>NC_135816.1:53077767-53386019 GCF_964213995.1 Mustelus asterias
AACATTAGCTGAGTTTCTGGATTAATAGTCTAGTGATAATACCACTAGGAAACTGCCTCCCCTGAAGGAATTTGGGATTGGAAGAGGTCCAAATTGTAGGAACTCAGAAGGATGTAGTGTTGAAGGAAGTTACAGAGCTGAGAAAGGGAAGGCCATGGAGGAGAACGAAATCAAGAATGAGAAATTTAAAATTGAGGCATTGGTGGACCTGGAGCTGATGTAGATCAGCAAACACGGGTGATGGGTGAACAGGAATTAACAGGTTGGGAAATGGGCAACATAATGTTGAATGGGTTCAAGTTTTACAAGTGGGTGAAGATGGCAGGCTGTCCAGAGAGCAATGGAACCGTTGAGGTAGCAAAAGCATGGATGAAAGTTTCAGTAGCTGAGGCAGAATCAAAAAGAGTTGAAATTTTGGACATTTCTGCAGCCCGTTGCAGGATTTAGCTGGAAATTTAAACAAGTAACTTTGTTTGTTGTCACTGGTGGTTTTTGGTTCCGTGAAACTGGGATTCTTAAGAACAGACTTGTTGAAAGTGGTTTGCCAGGAGGATCATTGGCTTCTCTGGTGTCGATGGGTGCTGCTGGATGGTGCAACAAGAATGCTGATTCATTGGCACCCCATAGAGAAAATGAAAACCTACAGCAACCTCCTGGTACCACAAGGCTAGGACCCTAAAGATGTCTGCTCCTACTATCATGTACTCAACTTCAGAATACTGCGTCCTAATATGGTACCAATCTGTCCACACTAAACTTACTCATATGCAACCCAACTCAACAATGTGCATCATCACAGTTATGCTTCGACCAACTCACGTCCCCTGGCTACCAGTCCTGAGCAACATTCCCCCAATATCAGGTGGGTAATTGCAATAGGCAAGCAATCCAAACCTACTGTTATCCAATTACTTCTTCCAACCACTGGCAGTATGCCTTCCCTCACGCTCCCTCATATGGTTAAACCCATCATGCCAATGAGTAACAACTGAGTACCTATCGCAGGGGGATAGGCAGGGGAAAATATCCACCAGAAACCACTTCCCCCCCCACAGACCCTGTTGCTTGTCTACCTGACTTTGATCTCCCACAGTAACAATGAGCCTTTTTTAATAGTTTCCAGACCGTCAGAGGCCTCAGTGCGGCCACCCAACATCATTAGGGTCGCCAAGACTGTTGTATGAACCAACATTTGTATGTTGATTGTGACTGACTAAGGAATGATTGCAGAGACATAACTATATCTAAATAATAACTGGTTTATTGTGGGACCATAACTATGTACCGACACATATGACAATAAGTGTTACTCAGTCTAAGCCATGAGCTTTCTGCTTCTTGACTTGACATCATGTGGGTGGTACTGTTTCTCCAGTCCTACAAACTAACCCTAACAGCCCTGAACACCCTAATACCACATCTTCCCACCAACTATTTGTCCAAGTGTATTTTACATTTATATTTACGTGCTACTCCATCTCCCTCCAAGTCTCTGACTTCATAAGTTTAAGAGGTCTGGGGATTTCGTGACTCTCCCTGATCATATTCTTGTCAGACTTACAAGATCAGTAATCTCCCTTTCATTGACGTGTCCACTATTTTGCTGAGGTTGAGGCTAACACAAGGGTTTCAGCTCCAAGAGAAAATTCCTGATTGTGATAATGTTTCCAGTATCTGTTTGTTCTTGTATTGGAGCGTTGCTTGCAACATGAATATGTGGTCCAGGAGGGTTTGATCCCTCCTGGACCACATAACTGGATTTCAGTTGTCTGGACACATTGGCTTACTGGCCCCGGTTTCTTGTTGGACGAGACTGTTACACTTGCTCCTGTATCCAATTTTAAATTAATGATCTGTCCATCGACACAAACATTCACATTTCAGAATGTGATTTTGTGATTCTTCACAGTTGCCACCATGTTGTAAGATCCCACCACTAAAACCATGTATGTTGGTTGTGAGTGGCTAAGAAGGACATAGACATGTTTGAATAATAATTGGTTTATTGTATGAACATAACTATAAAGACTATAACTTACTCAGTCTAAGCCATGAGCATTCTCCTTTTTGACTCTTGCTCAGGTGTTTCTCTCTGACACCATCATGCGGGTGGTACTTTTCCTCTAATCCAACACATTAACCCTTTCAGCCCTGAACCCAAGAATGCTACAAAGACCATTCAGTCTGGAACTGTGGCGTAGTCCAAACAGTGACTCACATTGTTGAGAATGCCTGCTGACTTAGATAAGTTATGTGGGTGAGCAAAGATCTGGCAAATGGGGTATAACGTGGGAAAATATGCAATTGTCCATTTGGCAGGAAGAATAAAAAAGAAGCATATTATCTAAATGGTGAGAGATCACAGAGCTCTGAGGTGCAGAGGGATCTGGGTGTCCTGGTGGAAGAATTGAAAAAGGGTAGGATGCAGGTACAACAAGTTATTGGGAAATCTTCAGACGATAATTTGTGCTGCGCCATAGCATCTTTCAGACTTCTCGTGGTTTTAATATCAGATTGATCCATAAATTGCCACATCTTTAGAACCTTCCTGGACCTGAGGCCTGCCAGGAATTCCATCATTGCATTGTAATTACCCATGTTCCAGCAACACTTGGCCACATGAACCAAGTAAGAAAACACTTCCCGCTTCTCCGTCATGGAGCCGGCAGTCAGGATGAACCATGTCACCCAGGAGCTGACCTCATTGAATCTTGCCACCCGATCTTCAATGGCATTGTGATCTCCATTTTTGTTGTTTCAGTTGTACAGGACGTTGATGAGAGCGCACTTAGAATACTATGTACACTATTGATCTCCTTATTTAAGGAAGGATGTAAATGTATTGGAAGATATTCAGAGAAGGTTCAGCAGACTAATACCTAGATTGAGTGTCTTATGAGGAAAGATTGGACAGGCTAGGTTTGTATCCGTTGGTGTTTAGAAGAATAAGAGGTGACTTGATTGAAACCTTTAAGATCCTGAAGGGTCTTGAAAGGGTGGATGTGGAGAGGATGTTTCCTCTTGTAAGAGAATCTAGAAATAGGGGTCACTGTTTAAAAATAAGGGGTCACTCATTTAAAACAGAGATGAGGGAAAATATTTTCACTCAGAGAGTTGAGAGTCTTTGGTATTCTCTTCCTGAAAAGCTGATGGAAGCAAGTCTTTGAATATTTTTAAGGTAGAGGTGGATAGATTCTTGGTATGCAAACGGCTTGATTTGATTTGATTTGATTTATTATTATCACATGTATTGACATACAGTGAAAAGTATTTATTCTTGCGCGCTATACAGACAAAACATACCATTCATAGAGAAGGAAACAAGAGAGTGCAGAATGTAGTGTTACAGTTATAGCTAGGATGTAGAGAAAGATCAACTTAATGCAAAGTAAGTCCATTCAAAAGTCTGACAGCAGCAGGGAAGAAGCTGTTCTTGAGTCGGTTGGTACGTGACCTCAGGCTTTTGTATCTTTTTCCTGAAGGAAGAAGGTGGAAGAGAGAATGTCCAGGGTGGTTGGGGCCCTTAATTATGCAGGCTGCTTTTCCGAGGCAGCGGGAAGTGTAGACAGAGTCAATGGATGGGAGGCTGGTTTGCGTGATGGATTGGGCTACATTCACAACCTTTTGTAGTTCCTTGCGGTCTTGGGCAGAGCAGGAGCCATACCAAGTTGTGATACAACCAGAAAGAATGCTTTCTATGGTGCATCTGTAAAGGTGGTGAGAGTCGTCAGAGGTTAAAGGGGTAGGCAGGGTATAGATTTGAGGTTACTCTCAGCTATGACCTTATTAAATGGTGAAGCAGGCTTGAGGAGTTGAATGGTCTACTGCTATTTCTTGCTCGTATGTATGTATGACTGATCTTGAAGGTGGCCTTAAAGAACTTAATCTAACCATTGGGCAGGCTTGGCTCTGTGACTGTGCATAAGCTAAATAATTAATAAATAAATGTCACTAGTTAGTGACTAGAGTTCATAAATTGAGATAATCCGCACAAGAACAAAAGGAGAATTATTTTTATGCAAAAATGTTGGGACAGTGGTAGAAGCCACAAACACAATAGGCCAAATTTTACTTTGAAAATAATGGTCAGGCTAACATGGAAAATGGAACATCGGGGTAAAGAGTGGATTCTAAGGTAACTGGAGGCATTAGTAGTGAAGTGGTCAGGAGAAGAGATGCCAGGAGGTCTTCAAGGATTACCGTCAGAAGAGAATGGAAGCAGGTAGCCGTGGCAGACTACTGGAGTCTGAACCTGACGATCTACAAGAAGTCTAATTACCTCATGCAGGTGGTCATGAGCAGTACATGCATCTTCTCATGACATGCCCCATTCACTACTCTATCAACCTCTCACACTGAATAGTGCATCACACCTCCATCACTCACTCAGAAGCAGACCCTGGCACTCGGCTCACACCTAACATCCAGATATTCTACCTCACACTCAAAGGCCTACCAATGCTGTCATCATCGCACCCACCTCTCATTGCTTTCAGGCATCCAGGAACTGCCATCTGCCTATACATAGGGGTCCTGAGGAGGAGGACGAACGAGAACAACAAGAACTCAGGTAAAGAAGGCCCATTACTCGATCTGACACTTGTAGTTACAAGCTCAGATATTGGCACTGGACATACCTTGGAGACCAGCTTACTGTAGTTCTCAGCACATGGTGAGTCATCAGGCATGCGTGTGTTGCAGACAGGCCAGGATTAAAGGATGATTAGGCTGCCACTTCCCCACAAGGCAAGATGACAGATGAGTACTGTTTTAGAGGATTCAGATCAGGACCTCAATGGGGCAACACACAGGAAAGCACTGATGGATATATACAATCAGAATTTTTGAACGTGGTACTCTAATGGTTATAGTACCCAACCTATAACCATAGAATCCCATAGCATTCCCACAGTGCAGAAGGAGGCCATTTGGCTCATCGAGTCTGCACTAACCCTCTAGTTTCTCTAGGGCCACTCTCCCATCTTATCCCTGTAACTATGCATCTAATCTGCACATCTTTGGACACTAAGGGGCAATTGAGCATGGCCAATCAACCTAACGTGTACATCTTTGGACTGTGGGATGAAACCGGAGCACCCAGAAGAAACCCACACAGTCACAGGGAGAATGTGAAAACTCCACACAGTCACCCAAGGCTGGAATCGAACCCGGGTCCCTAGTGTTGTGAGGCAGCAGTGTTAATCACTGTGCCACCGTGCCACCCTCATGATCTGAACAAGATTATGGCAAGATGTAATTCAATAATTCTGGTCTTTTGTGAAATAGTACCAGAGAAAATGACTGTCAAAGTTATTGATTGTTGTAGGCAACCCACCTGGTTCATTGATGTCCTTTAGGGAAGGAAACCTGCCACTCTGACCTGGCTTAGCTGTTATTCACTCCTTTCCACGGTTTAGGCAGTATAATTAGATGAGTTATTAATCGACACTGTATTACCCTTCAGGTGTATTACAAAACTGAAAGATTGCTGTTGTGGTGCAAGTACAAAGCAGTCAGATATGATTCTGAGGTTGTCAGAATCAACGATTACTCAACCATGCACTTCATAAAGAACTTTTGAGTGACTGATTTGTGCATAAATGTGCTACTTAGAAGCATCCATTATAGTGAATCATATTTCAAAGACACAGTGTATGGCTAAGTGCAGCTACACACAATTATTTGATACAGAAAACTTTTGAGGTAGAATTTTCACCATTTCTCATTGCTCTCCATGAGAACTGATGCTAATCAAGCATTTCCCTTACATTTCATGCTGATTAGATGACAGTCATTAACCAGGTCTAAAAATTGTTGTACAAATAGTACCTGGTTTTGCCTTGACTGCTGAAAAATATCCCCTTTGAGTTTGCAGAAACAGGTAGACTTAACAAGAGAATAAATATGGACTACCTATATTAATAATGTATTGAGATAGTAGCCAGTTGAGTAGTGGCTTTCTGTTTCTCCTCAACTCTTACAAATAACACAAAATACAGAAAGACAGGCGCAATGCAAAGCACAGATGCATGGGTTAACACAACAAGACAATGCTTCAGAGAAACAGTGATCAAAATATTTTTACAATTCAAGAAGAAACTACAAAGAAACAATGATGAAGAAAATATGAGGGATGACACGGCTACCTCACAGCGCCAGGGACCCGGGTTTGATTCCCGGCTTCAGTCACAGTATGTGTGGAGTTTGCACATTCTCCCCGTGTCTGCATGGGTTTCCTCCAGGTGCTCCGGTTTCCACCCACAGTCCAAAGATATGTGGGTTAGGTGGATTGGCCATGCTAAATTGCCCCTTAATGTCAGGGGGACTAGCTAGGGTAAATATATAGGGTTATGGGGATAGGGCCTGGGCGGGATTGTGGTCGGTGCAGACTTGAAGGGCCTCCTTCTGCATTGTAGGAATTCTATGATTCTAAGATGAGATGTGAGAATAAAATGATGAATCAAGCTCCCAAGACAAAGACAGCCCATTAAGCGGCAGATTAATACCACCTGTCAGAGAAATGATTAGTCCTCAACTCTGGATATAAAAATGACAAAAGTTTCACCTCAACCCTATAATGAAGTTTTATAGCAGCTAAATAACAAAGATAGACATTTGGAACATCTTAAAATTACTGCCTTCCAATTTGGAAGATGAACAAAACAGAAATTATAACAAATCATTTGTGGTATTACAAATGCTTTCTACAAATGTATGAATATAGTTATTTGAATCCTCTGTTTTTTGATTAACCAAAGTGAGACCAATGTCATGGTCTTTTAACGTTGAATTAATATAGGACCTAAGGCTGCTTTTTGGCAAAAATGCAAGATGCTTCTAATCATAGTTTTGAAAGGACTAGCTGCTCATTCTAGTCAATAACTGTTAACGTTTCTCAGCTGCAATTTCCACACTTTGGAAAGCCAGAATCTACAAAACTTAATCATCAAAATAATAACACTCTGCAAATGTAAATCTATCTTTGCCATTAAATGTTTGGGTCATGTATTATTCCTTTCACTTGCAGTTTGCAAACGATGCTCTTGTAAAGTTGCGCTGTTCGAGTAGTTAGTGTTGAAGTGATGTATTTACAAACTGTCATCAGTACAAAGTGAAACAAATAAAAATATCTAGTAATATTTTTGCCAAAATTATCTGTAGCCTCTGCCTAAATTTATAACAAAGTGTTCATTTTGGAATCCGGCAAATGAAATGAGCAACATTCCAAAGACAGCATGCCATCTCACAGAGGATGGTTTATTTGTGGAACTCATTGCCCCAGAGCGCGGTGGAGTCGGAATCATTAAATGTTTTCAAGAAGGAGATAGATATATTTCTGGTCAAAAAAAGGGTTAAAGGGATATGGGAAATAGGTAGGGAGATGGATTTGAGACCAGGGAGAGATCAACCATGATCTAATTGAATGGCGGAGCAGGCTCGAAGGGCTGAATTGCCTACTTCTGCTCCTAATTCCTATGTTCCTCTGTTACATAAGAACATAAGAAATAGGAGCAGGAGTAGGCCATCTAGCCCCTCGAGCCTGCCCCGCCATTCAATAAGATCATGGCTGATCTGACGTGGATCAGTACCACTTACCCGCCTGATCCCCATAACCCTTAATTCCCTTACCGATCAGGAATCCATCCATCCGCGCTTTAAACATATTCAGCGAGGTAGCCTCCACCACCTCAGTGGGCAGAGAATTCCAGAGATTCACCACCCTCTGGGAGAAGAAGTTCCTCCTCAACTCTGTCTTAAACCGACCCCCCTTTATTTTGAGGCTGTGTCCTCTAGTTTTAACTTCCTTACTAAGCGGAAAGAATCTCTCCGCCTCCACCCTATCCAGCCCCCGCATTATCTTATAAGTCTCCATAAGATCCCCCCTCATCCTTCTAAACTCCAACGAGTACAAACCCAATCTCCTCAGCCTCTCCTCATAATCCAAACCCCTCATCTCCGGTTCTTCTCTAGAATGAAAGTCAACAGTATTAGAAATTCCATAACCCCATATTATATGATAGACAGCTGTAGAATGGCATGAAAGGGTAGTGGAAACAACCTTTCATAGCTTTCAAAAGGAAATTGTGCAAATTCTTGAAAAGGAAGACAAATGCAAGGCAATGGGAAAAATGCAGGCAGGTAGGACTAATTGATTAGCTCTACCAAACAATCAGCACAGGCACAATGGGCCAAATGGCCTCCTTCTGTGCTGATTTATGTTGACCTCATGTCACCACTGGTTCCTTTGCCAAATAACTTAAACTTAAATCTTTGGGTTACCAGCCCTTTGCTCAAAACAGATTTTCCTTATTTAATCTATCAAAACCCTCCAAGGCTTTGAACACTTCTATCAAATCTCTTTAATCTTCTCTGCAGTAGTGGGAACAGTTTGCCTAATTTCACCATGTAAGTTAAATCTTTCATTTCCAATACCACCATGGTGAATTTCCTCCGCACCACCCTAAACCTTCACATCTTCCCTGAGGTGTAGTGTCCAGAATTGACCAAAATATTCCAGCTGGAAATCTTTTATTAGCACAACTTCCTTGCTCTTATACTCTCTGCCTCTAATTGTAAAGCCAGGGGTACCACATGCCTTATTAAACTTCTGAACTTAGCCTTCTGAATTTGCCCTATCATCTTCAAAGATTTGAGTCTGTAGACCTCTACTCCTCTCTGTTCTGGCACCCCATTAAAAATGTACCCTTTAGTTTATATTGCCTCTCCTCAATATTCTTACAAAAAATAATCACTTCACACTGCTCTGCAGTAAATTTCACCTGTCATGCCATTTTGCAAATGTGTCCCCCAAAATTTTTTACTGTCCTCCTCAATGTTTATCATATTCCTGAGTTTTGTGTCATCAGCAAACTTTGAAATGATGCATTGTATACCTAAGTCCAATGCATTTACATATATTACAAGAGCAGTGGCCCCAAAAGACCCTTGGGAGAAACCACTATACGCTTGCTTCCAATAAGTCTGTAAAACAACCATCGTTGCTATTCTCTATTTTCTGCCCTTTAGCTATTTTCATATCCACACAGCCACTGCTTCTTTAAACCCATGGACTTCAATTTTACTAAAAAGTCTATTATGTGGTTCTTTACCCTTTTGAAAGTTCATGTGTACAATATGAACCACATTACCATATCCCAGTCTTACCATGACTTCATCAAAGAATTCAATTAAGTTAGTCAAACATGATTTTTTAATGCCAAATTGTGTCTGATATTCCTCACTGGCTCCTGGTTATTAAAAGAAAAATAATTGCATTTATATAATGTTTCACCTCAGTATAAAATTATGATGGGTATAGATAGAGTGAATGCAAGCAGGCTTTTTCCACTGAGGCTAGGGGAGAAAAAAACTAGAGGACATGGGTTAAGGGTGAAGGGGGAAAAGTTTAAAGGGAATATTAGGGGGGGCTTCTTCACACAAAGAGTGGTGGGAGTGTGGAATGAGCTGCCAGATGAAGTGGTGAATGCGGGCTCACTTTTAACATTTAAGAAAAACTTGGACAGGTACATGGATGAGAGGGGTGTGGAGGGATATGGTCCAGGTGCAGGTCAGTGGGACTAGGCAGAAAAATGGTTCGGCGCAGCCAAGAAGGGCCAAAAGGCCTGTCTCTGTGCTGTAATGTTCTATGGTTCTATGGTTCTATCTCAAAATGCTATACAGCTAGTGAAATATTTTTGAAATGTGATCACTGTTCTAAATGGAGGAGTAGCGGCAACCAATTTGTACGCAGCAAGCTCCCAAAAACAGAAATGTCATAATGATTAAATAATCTGATTGGGGAAATATATCTTGTCCGGTACACCTTGGATAACTCCCCTGTCCTTCTTTGAAAAGCTGCCGTGGAATCTTTTACGTCAACCTGAGAGAGTAAATGGGGCTTTGGTTTAATGTCTCACCTGAAAGACGGTACCTCCGGCAGTGTTGCATTCTCTCGGTACCACGCTGGAGCTTCATTCCAGATTTTTGTGCTCAAGCCTCTGGAGTGGGACTTAAATCCACAGCCTCCTAACTCAGAGGCGGGAACACTACCAACTGAACCATAGCTGTTCAGCTGGGCAGGATGGGAATTCAGGCATAAACTACTCATAATTTTTGTTCAATTAACGTTAATGAACAGAAAAAAGTCCATCTGCAAATCTAGTCTAGACGAAGGAATACATGCTCCATTCACTTTTTAGAAGTATAAAAGGCAAATATTTAACAAAATATGCATGTTTATGTTGAGCCTTATGACCTTTGTCTTTATAGGATCTAATGTCATGTGACCCATCTTTCACAATACCTTGAAGGCTTTACAATCAAAAATAATTATTCACAAGTCACCCACTGGGATAATGTGTAGGGAACATGTATATAGACTAACACAATCATATTTAGTAACATTACAAAAGCATTTATTCAGCTGTGATTGGCCTATACATAAATATAGCAGCTACCTTTTGTATTGTATTTTGTCCTCCACTGAGACACTTGTGTAATTGAGATTATATTAATAGGATTACACATCATTACAGTGTGCATTTGCAGGCAACTGTTTGACCTCTATTTGCATTTTGTTTATCTACCGCTGCATTTCAAACCCAAAATTATGCTTATTAAAGATGACAAGATGGCGGTGTAGTGGCACTGTCACTGGGCTATTAATCCAGAGGCCTAGAATAATGCCCTGGGGACACAGGTTCAAATCCCATCATGGCAGCTGGTAGAATTCAAATTCAATCAATTGATAAATTCAATTGATTTACAAAAATACAAAGCTAGTCTTGAAACTGTCATCAATTGTTGTAAAAATCCACCTGATTCACTAATGTCCTTCAGGGAAGGCAAGTGCACATGGGACACAGGGCAATTTGATAAGGGTGGATTCAAAATTGGCATAGTTGTAGGAGGCAAAGAGTGATGACAGAAGGCTGCTTGAGTGACTGGAAGCCAGTGTCCAACGGCTTACCACAGGGATCTATGCTGGGTCCCCTATTATTCACCATTTATACAAATTACATAGATGACTATGGGAGGTTAGAATTAGTAAATTTGCGGATGACACAAAGATTGGCCGGGTGGTTAACAGTGAAGTTGAGTGTCTTGGGCTACAGGAAGATATAGACAGGATGGTCAAATGGGCAGATAAGTGGCAGATGGAAATTAACCCTAAAAGGTGTGAGGTAATACATTTTGGAAGAGTAATTTGACAAGTATTCAATAAATGGCATGACACAAGGGAATTTTGAGGAACAAAGGGACCTTGGTGTTTATGTCCATAGATCTTTGAAGGTGGAAGGGCCTGTTAGTGGGGTTGGTGATAAAGACATCTGGGATACTTATCAGTCAAGGCATAGATTACAATAGCAGGGGGGGTCATGTTGGAGTTGTATAGAACATTGGTGAGGCCACAGCTGGAGTACAGTGTGCAGTTCTGGTCGCCACATTATAGGAAGGATGTGATTGCACTGGAGGGGGTGCAGAGGAGATTCACCAGACTGTTGCCTGGAATGGAACATTTAAATTATGAAGAGAGGTTGGATAGACTTGGGTTGTTTTCATTGGAGTAGAGAAGACTGATGGGCGACCCGATGGAGGTGCACAAGATTATGATGGACATGGAGAGGGTGGATAAGGAGCAGCTGTTCCCCTTATTTGAAGGGTCAGCTATGAGGGGACATAAGTTCAAGGTGAGGGGCAGGAGGTTCAGGGGGAATGTAAGGAAAAACATTTTTACCCAGAGGGTGGTGACAGTCCAGAATGCGCTGCCTGCAATTAGAGATGACGCAATAAATGCTGGCCTTTCCAGTGAGACCTACATTCCATGAAATAATAAAAGATGGCATAGCGAGGCTTGAAGATCTGAGAACCTGTATACTGAAGATGTAGGGAGCTGCAATGCTATAATGTTATTCATATGGCTTTCAAACTGCTTGCAAAACAATCCATCAATATGTACAGAGCTATCTGAAAGTCCATAGTGTTCCGCTGATGAGTGTAAAAAGCTCAGTTATAATTATTAGAAAACAGTACAAATCTGTCATAAATACCTTGTCAGTGGAAGTGGAAACTTTAGTGCTATAAAATACTGAACAAATTCTCACAATGTTGGCACTTAAGCAATTATAAGGAACACTTTTCTATTTCTTTCGACAATACCCTTTCTCCCAGCCAATTTTCATCCTCCTCTTCAAAGCAGTGAAATGTGGTGTAGAGTTATTCTACTGCAGTGGCCATCACCAGTGGCAAGATAAAAAGTGACTGATGTCCAAATGGAAAATTATTTTTCCTCTCTTTCACTTGTGAAGAGATGAAAAAGACTTTATTTGAATTCCAAATATAGCTCCATGATGAAAAGGAGCCACCTTCTTAGAATATATAACAGCTGTGAATAAAATACTGCTCTTCCACCTATAATTGAACAGAGGTCTACATTCAAGAAAGTTGTTTTGAGCCAATGAATTCAGTAAAAGGTTCTGTAAAAAGTGACATAGACAAGTCAGCCACTGCATGGAAATTTCATCAGAAATGTTATTGCACTGGGGATTTGCAACCTAGGTCATTTGGAACAAACTTTGAAAAACACTGTTAGGTTTATTAAGAAGGAAGTAACTTATAACCTTAATTAATGTATTATTGTCTCGATGTTAATCAAATTGCAAACATGGTGTTTATTTACAAGAAACACATTTATTTTTTCCGACAAATCCATTAATTTCAGCTGTTTAGTGGGTTTAGAAGGTTTGAATAGACTCCTGAGTAATGAGAGCACTTAATCTTTAAGTACCTGTTAATAACAGGAAATTAGTTCTTTGTTAACAAATGCATTTTGTTCCAGGCTACTCAGCATCAAGAAAGAGCTACTTTCATTTTACTTGATTCTAGACTCTAGCTATTCACAAACCAGATCATCTTAGAAGTTTATTTCGTAAAATTAAATTTGGAGGTCTTTCTTAGAAAGTTCAGGGGGGAAAAAATGAGTATGATTTCTCTTTTATGTTATCTGTCCACGCCCTGTTTTAGCTTCATTTATTTTCCTCCCCCGACGCTCTAGAGAAAACAACACTGACTTGGTGGAAATCCCGTGCACTATAAGGTGAAATCAGGAACGTGCGTGGTCCACTGACTGCCAAAATTCCATTTGTGCTTTCATTTCACTCCGAAAAAGGGTTTTCTGTTTCAGTACCACTTTCCATTTGACCCTTCCTGAAATTCTTTGCACAGCTCCAAATGATCTATTGTCCAAAAGATTACATAAGGATTCTATTTCAGAATTTATCCTCGATTACAATGTCAGATAGAACTGTAAAACACAACATGAGTGTTCACCCACCTCTAGTTCACTAATCAGTCCAGGAAGGCTGTTAAGTATTAATTCTAATCTAGTATCTGACCTAGTTCGAGGTTCACATGTGAGAAGCAGTACTGTTCATTGGTTCTTTGAAATAACTTGCATTTTAACCCTTCCCTTCCATTTATCTATGGCGTGTCCACTTTAATAAAGTCCCCTTATGATTATCATATTATGATTTCTTGCAATTTGGTGGTTACTTACTGAAATAATACTGTCACTTTTGAACTGCCAACCATTAGCTCTGACTCATTGTTACTTTTTGTTCTTATTTTTACTTTGTGTGCTATGGCATCTGCTATTTTCCCTTATGCTCTATTACTTTTTTCGGTACTGTTTTATTATTCAACAATAATACTACTTTTCATTCTAATGAAACAGTTTCATGCAACTTACAGCTATATCTCTTTTCCTTTTAAAAAAATTGGCTCAACCTTTCATTCACTTCTCTTCACTGTTTACTTTGACTCCTTAGTTCCACAAGCACCTGTGTAACGTCATCCAAATGTTCATTACTCAACAAACCTTGATAACAGGCTAATTGGTGTGAGTATGGGAGGGAAAGGCAGTTCACATACACACGCTTGCATTACAGATCACTGGGTGGAGTTCCAGAAGTAGGAACTCTGATTGACTTTCCTCTCACGAACACAGAGAATCAAGTTGAACTTGATTCCCTACAATCTGAAGCTTAGTGGCACAGATGGTGAATTTGGGGGCTCCCTCGTTCAAACGGCTCACGTGAAATGGTTAAGCTTGCTGAGCCATTGTGAAGGATAGAGCCATTTCTTATTTATCTTCCTTCCAATGCCCTGATTCCTCAATTCCAATAATATCAATATTTTTCACCAAGCTGCCCATGCCTGTATAGGTATTACCAATATTATTTTGTATACTCCTTGTACTGGTGTGGAACACTTAAGGCAATACTTCAACAGATATCCACATTTGTAATTCTATTTCCTTTTTATCAATCACTTAATTGCCATTATTGTTTATCTAAGGGCACAAAAATTAATCTTGAATTAATTTTGCTGGATATTTTTATGTTTTATGCAGATGGCTTGTGCACAGAACATCCTTCCTGCTTAAGTCTCTAATAAACTATCCAATTATTTAAAGTTTAAACTTTATTCATTAGTGCCACAAGTAGGCTTACATTAACACTGCAATGAAGTTACTGTGAAAATCTCCAAGTCGCTACACTTCGACGTGTGTTTGGGTTCACTGAGGGAGAATTTAGCATGACCAGTGCATCCAACCAGCACGTGTGGGAGGAAACGGGAGCATCCAGAGGAATCTCACGCAGACATGGGGAGAACGTGCAGAATCCGCACAGACAGTGACCCAAGTCGGGAATCGAACCCGGGTCCCTGGTGCCATGAGGCAGCCATTAAAAAGTTAAAACAACAAGATTAATAATCAGCGATTTAAACCAAATATTTTGCTCATTGTTTTCACATTGTCAGATAACACTGGAATCAAGCTAGATATGATTAATTTTGTACTGTTACCATAAACTGAGCAGAGGGAGTGATGACAGCAATTTTTGAAAGGAAAGGGCAGTACCTGAGAAGAGAGGATTATTACAATGTCAGCTAGATTGGGTGGCTAGCAGCTAAGTAGAAATGTGATCAAGGGAACAGGAGGTATGCCTTATGGATGAAATGAGGTCAATCAATGCAAGAGATGAACAGTGAGCCAAGGAGGCAAATGGTATATAAATATCATATAGTAACATAAGACGATAACATTCTATACAATGGTATAAATGGGAGTCATATGTATTCTGCAGGTTAATCTTAAAGCAATGGATGATTTAAAAGAGAAAAGTCTGGCATAACAGGCCTGGTAGAGTTTGATGTGGCCCAGTTACATCTGAAAATAGATATCTAAGCTTATTGTGTATCAGAGAAGCTAAAGATCGTATGTCGTGGATTTGGGGGAATGAATGTGGGAAATATGCAAGAGAAAATTAACAGAGGGCAGATAATGATAGTTTTACAGGGCACAATACCATCAAAGGTAGAGGTGTTGGAGTGACTTGAGCAAATTAACAGCTGCAGAGATATGGCAACTAACAAGGCCTAAGAAAAAAGAAAGAACTTTAATAACATCACAACACAACATGTATGGATTTCCAGAAGGCATTTGACAAGGTGCCGCACCAAAGACTGTTACATAAGATAAAGGTACACAGTGTTACGGGTAAATGGGTGTTTTTCTGGTTGGCGATCAGTGACTAGTGGTGTGCCTCAGGGATCAGTGTTGGAACCGCAATTGTTTATGATTTACATAGATGATTTGGAGTTGGGGACCAAGTGTAGTGTGTCAAAATTCGCAGATGACACTAAGATGGGTAGAAGAGCAAAGTGTGCAGAGGACGCTGAAAGTCTGCAAAGGGGTATAGATAATCTAAGTGAGTGGGCGAGGGTCTGGCGGATGGAGTACAATGTTGGTAAATGTGAGGTCATCCATTTTGGTGGGAATAACAGCAAAATGGACTATTATTTAAATGGTAAAAAATTGCAGCATGCTGCTGTGCAGAGGGACCTGGGTGTCCTTGTGCAGGAATCTCAAGGAGTTGGTTTTGCAGATGCAGCAGGTAATTAAGAAGGCAAATGGAATTTTGTCCTTCATTGCTCGAGGGATGGAGTTTAAAAACAGTGAGATTATGTTGCAGCTGTATAAGGTGCTGGTGAGGCCACACCTGGAGTACTGTATACAGCTTTGGTCTCCTTACTTGAGAAAGGATATACTGGCACTGGAGGGGGTGCAGAGGAGATTCACTAGGTTGATTCCGGAGTTGAGAGCGTTGGCTTATGAGGAGAGACTGAGTAGACTGGGGCTATACTCATTGGTATTCAGAAGAATGAGGGGAGATCTTATAGAAATATATAAGATTATGAAAGGAATAGATAAGGTAGAAGTAGGGAAGTTGTTTCCACTGGCAGGTGAAACTAGAACTAGGGGGCATAGCCTCAAAATAAGGGGAAGCAGATTTAGGACTGAGTTGAGGAGGAACTTCTTCACACAAAAGGTTGTGAATCTGTGGAATTCCCTGCCCAGTGATGTTTTTAAGGCAAGGATAGATAAATTTTTGAACAATAAAGGAATTAAGGGTTATGGTGAGCGGGCGGGTAAGTGGAGCTGAGTCCACAAAAAGATCGGCCATGATCTTATTGAATGGCGGAGCAGGCTTGAGGGGCCAGATGGCCTACTCCTGCTCCTAGTTCTTATGTTCTTATGAACACACAAAACAGCAACAGGAGGAGGCCAATTGGCCTCTCAAGCCTGCTGATCTGATTATAACCTCAACTCCACATTCCCGCCTACTCCCCATTATCCTTCACCCCATTGCTTATCGAGACTCTATCTAACTCTGCCTTAAAAATATTTGAAAACTCTGCTTCCACTGCCTTTTGAAGTAGATTTTCTAAAAGCTCATGACCCGCTGCGAGAAGAAACTTCTCTTCATCTCTGTCTTATTTTTAAAAATTGACCCCAGTGCTAGATTCTCCCACAGAAGGAAACATCTTCTCCACATCCCACTCTGTCAATACCCCTCAGGATATTAAAGGTTTCAATCAAGTCACCTCTTATCTTCCTAACTCTAGTGGATACAAACCTTGTCTGTCTATCCTTTCCTCATAAGGCAACCCGTTCACGTCTTATTAGTCTACTAAACCTTCTCTGAACTGCTTCCAATGCATTTGCATCCTTCCTTTAACAAAGAGGCCAAAAGTGCACTCCAGATGTGGTCTCGCCAGTGCCCTGTGCAACTGAGGCATAACCTTCCTACTTTTGCAATAAATTCCTCTCACAATAGCCAATAACATTCTATTAGCTTTCCTAATTACTTACTGTACCTGCACAGTAACCCTTTGTGATTCATGCAATGGGACACCCATAGCTACACCTCATAGGTCTGAAATCTTGCACTAGTTAGATGATATGTTTTTTTTATTCTTCCTGCCAAAATGGCCAATTTCAAATTTGCCCACATTATACCCCCATTTGCCAGATCTTTGCCCACTCACATAATCTGTGTATCTCTGCAGCTTCTTTATGTCGTCTTCACAATTTACTTTCTGACCTATCTTTGTGTCACCAGCAAATTTGTAACTTTACCTTTGGTCCCTTCATCCAAGTCATTTATATTAATTGTAGTAAGTTGAGGCCTTGGCCCCTGTGGCACACCACTCGTCACATCCTGCCAACCAGAAAAGTACCCATTTATGCCTATTCTCTGCTTGCTGTTAGCCAGCCAGTGTCCTATTCATGCCAATATGTTACCCGCTATAACATGAGCTTTTATTTTCCGCAATAACCTTTGATGTGGCAGTTTATCAAATGCATTCTGGAAATCTAAGTATAATACATCCACAGGTTCTCCTTTATCCACAGCACATGTGACTCCTTCAAAGAACTCCAATAAATTGGTTAAACATGATTTCCCTTTCACAAAACCACGTTGACTCTGCCTGCTTATCTTTAATTTTTCTAAGTGGCCTACCATAACACCTTTAATAATAGCTTCTAACATTTTCCCTATTTCGGATGTTATGTTAATTGACCTGTAGTTTCCTGCTTTCTCTCTCCCTCCCTTTTTGAATAATCATTTGCGATCTTCCAATCTAATGGGACTTTCCCTGAATCCAGGGAGTTTTGGAAAATTAAAATCACTAGCCACTTCTTTTAAGACCCTAGATTGAAGTCTATCTGAATGTGGGGATTTATCAGCCTGCAGTCCCAGCAATTTGCTTAGCATCCTTGGTGATTGCAATATTCCTCCCTCCCTTCCATTTCTTGATTTACAGCTATTTCTCATATCCTCTAAAGATACAAAATATCTGTTCAATTCATCTGCCGTCTCCTTATTTTCCATTATTAATTCCCCAGACTCGCTTTCTATTTGAGGATTAATACTCAAGTTGTTAACGTGTTTCTTAATCTTCGCTTTTCTTTACGTTCTGTCCAACCTTCAGAGTACACTAGTGAATACACTAGTAATCAATTTCACTATTACAATGGTTACTCTGGTTACTTTTTGCCTTCCATGAAGTGCAAGGTGAGTTAAACAATAATGATACTGTACACAATGTGATTTCAAGTGTTTCTTTGTTTGCTGTTTAACTTCATTACGATATTTTACTGTCCCATGTCTTCAACTAGCTGTTGTGAAAGCATTATGTCACAGGGTTTGAAATGTTTACATAAATTAATCTAGCATTACTGGGAAAAAGTAGAGCAAAATTGTAATTAAATCTTTTACATGGTTGAGAATTAGTCTTACTGGATAGCACACAAGAATGCGCAGGACAGGTTTAACCAGTTAAAAAGCCATTTTTGCAACTACATGATGGCTTGGCTTTTGTACTTTTTAATTCTCAAATTATAGCGTGTACAGCAGTTAACTCTTTCTCATCATAATTATTCAGCAATAACCATTATTTTCAATCAGAACCTGGCTATTTATATGTGCTTGGAGAGTGAATTATAAATATATTATGCCTCTGTAACAGTGTCGATGTGGCATGTTTCTTTGCTTATAGATTAATCCACCATGTTGTATCGTAACTGCATTTACCCGCCTTTGAACCATGTCTCCCGATACGTATTCATATCAAAAACCGTTGAAAATGTCAATTGATTCAGCATTCTTAGCATCTTGGGGCAAGAATTCCAGAGTAATGTACCATTCCTAAGCTGTGGTGCCGAGACTGAATGCAATACCCATATTCCAGATGAAGTCAGAACAAAGTTCTGGACAACTAAATTATTGTTTCTCCTCTGTATTGGAGTCCCTTAAGTTAATGGCCAACATTCCATTAGACCTTTTGATTACTTTTTGTACAAATCCAATAGCTTTTAATGATTTATTTATTGGGATGCTTAAAACTCTTTGCACTTCAATGGTTCCTCGTTTATTGCCATTAAAAGATTCTGATTTGACTTGGGTCCAACTTGGATGACAACACATCCCCATAATGAATTCTATCTATCGCAGTTTTGCCCACTGATTTGGTGACATTTTATGCCCTGGCCCAAGATGAGTTTGGAGCAGGAGAGGACATTTAATTATGTGGGCCCCACGATCTCCTGCCTCCAACCTGATGGACAGGAAGGCCCATGGACAGCCTTTGTGCTCGCCATCCATTGAGGTCCTTAAGTGGGCAATTAATGCCCACTTAAGGGTCTCATCATGCCATGATTGGTATTAAACCACAGCAAGTGGGCCCAATGGCCACATGATGGCGAGCAACGAGCATGACAAGATAACCTGTTCAGTTTGCTTGTGGTCTCCTGGGGGACTGAGGTCCCTCGAGTCCCTTGTTCAAAGGCATTCAGTGCCTGATGGAGAAACATAGCATTAGAAAGGGAGCGGTACTCTGAAAGCTACCACTTCTGCCTTTGTTGCTGACCCCTCTACACCCTCCTACCCCATGACCACATCCTACGGAACCCCTCTTGCCAAGACTTACCTCTGGCCCATGATCCTGGGTCTTGGGAAGGGAGGGAGTAAGAAAGCTAATTGTCTCTGACTGGCCAGAAGCTCTTAGAGAGCCCTTCCTCCCCCGACCCCGGACACCTGACCCTGTTCAGATCCCGTCACTGTACTACGAATTGCATGATTGGCTCATAAGTTAGCGGGCCTTTCCCAAAGAAGACAACATGGGTTTCTCAGTGGTGCCTGGCTAACCTGCATCGCTTCCATTAAATTTCCCACATTTTGTTCCTTTAAGCATTCTGCTCACATCTACACAAACCTAATGTGTCTACTAACTTAGCATCATCTTCAAACTTGGATATATAATTTTCAAATCAGTTATGGATGAATATGCAAAGAACTGAGGCCCCAGTACAGATTCCTAGGGACTACAATCAGTCTGACAAATGGTGAAGATTCACTTTATTATTTCTGTCTCCTACCTCCCTACCAATATCACGAGTTTACTTCATTCTCCAAGTACTTTTGATAATCTCAAGTATGGAACCTTTTCAAATCCCATCTAGAAGTCTGCACAGAAAACATTCATACACATTCACCTAGCTACCAGTTTAATGATCTCATCAACTAGATCAATTCCACCAGATTAATTGACATACCCATGCTGACTCTCTTTAGTCAGTTCATATTTGTCTACATGCTCAGTCACAATCTCCCTGATGATAAAATGCAGTCACTTTCCCACAATTGATGTTAACTGACACAATTATCCAATCCAGAGAGGTTTGAAAAACTATGACCAATGTATTTGCAGTTTCTGCAGTGATTTCTCATTTTTTGCCCGAGGGTGAAAACTAGTAAGTCCTCAAAACGTATTTGTCTAAAGCTCCATTATTTTCTCCATTATCTTTGTTTTACCTATAACGAATACAATTAAGTTTGGCCACTTTTTTTTTGGTACTTTTGTACTGCTAGTCTTTTGTTTGCTTCTTCCACTGTGAAAACAGATTAAAAGTATTAACGGAACAATTCCAGCATTTTCTTATCATTTATTGTATTACCTGACCTGTTACATGTTGTCTGTATATGTACATTAAAATTAATATACTGTCCAGAAATAGCTAAGATGTTATTAGCTTCCCCTCAAAATAACTTCAGTGATCAAATTGAACTAACAGCAAGCTAAGTTGTGTATTTTCTCGTAAATTTACACATACAAATATCACATATCTGCTTGTAAGTAATAACAGAGTAATTCACACTCTCTTCACCTAGATTCCTTGTTACTACGGAAAACTTATTTTGTTTTTATTGTCGCTGTTTCGACCAATTTATTTTTGACGAAACATTATAAAGGCTTAGAGCTATTAGGATCAGATCTTTTAATTGGTGTGAATGCAGCATTGCTGCTAATGAGTATGCTGTCAATACCAATTAAATTCTGTGATTTTTTTTTCCATGCTTAATGCATTATATATCAGGAATGTTTGGTGTATATATATCTAGAGGGTGAGTTGTTGAGAGCTTTTAAGAATATTTATTTCATGATCCAAGGACAAAAGTTGATAATGGCTCCATCAGGCTTTGGTAATCGGTCTGAATATTCACATCACTAAACATGAAATGTGGATGATATTGTGGAGTTTTTAAATACATTTTGCAACATATTGCAACAATTTAATGTTCCTTGAAGAAGTGGTTTCACCCTCGAGCAATAGCCTGAAAAACATGATCCTGCACATTACTTAACCAAAATAAATGTTACTTAAGTTATTCATTTTGAATGCAAAAGACAATTTATCACCTTATCACTAGACTACTGATCAGCATCACCTCTTCGTTATAATTCAGGCAAGGAACTGAAACAAAACATTCTGTCACAGTTTTTGATTCATGTTTTCCAGTACCTGCAAGTGGAAAGCAACTAGTGCTAGGTGCGATGTTGGTTGAGATCAAAGACATTTCATGTTTCAGAACCTGCACGGAGACTATCTTGTTACCTCTCTATTTCTGCCTATAAATGGGGCAATAATGGGACAAAGATCAAGGAAAGGAAGTTCTCTGACTTTGTGCTGGAGGTTGTTTATTCTCTGAGGCAGATTTTGATTTAGGCAGCCATTACTGTCTGGTGTGGGCCTATTTATACAAATCGGAATTGACTGTTATACAGGTTCCTAAATGTTGCTAGCACTCAAATTCGCTGCTCTGTTGAAGATTCCACTCTTCCCTTTATGCATTTGCTGCAGGTCTATGATTAAGCTTTGCCCTCCCACCCTGTCAAAGGCCGACTGTGCACTGCACCAATTATACTCAAGTGAAGCACGACCGCCAAAGATGATCAGGCCTCCTGCTGACATTATGAAGTTGCCCACCACCTGCCCAATTTGCACTTCACACCATAGTCAACCGTCTTGTGTCAGAAACATATTGAACGTCGCTGTTCTTACCAGGACACCAGCTTTCCCTGCAAAGTTTTTGATTGTAACTTCAAAATCATTTACATTACATGCAGCTTTCTTGTTCTCATACGATCACTTGAAGATAAAGCCTGTCCCAAAGTATTCCCATAAACTGGTATTAGGTAACATCTCATTTAAATGTAAAATACATACAGGGTTACATTATTGATTCTGATCGTTGAATTGATTGTAATAGATTTTCAGACTAAAACAAATATTTTCACATACCTATCCCTGGCTTGAGTTGCTGAGTTTTCAAGATCAGAAACATTTTTGTGAAAAACATCAACAAATCTCTGGAATTTGTCTTTCTTTATCATGATGGTTCTTACTGCGGTGTCTTGTTAGAACTCCATCTGGTCTCTGTGATTTAGCGTTACTATAATCCAGGTGATTACATTGCTGTTGTAGCTGCTCTGGTTTCAAGTCCATGTGTATTATCTTTTCTTTTTCAGTGGCCAGATAACAGTTTCCATACTCAGATTCCATTCGTTACTCTGAAATTTGTGTCAGTTAGTAATACGTTACTCTCATTTTTAATGAACAGAAATGCTTCCATATTTTAAATCTGTATATTTAAAATCTGTATCATTCGCATCATAGTTGGGTACCGTGCTCACCCACCTTAAGTAAACAGAAAATTAAACTCAGACAAGAAAGTCAACAAACTAAAACAACTGTTCAAATTTAATTACAAGGCCAAGTAAATAGTTAAATATTTCCCATATAAATACAGCTGAGATCTGTAACGGCTAGACAATTCTGACATTCCTTCACAATCCCTGGATGTGCAATCTCCCATGGCAATAGCTCATAGAATCCATCCAGTGCAGAAGGAGGCCATTCAGCCCATCGAGCCTGCACCAATAACAATCCCACCCAGACCCTATCCCTGTTACCCCAGGTATTTACCCTACTAATCCCCCTAACCTATACATCTGGGGACACTAATCAACCTAACCTGCACATTTTTGGAGTGTAGGAGGAAACCGGAGCATCCGAAGGAAACCCACGCAGACACAGGGAGAATTTGCAAACTCCACACAGATGATCACCCAATGCCGTAGTTGAACCCAGGTCCCTGGCACTGTGAGGCAGCAGTGTTAACTACTGTGCCACCATGCCGCTGTGCTGAGGTAAGCAACTAGGTACCTTCCTTTAAGTTACTCACTCGAGTCAGTATTACTCCAATACTCCTATTTGCTATATCTGTGTGAACCTTGAGCTCCTATTCATTGGCCAGGATTTTCCACTCCCCTTTCATGATGGGTGGGTTTGGCAACAACAGTGAAAAATATCTCAAGAAGGCCAAAGCCGTGTTTCACATCAACATATATGCAGGAAGCAATCATCCCCTCACCTATCAGTGGCAGGCAGTGTTTCCCACCATTCAACATTTGGAACCTCATTGTAATACATTAGCATATCATTATCGGGTCCAAATGCCAGAATCATACCCCTCACGTCAAACATGTCCACAGTGGGACGAAGCACGACTGATCTCAGGAGGTGTGTACCAATGAGCAGTACTCCCAAGGGAGCTTGGAGATGAGCACAGTGCTCAGAGAGGAGAGGGTGGTGCCATGGTAATGGCAGGGATGTCAGTGTGATGGGGGGGTACCAGGGGGTACACCTAGGTGAAGATTGTTTCCTGGTGTGCTCACTGTGCGCTGGGGCGGCCTTTAAAAATGGCACCCAATCGCCGAGTTGTTGGTGGGGCATGCGATTCAGAGGCTGCCCGCCATTAATACGACATGGTACCACTGCCTGCCTTCTTTTTCTTCAAAGTCTCGCACCATATGGTGGAAAAAGCTGCCATTACCGTCAGTGGCCTCAACACCACTTTTCCCGCCCGACATCAGATAAAATCACGCCCACAGTGTGGACTACTTCAAACAGCATCTGAGCATCAAAAATCATTCACTAACTATTAGAAGATGGACACCCACACACTGAGTTCAGAAGTATAATTCCCAGACAGTTGGAGATGATTTCTGCCCAGCCCTATTTGGAATCAATGAGAGAAGTTTGAGTTTAATTATAGGCCGTGTTGACTTTGTTTTAGAATTGCTGTGCATTTTGTTTTTCAACTACACCTTGGGTTTTTTTTTAGGTCATGGCTTCTTGCTAATCACATATGGTGTATATATGTTATGTGAAATAGGTTGTGGGAGATAGTTTGAAACCTTTGATTTTTATTCTAAATCAAGACTAAGCCAGTTCTAAATGCCAAGAATTGGTACAGGTTCTGCCAAACTTTGAGTCAATTCTTACTTTTGGGCAGACGACTGACACAGCATGTGGCAAAGAGGCATCAGTTATTCCTCAGCTGAACTTAGGGGCAAGCTGCTGGTGCCAAACAGGCATTCACCGTTGCAGCTCCATGCTCTTCAACTACAGGAGTGTCAGCTGGCTGAGGTCCTACAGAGAGAGGAGATGGGGAGAGATGATGCTGAGTTTTTGCTGTAATTATCATTTATTTTTGAAATCTCTCCATTGATCTCATTGTGTGGCAGCACAAGCTAGAGAGGTTAAATCACCCACTTGTGTTCCCAGATACCATGGCATCATCTCTCCTTGGACGGGATTTTTGGGCCGCACTCATCCCACGCACAAGCAGGTCCCCCTCTGAGTCACTTAGTGGCTGGCAGCTGATTCGTCCACCTGCCGTTGGCTGCTGGATTTGAAGGTTTGGCGTGAAATTTAAACACCGGTCCAGCACATTCATATCAATCTCTGCAGCCTACCTATCTTTACCAGACCATGCAGGGTGTCAGCAACTCAGAGTGAAAAGGCTGGCAGCCTCAAGAAGAAATCTGTTCCTTGATTCAACCCCCCTCTCCCCCCACTTCCCCCACCTTCCGAGCCCATCACCTGCAAGGTGCCCATGTTCCCATGCCACACTTGGACTTCCACCCACTGCATTTGGAGTCTTCATATATCCCCTTCCAGTAAACAGTGTGGTATTCCTTTGGCTCCCCCCTCCCTCCCTTATTTGTGAGCTTTTAATGCAGCCTTGTCACAGTCCAGCTTCCCTCCCCGCAGTCTTCCCTCTGCCTTCCATTGTTTATCTTCTTCATCCACCTCCTTTCCCCTCTGCCTGCCATTGTTCACCCTCGCTCCCCCCCTCACTCCGTGCACAGCCCTCCTTCCACATTTCCCATCTTGTCTTTGCCAGCCCCCATCTCCCCCACCCCGGTCAAACTTTGGACCTTTGTTGCAGTGGCTGCAGAGTCGAACAGCACAATGCCATCCAGAAAGACACTGGTGTGTGACACCAAGGGGAAGGAGATCCCTGTACATTCCAACCCCAGGTGCAGTACTGATCCGAGTCGGTGACGCAGGAGGGTCCAAAGGTCCAGCAGCACGGTGCTGTCCATGAAGACCAGCTCGGCATGGAGATGGAGGGCAGGAACCAGTCTGCCCCAGGAGAGTGGAGTACAATGCATCAGGAGCAGCGCAATGGCAGAAAACTGTTGCACTCAACTCGAAGTCTCTCTTTCCCACTGGTGTGACGCAAGATTGGAAGGCAAATGGGATATCAATGGGCAACTGGTTTAATGAGCATTCATGAGATGCAAATGAATCACACCAGCCAGCAGGAAGACTGAGCCATCATTAATCCACCATTCGTAGAATTGCAACATGATTTTATGCTGGCGGGTTTCTGAATTTTTGGCTCATGCTCTCGCCCGCCATCAAATCCACCATGGGCGGGATGGGAGAATTCAGCCCTTTATTCCCAACACCCACACCATCTGGAAAATCTGGTGGGAGCCATCAAAGTCCCTGTCACCCCATTTAATAGCCAATAAAACACTCTCTACTTCAGGTGGTAGCGTCTACCTCATACCCCCAGACCCAGCATGACATTTAAATGGTGTCAAAAAATGGCAGAACTCAGACAGAACTGAATTCCACCCCTTTTCAGAGTCAAAATCCATCGACGCCCATTTTTGGGCACAAACCAGGTAAAACAGATTCTAAGGTCAGACCCATAGTCCAGAACTTTACCGTCTCATCCGCCTGAGGCTCATAAAATCCCTCCCAAGGCCAACGGAGAATGCCAATCTGCCAGCCTCGCCAACCCAGTGGTAATATTCCGGCCATACTGTTTTGTGGTAGATATCACCAAGATCTTTACAGACCCAAGTGGTGCTCACATTACAAAACATGCTACCAGCTGTTCTTTACTCTTCCTTCCTCTATGTTCATTCATTACAATGAACAAAATAAACTAACATTTCATCAAACATTACATAATTTTATTGAAAGTAAGGAAATGATGTAGATTTATTGATCTTTCTTCCTGATACTTAAATTCAGTTTTGGTTGAAACCAACAGACAGCAGGTAACTCTGTACTTTGACACTACACAAGTTGTCTCGCAAAGGACGCCAATATATTGAAAGAAATCATTGTTCAAATTTTAAAGCTGCTCCGAAGGTAGAAATTTGCAATTCTGATTATGCTGCATTGTGTTCTAATGAAAGTTTAGAAATATTGCATTGATTTTTTATTTATATATTCTCTGCCAATATAACCTAACCCAACTGCTTATGAAATAGATCATTACAAGAACAAGAGGTACAGCTAAGCTCCAGATAACATTTAGACATAATTATTTTCCATACATCTTTATTACCTTCACATTTCACCATTCCAATCTTCTGCTGGCCATGTTCTTATCTTCTATACCCTGCTTCCTGTGTGCTAATTCACAAAAAGTAGTTTTTTACCCTTTAACTCTGTGGTTGCTGACTTATATTTGATAGTCCACCAATACTTCAATTTTAAAGTTTTCATCCCTGTATTAACTCCTTCCAAGACCTTGACTCTCCCTATCTATTTCATGCACAAAGATAGCAGTCTCCTTCAGTGTGTACTCAGTGAGAGGTCATTGTTGAAATGACCTAAGATGTCTGCTTCCAGAGGCAGCCTCATCGCAGTCACATGATTATGGTAAGCCAGTTAGTCAAGCTGTGCAGGTCTGCATCTCTAAAACCCAAACAAACACACACATCCCCTTCTTCATATCAAAAAAGATACAAACATCCCCTTTTCCCCAATAAACAAAAAACACATTTGCACGCACAATCCTGTGAGCTGCCCGAGTTACCCAAGATGTACACACTATTCCAAGTGTACGTTGACATTGGCTGTATATCTTGGAGATATTGCTTGTCCAGAGAGCGTTGTTCCCATGGCTCTTGTTGCCTTGGTGACTGTTGTTATTCCATCGCAGTTGTGGGTGACTCGTGGACCTCTTGGATTGATTGTCTTTCTTTCTCATTATAACTAATGATATCCCTTCTCCCTGACTGGCCTATTGCTGTGAAGGAACAGCTTCACTAGTTGAGCACATATGCCTGCAGTTGCGCCTGTATATTTGGTTGAACTTTTTCAACTTCCACTTGGAGTTGCTGACTATGGAGCATTCATTCCACCTGAATCCTTTGTGTTGTCCCTGAATTTGTTTTGGTCAGATCTCACACAGCATTGTTCATTGAAGACCCCAGTACATCATGTGTTTTCAAATGTAGTTGGAATCTTGCCCTTCAACTCTCCAGTTAAGTCCTAATGTGAACATTTTCCTGTAGAACATTTACCTTTGGCTCGTCCATTTTATTATACTGACCTGGTCACCAACCATCTTGTGGTTTACTTGGATATTGTCTGCCACTCTCTGGAGTCTTCTGTCTCCCTCTCTGTGTGTCTTTTTCTGCCCTTTCTTTGGGGTCTCTCTGTTACCCTTTTTCTGCTGGCATTTTCAGGATTACCAGCCCAGGTTTTAGACTTTCTTCAGCTGAGCTGGGTGGCTGTTGCATTCTATCTGTGATCTGGAACTCAATATCTTCTTTCTAGTCATTGCATTGGGTTGTCAGTCTAATTTGTCCTCTCGGTATCAGTCTTGTGCCATCGTATAGCCTTAGTCTTACTTTTGGAACTTCACTTTTGGATCGCAACATTGATCCACTTCACACAGATCACCATGTTTCATGAGGCATATGGGTGTATTTGACACTTCTGATTTGTTTGATATTGTGGTCATCATTGTAACAATCACAAACTATTTGACTTGGGTTTGCTCCGGATGCGCCAGTGAACTCACAGTCTAAAGATGTGCAGGTTAGGTGGATTGGCCACACTAAATTACCCCTTACTGTCCAAAGATGTGTAGATTAGGGGAATTAGTGGGGTTAATACATGGGATTAGGGGGTTAGGGCAAGTGGTGGGCCTGGTAAGATCCTCTATCGGAGAGTCAGTGCAGACCTGATGGGTTAAATGGCCTGCTTTGCACTGTAAGGATTCTGTGATTCTAAATACAAAAAGATTTCATGGCACTATTTTGAAGAAGAGCAGAGGCGTTATCCCTCGCATCCTGGCCAGAGAATAATTATTTTGTCAGAGGATCCTGGTGATGATGCTGCTGCACTGGTATAGCCCCTTACAAGACTGTTTCTTTGGGAGGCACAAGAAGGAGATCAGGAAATCTCACCGATGAGAGTAGATGCCTGTAGAGCAGCGCAAGGGAATTTGGCTAATATTTATCCCTCAATCAACATCACAATAAAAATTGAAAAATGCTGGAAAATCTCAGCAGTCTCTGTGGAAAGAGAGAGTAGAGCCAAAGTTTTGAGTCTAGATGACTCTTCATCAGAGCTGAGAGGAAAGAGAGGGTCATCTAGACTTGAAACATTGGCTCTACTCCCTCTCCACAGATGCTGTCAGACCTGCTGAGATTTTCCAGCATTTTTCTGTTCTTGTTTCAGATTCGAACATCCGCTGAATTTTGCGTTTATCGCAATACATATTGTGTGGTCACTACCATATTAATGAGAGCTTGCTGTGTGAAAATTGGCTGCTGCGTTTTGTACATTATAACTGACTACATTTGAAATGTACTTCATTGCCTGTAAAATGATTTGAGATGTCCAGTTGTCGCATATAAATGCAAGTCTTTCTTTTTCTTCTCACAATTTATGCAAATGATTACTGACAATAGGAGATACACTTCATTAAAGCAAGCTTAAAATGTCAGGGACAGACATTACTGCCAGGATGCTTATATCACTTTTAAACCAAGCTAATGACCCACACTGGAACAAAATCAATTGCTAATCTCTATATGTCCTAGCGCATTTCTTTTCCCCGTCGAACGAAGCAGAGCCAGGACAGTGTGTTTTGTGCTTATTCCTTAACTGGCCAATAAAACAGGAGCACAACAATTTACCAGTGTTTCCCTGGGTAACAATGCACTAGTTCATCAACTGAATGATAATTAATTAAGCTAGTCATGCATTGCACATGTGAGATAGGAAACTGGCTTCCACTCGGATTAAAACAAAGAAAAATAGATTCAAAAAGGGTGTGATTTCCGAGCATCCACAGCTTGGATCTCAGGTTAGGAATATCAAATGATATTGCTGCCTCACTGATCTACATTGTTATATTTGCCTCATTGCAGGACACAATGTAGGCACCTATTAATGCATAAGGGAATCACCCAGCTCATTGTGACAGGTCATTGACTATTTCATTATGTAGGGTTACATGTTTCCTGCTGTGTATGTTCTGTTAGAACTGTACGTATTGTCAAAATCAGTATCACATTACAAATGTATGCAGGCTTTCTCTCAAAAGTATGCATTATAAAAGATGTCATGAAATCATTTGCTGAGTTCATTATATAGTATTTACGCTTACAATAGCAACTTAACCAGAATTTACTTTTGAAACAAATACTTCGACTGGGATCTTTGTACCCATAACTTTAGATGGAGGGACTGTGTGCTGCTAATTTTGACTCATGCACAGTCATTTGATGTGCTAATTTCCATATAAAGTCCTAGAGGTAGAAACAATGTCAAACCCTGAGCGATAATAAATAAGGGGTGGCGCAGTGGTTAGCACTGCTGCCTCACAGCGCCAGGGACCCCAATTTGATTCCGGCCTCGGGTCACTGTCTGTTTGGAGTTTGCACGTTCTTCCCATGCCTGCGTGGGTTTCCTCCGGGTGCTCTGATTTTCTCCCACAGTCCAAAGATGTGGAGGTTAGGTGGATTGGCCATGCTAAATTGATCCTTAATGTCCGGGGGATTAGCTGGGTAAATACGTGGGGTTACGAGGATAGGGCCTGGGTGGGATTGTTGTTGGTGCAGACTGGATAGGCTGAATGGCCTCTTTCTGTGCTGCAGGAATCCTATGATTCAATGAACCTATCCCTACAACTTATTTGTCCTAATTTTAGTTGTGTTCAGCAAGTCAATGCACAAAAAGACTTGAAAACACCTTTAGAACATAAACATAAATGTAATTTGATGTTCTACCCTGGCTGTGTTATAAGACCATTAGAAAAAGGAACAAGAGTAGGCCGTTCGGCCTCTGAGCCTGCCCTGCCACTCCATAGGATCATGGTTGATCCAACATTCCTCGTGTTCACTTTCCTGCCATTTCCTCTTTACCCTTGACTCCCTTACTGATCTAAAATCTATCTTTCCCAGCCTTAAAGATACACAAGGACTCTGCTCCAAGAGCTCTCTGCGGTAAGGAGTTCCAAAGACTCACAACCATCTAAGAGAAGAAATTCCTCCTGATCTCAGTCTTAAATTGGCACCCCTTTATTCTGAGACTGTGTTCTCTGGTCCTAGACTCTCCCATGAGGGGAAACATCCTCACAGCATATACCCTGTCAGGCCTTTTAAGAATCCTATATGTTTCAATGAGATCACCTCTCATTCTTCTAATTCCAATGAGTCCCAACCTGTTTAACCCTTGCTCATAAGATAATCCCTCCATACTGGGGATCATCCTAGTGAACCTCCTCTGAACTGCCTCCAAAAAAATAGTAGTTTTCCTTTAAAAGAGGGAACCAAAACCGTTCACAGTTATCCAGATGTGGTCTCACCAGTACCTTCTACAGTTTCAGCAAGACTTCCCTACTCTTCTACTCCAACCCCCTTGAAATAAGGGATAATATCCCACTAGCCTTCCTGATTACCCGCTGCACCAGTGTGCCACCTTTCTGTGTTTTGTGCACAAGTATCCCCAAGTCCCTTTTGTGTTGCAGCTTTCTGCAGTTTACATAATACTCGGTTCTTTTGTTCTCCCTTCCAAAATGAACAACTTCACATCTTCCCACATTATACTCCATTTGACAACTTTTTGTCCACTTACTTAACCTATCAATATCTCTTTGTAAAGTGTTTGTATCCCTCTCGCAACTTGCCTTTCCACCTGTTAGTGCATTCACTTCCTTCCTCCAAGTCATCAATACATATTGTAGACTGTTTCAGTCCCAGGACTGATCCCTGTCGAACTCCACTGGTTACAGGTCTCCAACCTGAAAAAAGAACCCCTCATCCCCACTCGCTGTTTCCTGCCCATTAGCCAATTCTCTATCAATGCCAGTATAGTACCTCCAACATCATGGGCTCTTATCTTATGACTTAACCTTTTGTGAGGTACCTTAACCAACGTCTTCTGGAAATCCAAATACGACACACCTACAGGCCCCACTCTGTCCACTCTGGTTGAAACTTCTTCGAAAAACTTAAATAAATTCATCAAACGATTTCCCTTTCAGGAAGCCATGCTGACTCTGCTTGATTAGATTATGATTTTCCAAATGTGCTGCTATTACTTCCTTAATAATTGATTCCAACATTTTTCCAACAATAGATGTTAGGCTAATCGGCTGGTAGTTACCTGCTTTCCCCTCCCTCCCTTTTTGAATAGGGCTGTCACATTGGCAGTTTTCCAATCCTCCAGCACTTCCCCTGAATCCAAGGATTTTTGGAAAATTAAAACCAATGCATCCACTATCGTTCCAGCTACTTCTTTTAGGATCCTAGGATGCAAGCCATCAGGGTTAGTGGACCTTTGATTTGATTTGATTCGTTATTGTCATGTATTAGTATTCAGTGAAAATTATTGTTTCTTGCGCCATACAGTCAAAGCATATCGTACACAGAGAAGGAAAGGAGAGAGTGCAGAATGTCGTGTTACAGTCATAGCTAGGGCATAGAGAAAGATCAACTTAATATGAGATAGGTTCATTCAAAAGTCTGATAGTAGCAGCGAAGAAGCTGTTCTTGAGTCGGTTAGTATGTGTCCTCAGACTTTTGTATCTTTTTCCTGACGGAAGAAGGTGGAAGAGAGAATGTCCGGGCTACATGGGGTCCTTGATTATTGGCTGGTTTTCCGAGGCAGCAGGAAGTGTAGACAGAATCAATGGATGGGAGGCTGGTTTGCATGATGGACTGGGCTTCATTTACGGCCCTTTGTAATTTTTTGCAGTCTTGGGCAGAGTAGGAGCCAAACCAAGCTGTGATACAACCAGAAAGAATGCTTTCTATGATGCATCTGTAAAAGTTGGTGAGAGTCGTAGCAGACATGCCAAATTTCCTTAGCCTCCTGAGAAAGCAGAGGCATTGGTGGGCTTTCTTAACTATAACGTTGGCATGGAGGGACCAGGACAGGTTATGGTGATCTGGACACCTAGAAACTTGAAGCTCTTAACCATTTCCACTTCATCCTCACTGATGTAGACAGGGGCATGTCCTCCACTATGCTTCCTGAAGTCAATGGCTATCTCCTTCATTTTGTTGACATTGAGGGAGAGATTATTGTTGTTGCACCAGTTCACCAGATTCTCTATCTCTTTCCTGTACTCCATCTCATCATTGTTTGAGATCCGGCCCACTACGGTGGTGTCGTCAGCAAACTTGAAAATCAAATTTGAGCGGAATTTGGCCACACAGTCATAGGTGTATAAGGAGTATAGTAAGGGGCTGAAGACACAGCCTTGTGGGGCACCGGTGTTGAGGATGATCATGGAGGATGTGTTGTTGCCTATCCTTACTGATTGTGGTCTGTTGGTTCAGAAGTCTAGGATCCAGTCGCAGAGGGAGGAGCCAAGCCCTAGGCCACAGAGTTTGGAGATGAGTTTTGGAGGAATAATGGTGTTGAAGACTGAGCTGTAGTCTATAAGTATATCTGCCTTTAGCCCCATTAGTTTGTCTAATACTACTTCTCTAGTGATGGTGATGGTACTTAATTCCTCACCCAGTATTCTTTTGTATTAATAGTATGTTTGAAATATTTTCCACCGTAAAGACTGATGCAAAATATCGGTTAACTCCTCTGCCATTTCCTTGTTCCCCATAACTATCTCCCCAGATTCATTTCCTAAGGGGCCTATGTTCACTTTGACCTTTCTCTTCCTTTTTATATATCTAAAGAAGCTCTATTGTCAGTTTTTATATTCCTCGCTAGTTTGCTCTCGTGGTTTATTTTCACTCTATTACCTTTTTAGTAATCCTTTGTTGGATTCTGAATTTATTCCAGTCTTTGGGGCTGTCACTGACTTTTGCCTCCCGATATGCTTTTTCTTTCAACTTAGTACTCTCTTTAATTTCTTTGGTTAACAATGGTTGGTTTATCCCGCTCTTAAAATCTTTCCTCCTTACTGGCATATATTTTTGCTGAGAATCATGAATTACCACCTTAAATGTCTGCCACTGCTTACTTACTGTCTTTCCTGCTAATCTATCCACCCAGTCCACTTCAGCTCACTCTATCCTCATTTCATTATAATTCCCTTTATTTAAGATCAACACAGCTGTTTCCAACCCAAGGTTTTCACTCTCAAACTAAATGTTAAATTCCAACTTGTTATGGTCACTACTTCCAAGGGAATCTTTTACTCTGAGTTCATTTATTAAACCTGCCTCATTATCCATTACCAAATCCAAGATAGCCTGTTCCTTGGTTGGCTCCATGACATATTGCTCCAGGAAACTATCCCTAATATCCTCTATGTTGGAGTGTTGACAATGAAACATAAACTAAATCAGACAACTGCTTGGATCTAAACTTCAATACAATGGAAACAGATTATGTTGGAATTCTGTGCTTGAAACAAAATTAAATGCAGGCCAAATAATGCAAAAGCTGGTGTGTTGACTTGTTTTCAGGCTATCAAAATCTACTTTATTTCAGTGATTTGAACTGTTTCAGAGTGAGATGTTTCCAAAATGAGATTTCTGGTAAATGTCTGCTAGCTCTTGACATCACTCCAAGATTAAAATCCTCAGTGGTTATTGCTGAATAGTGCCCTGCTCTTCATCCTGTGCCATTGGTCCTAATCGTACACGAGGACCCACCGTTGTGAGTGTATCTGTCGTGTTGTAGAATGCACAGCAGGAGGAGGAGACAGAAGCAGAGGCAGCTATGGGCAATCCCCCTTGGAGGATGGAGGACAGACATAATCATCCTTAGCTGGGCACAGAAACAGAGGTCTTGGGAATCTCAAAAGAAGGAGGCTCTGTTTAGCCCAGCAGCACAGATATATTCCCACGTGCCAGAGTTCTCTGAGGCAGTTCATGTGCATCACCCAGACTCTTTTTTAAAGTTTATTTATTAGTCACAATTAAGGCTTACTTAGCACTGCAATGAAGTTACTGTGAAATTCCCCTCAGGGCCTTGAATGCATTGCTCCCTCCAGAGTGGCCAACCTCATGGGGAGCCATATGCATTTCGAATAATGCTAGTTCAGGTTGGTCAGAGGATCATGGGGATGATGTTGCTGCACAAGCTTAGTCCCCCAACATGACTGGCTCTTTGGAAGACACAGGAGGTTACATGATGATACTTATGATATTAGATGCCTCTGTAGAGCTGAGGCCTCCCAATGCAGCTGTGTCTTTAGCATGCAGTCCATTGGGGAGGAGTACATTCCAGCCCCTTCATAAAGATATTTCAATATCTTTTCACCTTTTTCAGGTAATCTCATCTCTCTATCGCTAACTTTGTTATTCAGCCCCACCCTCACTACTTCCATTGCTGTGCAGAGTGTGAGTTGGGGCACTCATAGAATCATAGAAACCCTACAGTACAGAAAGAGGCCATTCAGCCCATCGAGTCTACACCAACCACAATCCCACCCAGGCCCTACCCCCACATCCCTACATATTTTACCCACTAATCCCTCTAACCTGCGCCCTCCCACTTTGTATACCCTTTCCCTTCCATTGTGTTATATCTGCTCCTGCAAGAACAGAAGGGAGAGAGATAGGGCGATGCTGGACATTCTCACCAATGCCAGTGGCTCATTTAAATAAGAAGCTCCATACGTTAGTGCTGTCAGACCATCTACAGTGCAGGGGCTGAGTTTACTGACTGGTCAGTGTGTTGCATTTCAGTCACCTTGCTACAGTGAAGAAAGTCATCAAGCCTCTTGCGACACTGCACCCAGGTCCTCCGGACAACACGGTGCCTATTGGCATTTTCTGTCACCGCCCTAGCCAGGCTTGCTTAGTTTGTCTGGGTGGCCTTCTCCTCCCACTCTTTGGAAAAAAGTAATTTTGCCTTAAGGTACCACCTCCAAATAATCCTCAAAGGCTGCATCTGTAAACCATGGGGCAGCCCTGGCACAGGTGCTGGTCTCTGCCTCTCCTCCTGCTGTCCTTGAGCAATGCAACCACTACTATGGCAATGGGGAAACAAAGCAGGAAAATGGACCAGCTGAGTTGTTCTTGCAATGAGCTGGTACAGACTTAACAGGCTGAATATGTTGTAACTATTCCACAATTCCACAATTCAGTATCTGCCCTACTTATTGCTGCTCAGTTTCTGGGAGCACACATGAAACAGGTGTAACATAGGTAAGGGAGCAAATTCTTGTCTTACATAGCCACAGGAGATATCTGAAAAATTGCCTGATCCAATTTTGTGTTGGATAATTTTTAAGCTTCCTTGCAGCACAGAACATCGGTCGCTTAGAATGAGTATTGTGCGTGTATTTTATGCCTGTGCAATGATTTCAATCAGGCCATTGAGGTTGGCCTATTGGAGAAAGAACTCCCTGATTAAGGATCCAATTGATGGGCCAATCAGGGAGTCTTTGCTTTGTACTTAACTGGAGTGTCAGTTCCTCTGACACCCCTGGAGGTAGACTGCATTCTGTGTACTGCTGTTAGAGTTGTAAATAAAGGGATTTTGGTGAAGGGACTTCCAAAGACTTATTACAGTCTACAAAATGGGTGTTATGAGAACCAGTTGCCACTCGAATCTCCCCATTCCATCTCCTGCACAACAATGGAAGTAGTGAGGGCGGTGCTGAATAACAAAGTTCGCGATAGAGAGATGAGATTACCTGGAAAAGGTGAAAAGATCTTGAAATTTCTTTATGAAGGGGCTGGAGTGTACTCCTCCCCGGTGGTACCTGGGCAGACATGAAGAGTCAGTGGGGCAAAACGAAAAATCAGAAGGTAATTTGAGTGATCTTTCTCCCATATACTTTTCAATAATTACCAGACAGATGACTGGTAACAAATTGCATAACCAATCTTCCAATTGATGTGTGGCATCAACATAAACATGAAAAATAAAATTCTGTAAGGGAAGAGTAATAAAAACAACATGCACATGACGGAATATCAATAGAAATAGTTTATGGACCGATATAGATGATTTGCTATTTCATTGATACTGTTATTACTCTGTCTGAAAGAATGCAAAGGGGGACTCTTTGGAAGGTTTATGAATATTTAATTTACCACATGGTAATACAGTATCCTACAATGTGCATTCAACCATGTGCCAGCATGTTGTAAAGAAATACAGCCTCAATCATTGATTGTTTTTAAATATCAGGAGAACATGATGGTTTTTATTGCTGGCGATGCATTATGCATGGAATGACAACATCGTGCACGTGCTGTTATAAGGTTAACTGGAGAACCTCAACTCACAAAAGAAGCCAGAATATTTAAAAAAACCTTAGGGATGAACTTCAGTTTTGGTGATAATGGATTGAACATTCGTTGTACACCCCACATAATAATCCCTTCCCTTTGTTTTACAACCCTGCATTATTCAATCTCGCCCCCACTGTGCCATCTTTTATAGCACAGCAGCACAATCAGTCGCAGTAGCAATAGCTCCATGTATTGATAGACGCTTTCCCATGAGTTGCTATAAAACGCAGCCAAACTAATTTAGATTGTTAATTTTCGCCATGGCATCCCCTGAGTCTTTATAAGTGCTCTCAATTAACATTTGAACCAGCAAAAAGAGAGATGCACATCTTCCTATTTGTTCCACAAAAATATTCTCCAACAAGATTCCTTTTCTTCTCCCTCAATGGCGAGATGATTTCATCAAGCTTTTATACCTTTGCAGACATTCAGCAAAGCAACTGTGGTCATGAAATTGATGTAGTACTGCAACTTCTGGCATAGTACAGGGTATTGCAACTGAAATACTTGAAGATGAAGCCTGAGGCATGATGCTTACTGGAAATTCGACCTCAAACCTTATCTACATAAAACCCAGGAAGCAGCAGATACCTGTTGGGCATCTTGAGATGAAAAGATCAGCACCATAGTGAGCTGACCCACAGATATGTCCTGTTGGTGAGAAAAGCTGGGAGGAGAGAAACCCTGAGTCCAAGGTGACCCTAGACTAGCACCGTGTGTTGATCGTCCCTTTAAGGGCAACACAGCAGAGTAAGGGCCACCTGACCTGGGTGACCAATCGGGATTCAGATACGGGAATTTTACCGCCTCGCCCGCCTGAGGCTCATAAGATCCTGCCCGAGGCCAATGGACAATGCCATTCTGCAAGTCTCGCCGGCCCTGGAATCGAGGCGGGTGTGTCGGTAAAGTTCCAGCCAGAGTGTGGAATCACCCCATGGTGAGAGAGGTTCCTAGGCAGAGACGTTTTGGGGGCTAATTACAACCATGAGGCTGCTGTTAAATTCTTATCAATAAAATAACCTTTTGTGTTCACTAATGAAGTCTGTGGAAGTGCATCTTTACACAGCTGTTCACAGTATTGTGGAGGTGTCAGGAGCGAGTGGTATTCCTGAACTTTCTGCCTTCACATTAACGTTGAATGGAAAGGTTACCACATTTTTTGTCGGTAACCTCCAGCAGCTCCTTTTAGGAGTTTCTACTGAGGCTGCTGCTGAGTAGTAAAAACTGTGCATGGCACATGCTGCTCCCAATTTATGTCAAATTTCGAGCAGGGGCCTAAACAGCAGTAGCATAGGCTTGTTTGCATGTTCAAGGTGGCAAATCCCTGTTCCGGACAAACCATCCTGGACATTGGAAATTAGCTGGCTTCCAATTTGATAGCCAGCGCCCGTTCTGACAAATTTCACCAACTTCATTGGACCCCCAGTGTCAGATTTTCACCCAAAAATTAGATGTGTGGAATCATATTTCCCCAATGTGTTATCAGAGGGATGCTGCTTCTGTTTGTACTGAACACCAAAACTGATCAATGGAAGAGAGGACCTTCAAAAGTTGTTTAATCTAGGGATCACTTGGTAAATCGAGGTAAAGAAAGTCAAAGTTTGCAAAAAAATTGAATGAATACATGTATAAATTAGTATGCTGATGCTGGTCGCTGAAGCTTGCTGATCTATAAACTGTCACTTTGCAGAGTCAAATTAGAGAAGCTTTAACCTATGGTTATTGAAGTGTCAACATTAAGTGTCATACTGCATCACTATTGATTCCCATTCAAAGGACATGGCTGTCCATCATGGTCCCATTAGAACAAAGTAGAAGAGGACCTTTGATTTTACGGTAATGGTCCAGTACTAAACCGTTCCAGCCAACAATCGTGAAGAGTTACAGGTTTAATTATTATGTACAGATGGATCCCTGTTTTTTACAGTGGGATTTTCAAAATGAATCTCTCACACTCTGTGCACTGCAGAGTGTCTCAGGGAGATTCACGCTAATAATCTAGGGGCGGGCTTATTTCCACTGGAGAGGCCGGCAGCATAGTGCTGAGCAGGCCACTGCACATGCGCTGATCTGTCAGTGCCAAGATAGGCGCATGTGCAGTAGCCCCACACTGCTGGCCTCTCGACCCCACATTGCTGCCCCTCTGACCTCCCACCTCCCCCCCCCCCCCCCCCCCCCCCCCCCCCCCCCCCCCCCCGCCCCCCCGCGATTGCTGTCCGGGCCCAGCCCCGACACCCTCCCCACAGCCCTGGTCTCCCTGGCCATTCCCTCCATTCCAACCCCCCCCCCCCCGCCCCCCGCCCCCACCAGTCCTGACCCGCTCCCCCCACCCTCCCTGCAGCCCTGACCACCCTGGCAGGCTGGCACTACCCACCCCCCCCACCCACCCCAATGTCCAGCCCCAATCGCTGGCCTCCATCCGCTCACAATCCCTATGCAGAGTGGCAGTGGGACCCCCCTCCATTCTCTGCCCTATAGGCCCCGTCCCCCCCTCTAGCCCTGCCCTCTTGCCACTGCCCAATACCCGGTGGGCAGTGCCAAGGTGACCCCTTGGGCATTGTCACTTTTGCCCCTTGGGAAGTGCCAGGTGGCCAAGCTGTCACTGCCAAGCTGGCAATACCCAGGGGGCAGCCCCCCCTTTGGCCCAATCTCCTGGGGGGACTCCCTGGCCCCCCTTCACTCTAGCGGGGTCAGGTCGCCAGTTCCCCACTAGTGGGGAGCCATTGTAAACCCCTCTGAAGTGAAACACTCCTGGTGGGAGGGGGCGGAGGGGGGGCAGGCAGAGAGGCTAGCGGACCCAGAGACTTCAGTCCCGGGCCTGCTAAATACATGTAAATCCCCATTTAAAGAATTTATTCAGCTCCGCACCGATCTCGGGCACGGAGTTGATGAAAATCCGATCGGAAATCTGGCGAATGAATTCGTGTGGAGGCTGTGGCGCCCAGCAGGAAGCCCGTTACATGGCCTCCACTTAAAATCTCCTGGCCTGCTATGCTGTTGGAGCAGCGCAGCGGGGCTGGGAGAATCGCACCGCCCCCCAACCCCAAGAAAATAATGGAGTTCAGTTTGCCCCTCTCCCCTGTCGGTAACAGTATATCCACAATGCTGAAGCAGTATAATGCTGAATGAAGCAACTTGCAATGGGAACTTCCTGTATGTTTAATGTTGTTCGAGTACAACAAACAGTTCTGGCTTCCAGATTACAAAAGGGAGGTGGAGAGAATGGAGAAGGTGTTAAAATGATTTACTAGAACGATATCAAAACTGAGAGGTTTACATTTGAGGAAAGCTTGAACAAGCTGAGGTCTTTTCTCTAGAAAAGAGAAGGTTAAAGGGTGTTCTGATGGAGGTCTTTAAGATTATGGAATGGTTTGATTGGGTAAACGTAGGAAAAATATGTCTACTTCTGAGTGAGACCAGGACCAGGGTCCAAAAAAGGCAAACTATTCCCTAATAAATCCAATAGGGAATGGAGAAGTAACTTTACTGAGACAATGGTTAGAATGGGAAGGTCACTACTATGAGAAGCAGTAGAGGCTACAAGTTTAGATGCAGTTATGGGGAAACTAGATAAACGTACCAGGGAGAAAGGAATAGTAGGATATTTTGATGGGGTTCGGTGAAGAAGGTTGAGAGGAGGTTCATATGGAGCAGTAACACCAGTATGAATCTATTGGGTCAGATGGCCTGTTTCTGTGCTATAAATACGCCACATACTGTTAAGATGCAAAGACTGGAGAACAGGCAAGATTTGAGGAATGCATGAACTTGTGACTCTGGACTATCGAGTGCCAAAACCCAGAGGGTAAAATGCAGAAATCAACATTGGTAACACATATGGAACATTCCAGAAAATGCCTGTCACGAAAACACGAGGAGCTTTGTTTAATTCCTTACCTGTGCAAAATATGCACCTTGGCAATAATAATGCAGTATTCCGACATCATGTACAAACACTGGAATCACGAGTGTCATACCCTTAGGCCTACACAGTGTATAATGGGCTAAGCGTAGTTTAAATGCTGGATCATGCCCTGATTTTAATACTTTTTAAAAATTTTGATCAGCATAAGAAATTAGGATTGGATTTAAGGTTGATTATTGTGCCTCTTTTTGGCATGGATTTGTGGTTTACCACTCAATTTAAAACAGCCATGAATTTCACCTCTTTAAAAAAACAGAATATAGAATCCTACAGTGCAGAAGGAGGCCTTTTGGCCCATCAAGTCTGCACCCAGGCCCTATCCACATAGCCCCATACATTTACCCTAGCTAGTCCCCCTGACACTAAGGGGCAATTTAGCATGGCCAATCCACCTAACCCGCACATCTTTGGACTGTGGGAGGAAACCGGAGCACCCGGAGAAAATCCACGCAGACACGGGGAGAACGTGCAACTCCATACAGACAGTGACCCAAGCTGGGAATCAAACCCGGGTCCCTGGCGCTGTGAGGCAGCAGTGCTAACCACTGTGCCACTGTGTCGCCCGGTGATTCCCGAGTTAAATATTCATTTTGAGGGACAGTCTTAAATAACATTAGTATGTGGTGAATCCACCTTTAAATAAAATTGTTTCTGTTAAAAAAAAAAGCAGTGGGAGATGTTAAATTGAAATTTTTGTGTTAGTGTGTGGCAATGGTTGCTGTTAATGTGTTGCAGCCTGATAACAGTGACATCCTGATTATTTACTGGACAGTAAGTCATCCGGGTGAAATTCTTTCAGTGGGAGTATAAGCAGTGAGTGTAGGAGGAAATCCCAGCCAGACTCAATCCCGGCCTCACCTACATTTCACACAAACATACTTTCGAGCAGCAGTCCTGGCCTGGCATTCAGGGGTGGGAACGCTGACTGATTTTTCCCTTTTCCAGCACAGAGGCTAATTGCAATACAACCATTGAATGTAACTCAGTGCACAGACTGTAAATTCAGCCAGGAGCCCGCCTGAACTGTGTGACACATTATTACACTGGCCAGTGCACCTGGATCTGTTCACAAGGTCACAAGATCGATACAATGGAAAAGACCATCTGATCCATTCTATATGCGGAGGAGCCTAGAGTCCCTCAACCCCAGTCTCCAACATTTTATTAATTGATTCCAGGACTGTTGTTCCCACCAAACTACTTGGAAATCCATCCCACATCTTAGTCACTCTTTGTGTTAGCAGTAACTTCCTAACTTGTACCAGATTGAGCCTATCCCACCTTAGTCATGTATTTATTTTTAAAAATTCATTCATGGGATGTGGGCATCGCTGGCTGGGCCAGCATTTAATGCCCATCTCCGAGGGATTTCAGAATCAACCACATTGCTGTGGGTCTGGAATCACATGTAGGCCAGACCATGTTAGGATGACAGATTTCCTTCCCTCAAGGACATTGATGAACCAGATGGGTTTTTATGACAATCGATACATGGTCATCATTAAACTTTTAATTCCAGATTTTTATTGAATTCAATTTCAACATCTGCCATGGTGGGATTCGAAGCCAGGTCCCCAGAGCATTACCCTGGGTCTCTGGATTACTAGTCTAGTGACAATACCACTGCCTGCCTTAATTTGGTATGTTTGCTACCAGATGTACTTTCAAGAGATGGTTTCTCTATCACCACCTTTCGAGTTTGAAAAGCTGAAGATCTTCAACTTTTTTTCACAACTCAGTCCTGCAATCCATGGCTCTTCACTTTATCTCCAGTGTTTAAAATTATCTTTGTTCTCAGTGAGCTAAAGTGACCAGAATACTCAAGGTGAGGTATGCCCAGAGAACTGTACCATTAAAGCATGACATTTTTCACTGTCCTGCTTTATTACACAGTATTCCAGGGTTATATTTGCTGCTTCAAAGTGAAAAGTACTTGAAGTATCCTAAGTCTATATATCTTGAGGATGTCCTTTTGTCTCAACTTTAATTCAATGCCATCCCTGTGCTATATATGTTGCCATTTTCCTCCTCATGTGGAATACTTCACATTCATATCTTTGTCAAATTTTCTTTCCATTGCACACTTGTTTATCTTATCTAGCTCATTGTCCATGTCCTTTTCTATCTCCTCAGATACATCCTTAACTTCCCTGCACAAACCCCAACCTAATTTTCGGATCAACATGCATTGGAAATGAATGGGTCAAGGAATCTTGACATTCTTTCCAAATTATAAAACAATCCCAGTTCCAAAATGTTCTACTTAATAACAGAGTCACTACAGTTTATATGACAATATTATGTATTAATGACTTTACTATACCATTTTTTTGAGTTTATCTTTTGGATCATTATCCCATGTGCTGCCTGCAGAATGGGACCACGTTGCATCAGGGAATGTGTACCTGTGGATTGCTGGTTTGTCACATTTATAATGATAGCTCTGGAGAAATGGACAGAAGATGGTCTACTTAACATCATACGCCCTTGAATTTCCTTTGGATCTCTGCAACTGTGCAACCCTAGCTTTATTGAATGTGCATCAGGAATCTTGTTAATGTAAATAAGGTCTCTATTATGACAGTTCAGACAGAGTCTCAGTTTAATGTCTAATTGCAAAAGATGGCACCCTAACACTGCAACATTCACTCAGCACTGAGCTGAAGTGCCAGCCTAGATTATGTACTCCTGTATAGAGTTAGCATCACTGATTTTGCTGCTGTGGGAGTAGGCAGTCAAAAAGAATGGAGGGGGTTTTGAGCTTGGCAACTTCCAACATGATCACACCAGTGACAATGGTTGGAAGGGTGGTTATCCCATGCATGTGCTGGAAATATGCAGCTTGGGCAGATTGTGCAGTTTGAAGCTCATAGCTTTCTGTGAAAGTCCTTCATTGTATGTGTACTGCTGAACATGCTTTCAGCTGCCTATGGGCTCTGTCTGAATGCCATTTGAAGAGATCAGCTTCCAAATTTCAGGTGAGAGGTTTTCTTTGCTGCTGTGACTTTAGTAGAAGCACTTTGTATTGTGTTTTGGGGAGTTGACAGTTCTTTTAGGCAGAAGGAAAAGTTGCTGGAACTTTGGAAGGAGTAGTGTGGACTTAACAGGTTCCTGAGCAGCAAACTTACTGCCAGCCTTGGGAGTTATTGTTGCAGTTCCTCATCAGTTGCAGAATGATATGAAGATGGAGCACTGCAGCAGAGAGTGAATGTGGAAAAAGCTCTCAATAGGTCATAGTCACTAAATGTCTTCAGGGTACATTCCTCCAACTTCCATCTCGTTCAGGAGCAGTGTCTGAAATGGTTGCAGTACATTAAGGATGTGGTGATTGAACTGTGTCAACCTCTCTAACTGGACCTGAATCCCATAGAAGGAAGAGAGCAACTCTACCTGCAGCTGTGAAAATCACCATCACCTTCAGTTTCTACACCACTGGGTACCTCCAGTCTAGACCATGCAACAGTTCCAACATGTCACTGTTCATTGTACATTGCTGCATTAAGGAACTGATAGAGTTCCTGTACAGATGGAGAGGGAACCTCATTATCTTCTCCCATGACAGAAAGCCAGAGGAATGAGCACATGGCTGTGTCAAGCTTGTGAGATTCCCAATGGCACAGTGCCCCACATATTAATGGGGAAGATATATCAGAACCCAAGCAAGTACTACCACTCTATGAACTTGCTGTTCGTATGCAGCCATACAGAGAGAATCATGTTGATGAATGCCTGGTTTGCTTGGCCATGACGCATTCATTATGTGCCAGCCAGATATCCTCACCATCTATGAGTCACCGCACTGAATCAGAATTGGCAACAAGGGTTACCTGCTGGACAAGTGACTAAGGACTCTGCTCCGATACCCGCCCACATGATGGCAGCACTCATATAATGAGAGTCATGCTACAACTAGAAGCATTGGGGCAGATCATCAGCATCCTGCAACAGCAGACTTGCTGCATCCTGGCAACCATGAAGGTGCTGCCCTTGCTCCAGGGCCTTGACAGCCAACACTGGAGGAGGAGGAAGGAAGGAGACATCGATTATCACCATGGAAGGCCTGTCCATGCAGAGCACCATAAATGGCAAGACATTTTACAGCAAGTACCATGAGGTTCCTCCAGATGTACGTAGGTAATGGGACCATTGTTTCACGATGCTGATTACCTGTTTCATAATGCTTCTAGTTGCAGCATGGCTCTCATTGTAGGGGCACTCATCAGGCTCTGCTTCCCCTGAAAAGGTCCCCAGATCACCTCTTATCCATTTTTCCCACGTTTCCATCCCTGTATTGTGGACCATCACAGCATCCTCTTGACCAAAATTCTGAAATAAGAAACACGACAAACCAACAGTTCCATACCAACTATATTCAAACAACACTTGCAATAATATATTCAATAATGGATTGCATCCACTCTTGCACTTCCACTTCATGCTTGCCCAGCAGATGTTTTTGCTTCCTTCTGTGCTCCTATGCAGCCCTACCCTAATGGTTGCAGCATAATTGGCAAAAGGCTGCTGACTTTCAATGGGGAAGACTGCGGATAGCCTTGCAGATACCATGGGCGTTAAGGGTCTGGTTTCAGACTGTACCACTTCAGCATTGGCAGCCATAGTCTGGACTGGCTGGATGATGGAGTGGCAGTGAAGGGTACTGGAATACTGGTGCCTGCCAATTTTTTGGGAGAATCAGCTATTCCTGTTCGCTGCAATCGTGTCTGTCTTCTGCTGGTTCTTTGCTCCTGCCTCCTGTTATATCCCGTCTTTTCATGCTAGAGAGAGAGAGGAGTGTGAGTTAGTATGTTACAATGTGTCTTTGTGTTGTGATGCCATAGCTGAATAGTTGGAAGCATGTGGAAGCTGTGGGTGTGAGGATTGAAGCAGTGGTAAGTGTGTGAGGATGAAATGGGATGCATAAATGTTAAGCACGAGTTCTGATTGCTAGGAGTTGCTGACGTGTGAATGATGGAGATGTGGTGTATTGAACAGCGTGAGAGATTAGTGGTGCAATGAGTTGGAGATGGCACTTGAAGATTAAATCACTGACCCTGACCATTTAGGTAAGGCCACTGAACGTTTTCCAGACTTCTTGCACTTACCTCCGTGTCTATTTAATCATATTCTCTTCGAAATGTTTCTCTGGAGGGCAACCTAGACCACCGAAGAAAGATAAACATTTTCTTCCATTCTCAGTGAGGTCTCCAGTGCTGCATCTGAAAAGCTGGGAGCACTCTCTTTGGCCTGTTACCCCATTTCCCAGATTTCATCCTCCACAGTATTTCATTCACAGCCACTTCAAGCCCCTAAGCCAGCTTTAAGGAGGGCAGACTAGCTTTAATTGATGCTAGCCTTACTTGAACCTGGGCTCCTTGTAAAACGTGCAGTCACTCAGCAACACATTTAGCCCCGGGCCACAAATCACCATCATGAGATAAGTGTACACCATAAAGTTTGCGTGCTGTCTGCATCACTTCCATCAGTTGCAGGACAATTGCAAACTGTATTCCCCATGCCTGCTAACAGTTCCAATTTTTAGTCCATTATCTTAGAGGTGAGAATACAATGACTGAACCAAGGCTGACATGCTAACTGACACCCAGATAATAAAACAAAAATACTTACTAAACACATTGTCATGAACAGTGACAGCAATCTTTGCACCCTATAAAAATATTAGTTTCTGACTGAGAATTTATTTTTCAGCTGTACACACATAGGATAACAAAAGCAAATGTAATTTTCCAGTAGTTCTATACCTGAAAATGAGATGTATCTTGTTATGAATCATGGTGGCACGGTGGCATAGCGGTTAGCACTGCTGCCTCACAGCATCAGGGACTCGGGTTCAATTCCCGGCTTGGGTCACTGTCACTGCAGAGTCTGCAAACTCTCCCCGTGTCTGCGTGGGCTTCCCCCGGGTGCTCTGGTTTTCTCCCACAGTCCAAAAATGTGCAAGTTAGGTGGATTGGCCTTGCTAAATTTCCCCTTAGTGTCAGGGGGACTAGCTAGGGTAAATGAATGGGGTTCTGGAGATAGGGCATGGGTTGGATTATGGTCGGTGCAGACTCAATACTGTAGGATTCTATGATTCTATGTGTCATGTTGATGATTGATGCATATCCAGCAACAACTGTCATAATTTCAATGCATTGAACACAGTTGTAAATCACCATATCGATGTAGACTATTTGAGAGCAACCACAAAACATAATCAGATCATATTCTAGAGACCAACAACTCACACTTTGAAACAGGTTGGTGAAACATGGAAGAACCCATACTTTGGGATATAGGGAGGATATCACTTACAAACTTAATCCTGGAAAACTAAACATTTTGGTGCTGACCAAGATCAGCGTTTAACTTCAACATTACAGCTAATAATACAGGAGTAGAGAACTTATGTATTGCTGAAAAAAGACACTTTTTCAAAGCTTTTCATCTTGCATTCTTCAGGATAATCAGAAGAATACCATTGTCAAGGGAAACAACAACTTTCGGCTGTATGAGAAGAGAGTGCTGCTTAGTTGGCAAGTGGACTCTGATTGGTAGAGATGTTGCTGTGGAGAATGCGCCAGTTGATGGTGACTGCCAATTAACTGCCAAGAATTGTTTGGAGGCAGCTTGACTCTAATTGGTTAAGGCATTGCCCTGTGGAATGAACCAGCGAATGGCTATCACTTACTTTGTTCAGCTGAAATAGGCACAATGTGTTTACATGTTCTTTCTGTCTGCAAACTGTGCCACACTGTGAGCCCGACTGACAATCTTAAATGGTTTGTCAGTGTAATTAATAGCACACTGCAAATACTATCCGATCGCAGAATCACATCTAATGTTGGACATTGTGTTTTTCATGTTGCAAGCACAGGCTTTTAGGATACGATGGTGGTGGTGGATGGAAAATTTTTAGACTGGAAACCGGTTACCAGCGGAGTGCCACAGGGATCGGTGTTTGGTCCTCTGCTATTTGTAATTTTTATAAATGACTTGGAGGAGGGGGCTGAAGGGTGCATCAATAAATTTGCTGATGACACCAAAATTGGAGGAGTAGTGGATGAGGTGGAGGGCTGTTGTAGGCTGCAAAGAGATATAGCTAGGATGCAGAGCTGGGCTGAGAAATGGCAAATGGCGTTTAACCCTGATAAATGCGAAGTGATTCATTTTGGTAGGACAAATTTGAATGTGTATTACAGGGTCAAAGGTAGGGTTCTAAAGAATGTGGAGGAACAGAGAGATCTTGGGGTTCATATCCACAGATCTCTGAAGGTTGCCACTCAAGTGGATAGAGCCGTGAAGAAGGCCTATAGTGTGTTGGCGTTCATTAACAGGGGGTTTGAGTTTAAGAGCCGTGGGGTTATGCTGCAACTGTATAGGACCTTGGTGAGACCACATTTGGAATATTGCGTGCAGTTCTGGTCACCTCACTATAAGAAGGATGTGGAGACACTGGAAAGGATGCTGCCTGGTTTGGAGGGTAGGTCTTATGAGGAAAGGTTGAGGGAACTTGGACTTTTCTCTTTGAAGCGGAGGAGGTTGAGAGGAGACTTGATAGAGGTTTATAAGATGATGAGGGGGATAGATAGAGTGAACGTTCAAAGACTATTTCCTCGGGTGAATGGAGTGGTAACTAGGGGGCATAACTATAGGGTTCATGATGGGAGATATAGGAAGGATGTCTGAGGTAGGGTTTTTACTCAGAGAGTGGTTGGGGCGTGGAATGGACTGCCTGCAGGGATAGTGGAGTCAGAAACTTTAGGAACATTTAAGAAGCTATTGGATAGGCACTTGGAGTACTTCGGGATGATAGGGAGGAAATAGCTTGATCTGGGTTTCAGACAAAGCTCGGCACAACACCGTGGGCCGCAGGGCCTGTTCTGTGCTGTACTGTTCTATGTTCTATGTTCTATGATCTGTACTTTGCCCAGAGTCACCAGCAGTTGGGACATACATACTTGGATCACACTTACACTGAAATTCATATCCCACATTAGTGGTTTGTGTGAGAGACGGATGACTCTTTGGCTTGACAGCTATATCCTGTTAGTGATGAATACCATTTGTGACCACTTAATAGCTTTTCCTGCCCAGCCTCAATCTTTAGACTGCCAATCTCTCACCATCCTTAAAATTCTGCCCATAAGGATTCAATAGTATAACTCATCTTAAATTGAGCGGAATATCTTTACTGATTACTTTTACAGTTAAGCCATTCAGCATCTACAGAGGTTTCTAATTACAGAGATGTAATTATGAGGTCCCGCTATATTTACATTTCATTCTGAGTTGAAAGTAATAGTTTAAAAAGTATTTCTCTTGGCCCACTCCCTCACTGTGTCACCACAGTAAAAGTAAAGCTTATATTTATTTAGCAACTTTCATAACTTCAGAACATTCCAAAGTACTCCACAGCCAATGAAATACTTTCTGAAACCTCAACACTATTCTAATGTAGGAGACAGATGCAGAAAGGACTTACAAATGGTAATGAGATAAATGACTAAATTATCTGTTCCAACAGTGTTGGTTAAGGGATAATTATTGACGAGAGTACCGGAAAAAGCTCCCCTGTCTCCTTCAGATTAATACCATGGAACCTTTTATTATCCGAGAGACCAGACCTAGTTTACCGTCCTGTACTAAAGGCAACACTTTGAAGGTGCAGCACTCCTTCAATACAGCACTGAAGGGACCGTCTAGACAACTGCTCAAGTTTCGTGAGTGGAACTTAAGCCCTAAACTTCCTGGGTGGAGTTAACACTGAAAGATAGCAAGCACCTGAAATATGGGTACAGAGACCTGCATTTATACAGGATGGCGCTTTTCATGACCATCAGTTGTCTCAAAGTGCTTTACAGCTAATGACGTACTTTTTGAAGTTTAGTTACTCTTGTAATGCTGGAAATATGGCAACCAATTTGGGAACTGCAAACTTCCCCAAGCAGCAATGTGATAATAACCAGTGGCCAAACCTTCCATGGAGTGGTAATCACTGTCAGAGGATGGGATAACAATTGGACGGGGGCAGTTGGGGTTTGGGATGGTAGCTGGGTGGTGGTTGGTTGTTGGAGTGTGGGAGTGTCGGGTGTTTATCTAGGAGTGGGGATGGTCACTATTTTGCTGAGAGTTGGAACCATCTAAACTCTTCAACTTTAACTGGAGTATGAGAAAGTATATTGCTTTTGAGATATGCAAATTAAAATGTTTGACCTTTACTTAGTCACTTCACCAACAATAAGTAAATATTAACTCAGATGGTCAAAGCAGCAATGATGATCGATGATTGCTGCTTTGCCAGAAAATTCCCTCGACTCATTTCCTCTGGGGGTCTCCTGATCTCGCCGTTCACAGAAACGTGCAGAATCCCTGGGAAACTCCGTCAGAGCTGAGCAGAGTTGGAGGAAGACTGGACACATCCCCTCCAACCGCACAAACCTCCCCAGAACAGAAAACTAGAAAGAGTGCAGAAAAGATTTACTAGGATGCTATCGGGACTTGATGGATTGAGTTATAATGAAAGGCTGAATAGACTGGGACTTTTCTCTCTAGAGTGTAGGAGGCTGAGGGGTGACCTTATAGAGGTCTATAAAATAATGAGGGGCACAGATCAGCAAGATAGTCAATATCTTTTCCCAAAGGTAGGGGAGTCTAAAACTAGAGGGCATAGGTTTAAGGTGAGAGGGGAGAGATACAAAAGTGTCCAGAGGGGCAATTTTTTCACACAGAGGGTGGTGAGTGTCTGGAACAAGCTGCCAGAGATAGTAGTAGAGGCGGGTACAATTTTATCTTTTAAAAAGCATTTAGATAGTTACATGGGTACGATGGGTATAGAGGGATATGGGCCAAATGCGGGGAATTGGGATTAGCTTAGGGGTTTTAAAAAAAAAAGGGTGGCATGGACAAGTTGGGCCGAAGGGCCTGTTTCCAAGCTGTAAACCTCTATGATTCTATGACTCTATAACAGAATTGCTGCAGTGCGCAGAAGGCGGCCATTTGGCCCATCGAATCCGCACCGACTCTCCGAAAGAGTGTCTAACCCAGCCCTACCCCGCCTCATCCCATCCTCGCAACCCCATGCATCCACCATGACTAATCCACCCTACCTACACATCTTGGGATACTAAGGGGCAATTTAGCATGGCCAATCCACCTAACCTGCACATCTTTGGACTGTGGGAGGAAACCGGAGCACCCGGAGGAAACCCATGCAGACATGGGGAGAATGTGCAAACTCCACACAGACAGTGACCCGACGCTGGAATTGAACCCAGGTCCCTGGTGCTGTGGGGCAGCAGTGATAATCACTGTCATCCTCCCTCCTCGCCCCATATAGAACTAGCTGCCATATGGTAATTTTAAAGATCCAATTTGAATGTTAGTGAATGGATGAATGAGTGGATGAGTGGGTGAATAAGTGGGTGAGTTGGCTAGATGGACTGGGATGTAGTCCAGGCAGGCAGGGAGGGGAAGTCAGGTCAAGGGTATAGGTCGGGGAGTAATCATGTTTAAGTTTAAATTTATTTATTAGTGTCACAAGTAGGCTTACATTAACACGGCAATGAAGTTACTGTGAAAATCCCCCAGTTGCCACACTGCAGCGCCTGTTTGGGTACACTGAGGGAGAATTTAGCATGACCAATGCACTTAGCCAGTATGTCTTTCGGACTGTGGGAGGAAACTGGAGCACCCGGAGGAAACCCATGCAGACACGGGAAGAACGTGCAAACTTAGCACACATAGCGATCCAAGCCGGATATCGAACCCGGGTCCCTGGTGCTGTGAGACAGCAATGCTAACCACTGTGCCACCGTGTTGCCCTATGTGTTTGGGAGTATAGACGGCCAGGGGAATTGTCAGATTTGGGATAGTCTAGTTGGGAGCCAGCTGGATGGTTGGAAGAGATAGTTAGGTCAAAGGGTCAGTCGGGTCAGGTGGGGTGTTAGTCAGGTGGTCATGGGATAATAGGGTGGTTGGGAGGTCAGAGGAAAGTCAGAGATATTGAGTGCTGATTGTGGGTCAGTTGTGCAGTTAGCCAGGTTTTAACTAACATTTCCTTGGTACCTGCCCAACTCAGACATTCACAGAGGGTCCAGGGGAGCAGAGTAAACTTCCCAGGCAATTCCCAAGTAGGTAGGTATGTCAGGACTTACACAAGCTCCTGAAGCACATCTTTAGTTGTACGTCCAGCCTCTGACGACCAGCAACTGGAAGATTTGGCCCATTATAGATCTTAAAATTGCTTTCAGTTGCACAGTGAACAGTTCATTCTTAACCCCATCCATTGTGGTGCTTATCTGCTCTTTGCCATTTCGTTTTTATTGAATTTCCCAGATTGACAAAGTCTCACGAAGATGAACAGTTTTAATCTTGTCGGATTTATATTTATTTCTATCAAATACTTTCAATTAGCCAGGACAGTAGTAGAACTCTCCTGCTCTTTTGTTGAATAGTACCACAGGAGCTATTCTGTTCTGAATAGGGCAAGATGGACTTTGGTTTAATATCTCATCTGAAATCTGTCACCTTTGACAATGTAGTATTCTGTCAATGCTACTGAGTAAGAGTTTTAACAACACCAGGTTAAAGTCCAACAGGTTTATTTGGTAGCAAATGCCATTAGCTTTCGGAGCGCTGCTCCTTCATCAGATGGAGTGGATATCTGCTCTCAAACAGGGCATACCCTGTTTGTATGTCAGTATGCCCTGTTTGAGAGCGCTTATCCACTCCATCTGACGAAGGAGCAGCGCTCCGAAAGCTAATGGTATTTGCTACCAAATAAACCTGTTGGACTTTAACCTGGTGTTGTTAAAACTCTTACTGTGTTCACCCCAGTCCAACGCCGGCATCTCCACATCAATGCTACTGAGCCCATAGCTTAAATTCTGGAGTGCAAGAGGAAAAAATACATCTGAAAAACAATGGGGGCAAGTTTTCCCGTCCTGCCCGCCATGGGAATCTTGGCGGGTGGGGGGGTGTGGACCATGCAAAGGTCCGCTGACTTTGGGCGGGATTTTCCAGTTTTGGGGCGACCATAGCCGGAAAATCCCACCCATGAAAGTAACAAGTCAGGAGCTTCTTATTTCACTTTGTTCACTACTTGGAGTAAAAGTCAGAATGCTTTAGAACAATTCCTTCCTCTCCATTTCTTTGTAGCACATCCCCTCTACCTTTGTCAAAGTTGACTTGGAGAATTTTGAGAATAACATGGATCTTTTGTCTTTCATCACCCTACCTCTGATGAACACTGCACTCCAGATATCTATCAGAAAAAATCCTGAGTGTAAAACCAGACTTTATTTTAAAATAAAAATTGATCCTTCTTATTGAATTTACCCATTGCCCAATCTGAAAAATAGCTTGTGAGCTACAAAAATTAAAATGATTTATTAATACTATAGCATGCAAATCAAACAGTTGATGATCTTTAAAATACATCCTGTGTGACACCAGGAGAGTGGTGTGTTACATGTGATGTGACTGAAGTGATCATGTAGCTCCACATATAATGCACCAAAGGGATAATGGCTATCACGATTCAGTATTTTTACTGGCTACGGCAATGACAGTGGCACCCAGGCTAGATCTTCTTACTCAACTGCCATAGTTAATCATAATCTGTGTTAGTTTTCTTCCCATGTTGTAGCAACTATACTTTAATTGATATAACCACTTGAGTCCACTCTGAGCTCTTAGTTGATGTAGGAAAATTAGAAGATATATAAAGCGGGTCATTAACATAGCTATAAATAGAAGGGTTGATGTTATGAAGTGTACAATTCATTTGTTGCATTGCTACTTTCTTAATGCATAACCAGAGAAGGGAGAAGGAGACCAAATTAAGAAATAGCTGTTAAGAAACAACAGATCGAGAGGGACAACATGGAGAATAAGGTGTTGGTTCAGGAGATTAAGACTGAAAGCTGAGAAATGAAGGATGAGGGAGATGTATTTTATCTTTTATTTTCGCTCGGCTAAATAGGGGAATTTAGAAATTTAGAATATTGCTACTGGGTGAAAGGGCCTTTTACCTATCAGAATTATATATATAAGGTATACATACCATCTAACACATGAGTTGCCTGACTTCTATTTATGCAGATTGTTTAACTGGCACTGCAAATGGCAAGTTATATCTGTTTTAATCATTCAGCTGGAGGAGGTGAAGGTAAATTGAAACACCAGTTCTTCATTTTCAGGTTCTAATCAATTGAATCAGGAAACCCTTGAATCTTGTGCTTTTGAATGGTTCACGAATGAGAGTTTTGATCAGTTGTAAGACGTTGAAATGCAAAGGAAAGAAACTGTATAACCAAGGCTAGTAATTTAAGTTCCTTAATGCTTTTCTAACTGGTTGTGCTGCTGCATGTACCATGAACTGGAAAGATGTACCATAGAGTTCTAATCCAATAAAAATCATTTTTGTACAGATGTGTAATCCAATCTCTTTGCTCAGTGAATTGCAAACTACACAAGACCAAAGGTGAACCTCTTAACACTGTAAGCAAAATGCACAGATAAACCCTACAGAAAAGGATAGTTCATTGCAACATACCTCCATGGCAACATGGCTTACCTGTGATGTTCCAAACAGAAATTTACATTAACTCTTAGTTTCAAAATAAACCCTTTGATTCTGAGCCTTGCATGAATAATTCAAATTTCTAATGAAGTCAGGACATTTCTCCTCAGACTTACTGGTACTACCAAAAAAATTCTTTGTTTACAAACTGCTTTTAGCTTCTTTCCATCTGGGAGCAGCATAAATAATTGAAATATTTTACTGAGAGAAGTGTAGTCCTCCTGGCTATGTCACAAGCCTAGAAATGGGTCGTCCATTGTTTAAGCTTTCTCCCCACTAATACTGACCTAATTAAATAAACATTCCGAATGGTAACCACGCCGGATCTGTTTACCATTTCCTCAGCTAAGCATTTCCATTTAACTTACATTTAATACTTTGATCCCTAACCTGAAAGTTATATTCCTAAAATTAAAAGTTAAACCACTAAATTACATGGAATTCGCAACGAAAAGGAGGAGAAATTTGAAACCGCTTTGTAATTCCGCAGTGTATTTGCATCATTTCAGGTCTGCAGCAGAATAAAAACACTTAATAAAATATTTGGCATTCTCTCTGGAGTTGTGCAATGCAATTTTGCTCATATAACTATAATTTAACAGTGCCAATATATGTCACAAACACAGGTTTTAGGTCAGAGTGCAAACTGTGATTTCCCAATGTTGACACCGGGCCCGATTTTACCAAAACTCGCGGTAAAGTTGGGCGTCGGGCCTATACTGCGATCTGCACCCGATTCCGAGCAGATCGCGGCTTTACCGATACCCGATTTGGAGGCGGGTCCGGCCCGCGCCCAAATCGGGCGGCCCGACAATTTAAATGCATTTGCATGCATTTAAATCGACTTAATGAGCCGCGCGCCCAAGCCTTCCGCCAAATCCCACTTTACCATCTTCTGGCCTGTTCCGCATCCGCACTGTAAGCGACCTGCAAAATAAAATTCTGAAGTCATCGCTGCAGCTTCCGAAGAGCGGGGTCAGATCCTGCAACGGCCCTCTGACCCAGGTCATCCTCTGGTTGCGATGGTGGGGGGGAGGAGGAGGGGGGTGGGGGGACCCAGATCATCCTCTGGTCGGGGGGGGGTGGTGGGGGGGGGGGTGGAGGAGGTGGGAGGAGGGGGGGGGGACCCAGATCATCCTCTGGTCAGCCGGAGGGGGGGGGGGGGGGGATCTGCGGCCGATCGGTGGGGAGGGAGGGGGCAGGGGGGTCCGCCGCCACTCTGCGGGTGATCCCTCCTCCTCACCGGAGGAACGAATCCCTCCTGCCGGAGTGGACGTGCGGCCATGCCATCCCGCAAAACCTTCAGGCTGAAGCAATTCCTCGCGAAGAAGATGAAGCAGAACCGGCCAATTCCACAGTGGATCCGCATGAAAACCGGCTACAAGATCAGTAGAAGTCCAAGAGGAGACACTGGAGAAGGACCAAGCTGGGCCTGTAAAGGGATACACCATCACTGGTACACTACCAGCCACAGCCATCTCTCCCGCTCTCTTGCCCCTGCAGGGAAGAGTAATCAGGCCCTTAGACTCAAAATGGTAAAATCAGGCCCACCGTCTTACATTTAATGATGAAACAGAATACTCATTACTGTTATTGTACAGTAGAAAGTGTTGGCTTCATTTTCAAATTGGAAAACACCACAATTCTGAATGCAAGAGATGTCATCCAATTTGCGCTGCAGATAAATTAATTGTATCTGCAATGAATAATTTAGAGTTAAATCTATGCTACGTTCTTTGAGAATGCTCAGATGCTGTGAGAAATGGTATATTGAATTAATTGGTGATGGTATGGTATATGACAGTAAAGCTCTAGGCGATAGACTAACACTGTGTCATACTGATTTCTGATTACATTTTAAAAGTTACAAATGAAATGCAACTGCTGAATAATCCCCAAGAATTCATTGCTTCTGTCAAACTTGATGGTCATAGTTTGCTGCCAAAATAGCAATAAGGCAAATGGCATTTGCCATTATTAATATAAATGTACAGTTAAACTGAAAATTTCAAAAGTTTCAGTCTGAATTGTGCCTCCCCGCCATTAGCTTCCTGAAAGTGATATCTAGCCATCTACCTCATTATTAAAATGCATTGAATTGCATGAGGTTGCTGAATTTACACTGTAGATATGAACTGAACTTACACTGGAAAGCTAATTCTTGTCAATTTCCATATGAGTATCCTTTAATATTATGTTATGTGTTAATTACTGCCAGTCACCCTCTCTGACACTGAAAATTCACAGGGGAAAGTGAGGAATCTCATTCATTTATGTTATAAATGTTGTTGGAGATTTAAACATTTATAAGATCCCACCCTTTCTTAATGAATGCAAGTTTATTTTGATTCCATTACTCCTTTTAACACAGGTAGGGTGAGGAAGCAGGCCCTGAATCTACCCCAGCACTGAACAGGGGTTGAACTCTGTGCTGTTGGTGTTAATCTGATCCACACGCCAGCCATCTAGTCGAAGTGTGCAAACAGATTCCTCAGAATAGTCTTATAAACCTCAGAACAACATGTCTCACTGTCTTTCCTCATTCACCTCTCTGATAGTCGGTTTTGGAGATTTTATTTTCACCCCTCCAAAACACAAATATCTACCTTGTGCCTCATTGATCAAAACTGGACACAATAATGAATATGCAACCTGATCAGTGTGGTACAGTTTTACAATCACATCCTCTGACTTGGAGTCTATTCTAATAGCTATTCAATTCAGCATTAGCAACATTGCTTGCTGTTTTATGGTAACTGGATGACGTACGGACCCACTCTGCTATTGCTCCTAGATCTCTTGCAGTTTCTCATCAAATGTCATCACAGTGTGCATGAGGTATATATTTTTTTCCCTAAGTGCATTTATCCATAACTAATGTATTTGACCTGGTTTATTTTGTGACACTTCTGTCTAAAAGGTTGGGGTTATGCAATTACCATGCAGTTTCCAGTTAGTAATCAGTAGGAATATGAAAATGTATCCAGTAACTGTGATCCTTAGCATCAGAAATCAATTGAGATAGTGCTAGAAAGGTATGCAAAGCTAGCAAAGTATAATTTTGAATTATGTTAGCCATGTATAAGAACATAAGATCATAACAGCTAGTAGCAGGAGTAGGCAGTTCAGCTCCTTGAGCCAGCTCTGCCATTCAATACGATCATGATTGATCTTGTCTCTGCCTCAACTATAAAACAGTCTCTGGAAAACCATATGAAAATGTTTCAATGGAAATTTCAAAAGGGTTGTTTTCCTGGACTTTATATTGATGAGGAAACTCACAAGAATTTAAAACAAATTTAGGAGCTAGCTTTGGAAATGAATGACAGGTCAAATGGTCACTTCTTGTGCTTTAAGCTTCACTGCTCTGAAATTCTAAAGGGAAAACTTATTGAATATTTTATTGTATGGTTCGGTCAGCTTTCTGTAATTATTTCTGTGTTGATATTGGATCAGAATATTTGCTTTATATTATTTTAAGGAATATTGTTAGCAGATGGTGGAATTTGAACTCTTTTTTAAAAAATCTGAAATTAAGTATCTACTGATGACCATGAAACCTTTGTCGATTGTCAGAAAGACGCATCTGGTTCACTAATGTTCTTCAGGGAAGGAAATCTGCCGTCGTTACCTGGTCTGGTCTACATGTGGCTTCAGAGCCACAGCAATGTGGTTGACTCTCAACTGCCCTGGGACAACTAACGATGGGCAATAAATGCTGGCCAGCCAGCGATGCCCATGTCCCATGAATGAATAAAATAAAAAGATATCCTGGGATGCAGGCTGTGTTGCAAGCAATAGTGGCTAGAAATGAAATATGAGTATGCACAACACCTGCTGATAACACATAGACCACTTGATAAACTTGCACCGCAGGGAAAATTAATGAACTTTTCTATCACATTTAAAGATTAAAGAATATTATTTTCCCATAATCTGCAACTTATGTGTACAATACAATTAAATGTTATGCATGAGAGGGGCATTCGGATTTTTATAATTGACTCCAAAAACACTTAAATGACAAGTCATTTAAAAGCTCTGCTTTTAACTACAATTGGATTTTGATGTTAGTTCAGAGCCTAGCTGCTGCAGCAACAGAGACCCGGGGGATTTAAATTTCTGCCTGAAGGCTGCCTGCAGAGACCAGATAAGTTTAAAAATTGGCTATCCCTTGGTGGACCTTGTGACTGGGGGGAGGAGGAGATGGTAAGCTCATGCAACAGCAAACCTAAGCTTTCTTGGAGGTATCCTCGTAGCCTCGAAATAGAAGTGAAACATTTTTAAAAACTTACCTTTTTGGGTCTCAGCTTGGATCAAATCCACTTTGTCACTGGTAAACCTGGCAGGGAACCGACTGCTATTTCCCGCTCGAGACACTCAGGCCTGGATTTTCATCCTCGAGGTTGAGTAGCAGGAGTCGGAAAATTCCTGCTTCAGTTTTGCCTTCCATGGAAGAAAGTGCCTGTTCAGTGTGTGTGTATCTATGTGTGTGTGTGGGGTGAGGAGGGGGTGGGGGGGGGGCGGGATGGTGGCGGGGGGTGACGGTGGTGGAGTGGGTCTGGACTGCAAGTCAGGTCATTTGACCCAGGAAAAATGTTCGGAGGTAGCCCAGAAGCTGTTGAAGGTCGAGGCAGGCTCTTTCAAAGGCTCGCCTTGGTACTGATGGAACTTTGCCTCAATTAAAATGAAAATAGAAAGACCCTCCAGCTCTTGCCCCTTACACTCCCTCAACACCCATCCTGCCCCCCACACAAGCTCCCAACCACGCACCATTATGTATTCTTGGCTGAGAGCCCAGATATCCATGAGAGTACTATAATATCTGAGCTCCAAAGAAAACATGCTTGACTGACAGCTCTGCCTTCTGATCTATGCTGTCAATTTCACAACCTTTATTTACACAAGAGAGAGGTTTTAAGTACTTGTAGTTTCAGCTATTGAGTCATTACAGGGTTAAGATGATTGTCATTTTTATTGAGCTGTAGTAAAAACCAGGGTTTTTATGGTAGTGGAAAGTTGTCAATGAATGGCAGTTTGTTTAAAGCTTTTTTTTTACACAACCTATTGTCACTAATAAGGCTCATTGCTTCTATACAGAGTATAGGCGATGAGTGAGCATGGAAGTGCCAAAACTTGACGTGAGGATTGCGGGGGGGGGGGGGGGGGGGGGGGGGGGTTGGTGGTGGAATGAGGGACCATAGGAGCTGCTGTGAGGTGATGTTTGGGTGGGGACATAGATTGGCATTGGGGACATGAGGATAATCTTTTGAACTTACTTTCCAGAAAACCTGGGAATTGTGTCAATCGGGACCCGTCATCAATTTTAAAGGGTTCCTGAGTCAGCCAGACATGATGAAAATCCAGGTCCAAGTAACAATTATAGATGGGCCCCAAAGATAGCATCAGAACCCGACATGCATCTTAAACGCACCCAATTAACTATCAACAGGATTCCTTGGTCCCTGCACAAGATAAAGTCAGACATATTGTTAGGTATTTCATCATATGACTATCTACCTTCAAATATCTCTTTTTCTTACAACTCATATTTTATAATGACGTGGAGATGCTGGTGTTGGACTGGGGTGGACAAGATGAGAGGTCACATGGCACCAGGTTATAGTCCAACAGGTTTACTTGAAATCACAAGCTTTCAGAGCGCTGCTCCTTCATCAGGTGAAGTGGAGGGAGGCGCGCGGGCACAGAATATACAGATGGTGTGACGATAGCCTGAGTATCGTGTTGTGTGACCTCTCATATTTTATAATGGACAAACTAAATTGTCCCATGATTTTTTTCTGCTATATTGCTGGCAGCAATGTGAAGGGAATCCAGGACAATCCTCAAAGAATGGCAACATTAGATTAAGAGAACAGGTGAAAATTTGCAACATCTGTGTCACTGGTGGGTTCACCTCAGCATAGTGACCTGGGCAATTTTAATTGCCCATCCGCCTTGCCCCTGCTGGGCACCCTCAGAGTATAAGCTGGTGAAAAAAATGAAGTAAGAAGTCTCACAACACCAGGTTAAAGTCAAACAGGTTTATTCGGCAGCACTCGCTTTCGGAGTCTCAAGTCCTTCATCAGGTGAGTGAGGACTTGTGTTCATCTGTAAGGAGAGAAAAGAGCTGATGTTTCGAGTCCAGATGACCCTTTGTCAAAGCTGCTTTGACAAAGGGTCATCTGGACTCGAAATGTCAGTTTTTTTCTCTCCTTACAACAGATGCTGCCGAACCTGCTGAGATTTTCCAGCATTTTCTCTTTTGGTTTCAGTATGCATCATGGCATCTGTATTATTTTTTTGTTAACATTTTCCATCCATTATCTGTATTTGTTTTATTTTAATTGTATCTAACATTTGCCACTACTGGGAATATTATAAGATACAAAAGTAATTCAGACAATATTAAAACGCTTAATCTTCATGAGGCTTTGTCAGTCTGGGTAATACAATAAAAACTAAATGCTGCAGAGCATATAAATTCCATGAAAGATTGTTCACCCTTAGGCGTTTTAAGATCTTTCATATTTACCTGTTACTTGTTGGGATATTTTTATTTGCAAGTCTCAAAAGCAAAATATTCTTAAATAGATATTTCTAAAGCAGACTGGCATATTAATGTTCATTAAAAGCTGTATGTTATTCTTTCACCCTTCACATCATTGCCACATAAACATCAGTAATCCCAACCTAAGATTATAAGTAAAGTGTTTGGTTCTATGACTATCAGCAGTACAATAGGCATTGATATGCATTACATAAGAGCAACTCAGTGGTACATATCTATTACGGGGTTCATGATGGTTTTCTTGTTGTATTTAAAACTATCATTCCCCTCAATCAGCCAGATAAAGTCATGGAGTGGTTTCAAGATGATTTTTATTAAAGACTATAACTATAGGACTCTAATTTAAGTCATTCAGACCAGTTAGAGTGAAAAATTCAGAAATACATAAGCAATTATAGTTTCAACTTCGATTACAAGTAATTAACAATACAAATAAAAGTATAGGAATTATCTCTATCCACTCAGTTATTGATTAAGGTTACATCATGCATACATAAGGGTATAATGTCCAATTAAAACTTGTGCATATTATATCATCAAGAAATTATAGCTATATCTCTGACCAATGGGATATCAACCTCCCTTCCCATTGTCCCTTGTTCTAATGAGCCGCAGCTGTACATCGTTCAACTAAATCATCTTTGGCTCTTATCTGGGTTTACTTTAATCAAGACCTGTTGTTTGCACATAGCTTTCCCTGTGTGACTGAGGTTCAGCTTGCAGCTTACGTGATTTTTAAACTTGTGTGACTATTAACCCTTTCAATAATTATTGTTTGTCCCTCTTCCCTCACAGAGAAAGCATCTGGTTCTTGTTTGATGTATTTCCCTTACCATGCTACTCCTTAATAAACCCACCCTCACCAACATAAAAAAATGAAGCTTTTTGCATGCACATGTCTATAAATCTGCTCATCTCCCAACTCTACAACATTGGCAATCCATGATTTGACTAACTTCATTTTTTTCCAGGAATATAACAATAGGAGTTACACATCAATATAAACGTAAATATTCAAAGCAATGCAGAAGCTAATGAAGCTTCTATTTTTGGAAAGTTTAGACGGTGTTTTTCATAGTCTGTTCCTAACTGGCATTTATTTGTTTTGTTTCAGCAGTACCCTATCAGCAGAACTCATACAGCCTGGGAGGTGTGCCCACAAGCATCCGATGCTACAGATGTGGAGGAGTATGCAAAGGAGAGGTGGTGCGGGTCCATAATAACCACTTTCATGTCAAATGCTTTACCTGCCAAGGTAAGCGCTTCATGCACTTTCTAATATCTTGTAAAACAGATCTAAAGCTTTTACTCATTCTTAAAAATAAAACTGTTTTATCTCCAGTTCATTTGGAAGAAACTCATTTAAGTTAAAACATGCTTTATTTTGCAGTGACCCTCTGGCTGGTCAAAAACTTGTGGTCATTCCTATACAATCTGTGTAATTCCAATGGAAATGCTGCTGGATAGCTTGATGTTAGATCAGATAGGATAAGTTCCAGACTTGCTTGAGAGTTCCTTACTGCTTTATCGGAGGCAGAGCCTTCACCCAGCTCACGTGATGCCAGTGGTGTAGGAGAGGACAGGGCAGATATGAAGTTCGAAGGCAGAAACCGTAGGATTCAGCCACATTCAGAAAGAAAGAGAACCACAAAATGTACTGTTAAAACATCGATCTCTTTCAGACTCTCTTCACTCCTTCTGTCGGTACATGTGTATTTTGTAGCTTCAAGTGGACAAAACGCACAATGCAATTTTCAAAATGCAACAAGCCTCCGCTTCTTAATAAATGAGAGATATAGCGGGCAAAATCTTACCAAGAAATGGCAGAGTGTTGGTTCTCACAAGAAAAAGTGTGTCTTTCAGAGAAACACGCCAATTTTCTCTCCAGATCTCACCATGCTCTGCTAAAAAAAAACAGATGGGCATGTTTCACGCCATAATGTAACAGGGTCAGAGACTCAACACAACAGCAAAGCCCAGCTGCCTGAAATCGGGGCGCCATGTTTAAAAGTTCAATCAAACCAAACAATAACCGCATCCCCCCCCCTCCCCCCCCCGACCACAGAGGTCTCACGGTTGCCCCTCTGCCCCCCACTCCCCAACTCGATCTGAGCCAGCAATGCTCACCCCACTCCCCAACTCGATCAGAGCCAGCATTAACCCCCAACAGTCAGTGACGTCCCCCACTGTCCTTCCCTGGAACATCGGACCCTCTCGCCAACCACCCCAGCCATTTTGCTCCCAATCATCACCACAAAGAAATGAATCCCCCTTCCCACAATGAGGCTCCCACTGGGGTCGGCCCCTGGCATTGCCCCATGGCACTGGTTGGCACTGCTAGTTTGACATGGGCATGGTGCCAACCTGGCAGTGCCAACTCTACCAAGAGGCTGTGCCGGGGGCATTGCCAGGGCAGTACCTGGATATGTCCCTCTCCTCGGGGGAACTTGTTCTAAACCATGACATCATGTCAGTGCGGTTTGAAAATATGGTGAGGGCTGAATATCTGCCCAGGAGATGTTTAATAATATGCAAATATGTTAAAATAAATGTAAATTACATCGCCGGCGAGGGGCCGCGAAAGTCCGAAATCATGAGTTTGCTGGTGAGATTCGCCAGTGGGTTTCGCCGGATCTTGAACCCTCGCCAGCATTCCTGCGGATGGTGAACAGGGGCTCACGATCACCCCCAGCATGTTTCAAAGGTTTTTTCTAACTGTTTTAAACAATAAACTTTAGCATAACTTGAATATTCACTTCCATCAGTAACACTATTGTAACTTTTCTATTAATTTAATAATGTGCCCGTCATGTACAATGAGATGAAAGACTTGTTTACCAGCTGTAAACAATTCACTTTCCAACATAATCACTTAAGTATGGTGGGTGTTTTCCCTCATGAGTAGGAATTTGTCTAACATCAGTTGTGGACTCATTTAACTCAGGTTCTTCATCTGAGATGTCGATTTTGGAATCAGATTTAATGCTAATGCCCAGTATTTTCAGCACTTTGAAGAAATGACACGCTTTGTGCGATGGATTGCGAACCTCATATACCAGTGATCGCTGATCCTTTTGTTAGTCCCAATGAATGGTTGGATGTCATAAGGAGTTGTTTGCTTTTCAACATAACCATCACATTTCACAAGCACTTTATCTCCTGGCTTTAGTGGTGTAGCTCTAAATTTGAGGTCTTACTTTGCATTACCTTTAATTTAATCCTCCTATTCTCTAGAACATTCACACACATGTTAATCATTAGCTCCATGGGATAGGTCAGGAAGACGTTTGCACAGAGGACGTGCAAAGATGGATGCAGATGGAGGTTTTACAGTAGTTGATGGAGGAGTCATTCTGTAATCGCAAAGAAAGCAGCCCGATTCTTGCTTCCACTTCTTGCTGTCAGCTGTAGCTGCACCTATCACTTTTTCAATTTCTTGACTTCTCCATTAGTGCTGGGCTAACAAGATGTGATTTTTCAATCATTGAAACCTGGATGGTTCACAAATGTACTAAACTCATTGCTGTTGAATGTGGCAATCTTAAAGTTTGCTGAATGTTTTGAGTTCTACGATTTTGAATTGATGCTCCCGTATCTATGAGAGCATCAGCATCTGAGCAGTCATTGGTCACCATTGCACACGGTTGATTGCTGCATCCAAAAGAGAGAGCACAGAAGTATTTTCAGGTTCTTCTGTTTCTACATTGGCTACACTCTCTTTCCCTTTTGCTGTGATAAGTGTGTAACACCCTTCTATTGTGTTGGTCTTCGTAGTTGCTTTTGCCAATGAGTGACAAATACAAGCAAAGTGGTTGAGTTTTCCACAAACTTCAAACTGTTTGCCAGGAGCAGGAGATGCTCTCCGGTGTGGATAAGCACGGCTAAGGTGGAAACATACTTTAGACAAGTGGTAGCTTTGTTTGTAAGACTGCAATTGTTGCTTTGCAGGTGATTTCCTGGCATGTGAGAATGAGCAGTGTTCATAAGAGTTGAACTTGGAGTGTGGTAGTTACTCTTGGCAGCCTCAATGTCAGTCAATCTGGACTATGAAAGTGATAGTGATCGCACTAACACCAACAGCTTTCTGTCTTTCTCAAACGTTTTTCGAAGTAGTTGACTGGAGAGTTAACCATACAAAGAAAAAGAGCTGTCCAAGACAGAAAGGGGTATGCAAAAGGGGATGGGAAAATGCTCCTGAATACTTCACCAAACAAACTTTTAGATATAGAGAGGAAAGTAATTTTCCTGCATGAGTAATGAAAATCAACTCAACATTACCCAGTATTTCACCCACTTTGAAAGTCCTCCACATCATAAGTATCTTTAGAAGTTTGTTTCATTTGGATGTGTCAATTAGCTGTTCATTGGCTGTTGGGTGGCACGGTGGCACAGTGCCAGGGACCCGGGTTCCATTTCGGCCTCGCGTCACTGTTCGTGTGGAGTTTGCACATTCTTCCTGTGTCTGTGTGGGTTTCTTCTGGGTGCTCTGGTTTCCTCCCACAGTCCAAAGATGTGCAGGTTAGGTGCATTGGCCATGCTAAATTGATCTTGTGTCAGAGGATTAGCGGGGTAAATATGTGGGGTTATGGGAATAGGGCCTGGGTGGGATTGTGGTTGGTGCAGACTCGATGGACTGAATGGCCTCCTTCTGCACTGTAGGGATTCTATGATCATTTGCTTGTCTGTAAAATCAGAATTGTTTTCACTCTTGACTGATTCTTATTCAAATTGTAAATTAAGCCACTTTTCTGTAAAATACAATCTTGAGTCGACCAAATCCACCCTTGTATGTCATACCTTGGGTGACTTTATCCAGATCCTTAGTTTATACTTCTGTTAACAATATTAAAGTTAATTTATGACTGGAATTATTCAGACATATGTTAATGGAGTGTTGCAAAGTTACATAAGGGAACTTATATCCTTATAAGGTCCCTTCTAATCGCCCCTCAATCACACAACAAGCAAGGTAGTACTGGATTAGAAACAAAGTAAATAAATGCTGATGTGATCCTGTCATTCAATTTGATAGGACTTCCACATTTCTGGGTCTCTTTGCTTCTCACCAATGCCTTCACTCCCTCCTGCTGCCTCATTAATCATTGGGCTAAAGTAACTGGAAACAAGATGATTCCAAGCAAACACACAGTTTCAGGATCTCCATCTGTTGTTACCATCCTCAAGGGGCATCATTAGTTCTTTTCTTTCTCTGTCTTATCTCAAACTAGATATACTGGATCCCAGAGGAGAGATTGTTGTAGGATGATGAATTGAAATCATCACCCATTATGAATGTGCTGTCTAAGATCGAGTAACGATAATAAAAGTCATGTCGTGCATTTCTTATTTATCTTCATTTCAGCCTTCTGAAGCATTGCAACTGGGGCGAAGTATTTGAGAAAAACTTGAGGACAAAAAGTTATATTTGTTAAGTAAATTTTCCTCCTGTAAAATGCATATGAATTAACTTTTAATCCTGCATTGATAAATGAGATGAACGATCTGTGATTCAGTGGTTGAACATTTAAAAGCCCCCCCTCCTCAGTCAGAGGTGTCAGATCTCAAATGTTAAATTGAGGTCCATTTTCCCTCCCAAGTGGATGTAACAGCCCATAATTCTCAGAACAGCATGTAAGTTTTCCAAGCGTACTTGTCAATATTTATCCCTCATCCACCACAAAAGAATCTGAGGCATGGTTTTCTGGCCCTTCTTGCCGATGGGATCTTCTGATCCCACCAAGTTGACCCCCGTGGCAGGTTCCCCAGCAGCAGGATGACTGAGCCATGCAAAATGCCGTAGACTTCGGCAGGACTGGAAGATCCCACCAGCAGCCAATGGTGAGCCACCTCGCCATGGGAAAACCTGCAGCAGGGTGGTCAGATAATCCTAGCCCTTGTTGTTTACCTCATTGTGGATTGTTGTGTGCCTTTACTTTATTGACAGTGGAGATATTTATTTTGGCCTCAGCTTGTTTGCAGTAATTACCACGGCAACTCTACCAATCAGAGTCCATTTGCCAACTAGGCAGCATCCTCTTTTCATTGCATAGAGTCATAGAGGTTTACAGCATAGAAACAGGTCCTTTGGACCAACTTGTCCATGCTGCCCTTTTTTTTAGCCACTAAGCTAGTCCCATTTGCCCTTTATGCACATTTGGCTCATATCCCTCTATACCCATCCTACCCATGTAACTGCCTAAATGCTTTTTAAAAGAGAAAATCATACCCGCCTCTACTACCTCTGGCAACTTGTTCTAGACTCTCGCTACCCTCTGTGAGAAAAAAGTGCACCTCTGAACCCTTTTGTATCTCTCCCCTCTGACCTTGAAGCTGTGCCCTCTAGTTTTAGATTCCCCTACCTTTGGGAAAAGATGTTGACTATCTAACTAATCTATGGCCCTCATTATTTTATAGACCTCTATACGATCACCCCTAAGTCTCCTATGCTCCAGGGAAAAGCGTCCCAGCCTATCCAGCCTCTCCTTATAACTCAAACCATCAAGTCACGGTAGCATGCTAGTAAATCCTTTCTGCACTCTTTCTAGTTTAATAATATCCTTTCTATAATAGGGTGACCAGAACTGTACACAGTATTCCAAGTGTGGCCTTACCAATGTCTTGTACAACTTCATTAAGACATCCCAACTCCTGTATTCAAGTTCTGACCAATGAAACCAAGCATGCCAAATGCCTTCTTCATCACTCTGACCATCTGTGACCCCACTTTCAAGAAGCCAAGAACTTGTACTCCTAGATCTCTTTGTTCTCTAACTCTCCCCAATATCCTATCATTAACTGAGTAATTCCTGCCCTGGTTTGATCTAAAATGCAAGATCTCGCATTTATCTAAATTAAACTCCATCTGCCATTCATTAGCCCACTGGCCCAATTGGTCAAGGTCCCGTTGCAATCCTAGATAACCTTCTCCACTATCCACTATGCCACCAATCTTGGTGTCATCTGCAAACTTACTAACCATGCCTGCTAAATTCTCATCCAAATCATTGATATAAATATCAGATAGCAGTGGACCCAGCACTGATCCCTGAGGCACACCGCTGGTTACAGCCCTCCGGTTTGAAAAATCAACCTTCTACAACCACCCTCTGTCTTTTGTCATCAAGCCAATTTTGTGTCCATTTGGCTACCTCACCCTGGATCCTGTGAGATATAACCTTATACAACAACCTACCATGCAGTACCTTGTCGAAGGCCTTGCTAAAGTCTATGAAGACAACATAAACTGCATTGACCTCATCTACCTTCTTGGTTACACCTTCAAAAAATTCAATCAAATTTTTGAGGCATGATTTTCCACTCACAAAGCCATGCTGACTGTCCCTAATCAGTCCTTGCCTCTCTAAACAAAGTGCAGTATAAATTGTTCCCTTTTAGAATTGTTCTTCTTGCATCTAGCCTATTGAGTGCAAGATGAAAAGTATCAACAGTATGTCTCTTTTTCAGCAATGCGCAAGCTCTAAACAACTAAACGGTCATGTCATAGAATTAGAATTCCTACACTGCAGAATGAGGCCATTCAGCCCAACAAGCCTGCCCCGACAATAATCCCACCCAGGCCTGAATACCCCTGACACAAAGGGGCAATTTAGCAAACGTGCAAATTCCACACAGACAGTCACTCGAGGCGGGGAATCGAACCCAGATCCCTGGCACTGTGAGTCAGCAGTGCTAACCACTGTGCCACCGTGTCACCCAGTATTTTTCTTATTTTTCTATTTATACCAAGTAAGATCATTACGGCACAGTTGCACAGTGGTTAACACTGCTGCCTCACAACGCTCGGGACCCAGGCTCGTTTCCAGCCTTAGGTGACTGCCTGTATGGAGTTTGTACATTCTCCCCCTGTCTGCATGGGTTTCCTCTGGGTGCTCTGGTTTCCTCCCATAGGCCAAAGATGTGCAAGTTGGGTTGGCCATGCTATATTGCCCCTTAGTATCCAAAGATGTGCAGGTTAGGTGGATTACTCACGGTAAATGCACAGGGTTACGGGGACTGGGGGGTGGACCTGGGTTGGATACTCTTTCACAGAGTCAGCGCAGACTCAATGGGTCAAATGGTCCACTTGTGCACTCTGGGGATTCTATGGATTTCTAAATGATATCCACTAGGACAATGTTTGTGGGCTTTGACTCAAAATTTTTATTGAAAAGGTGCCTTCAGAATAAGATTACCGCACATTGAATTTGGTAACATGATTTTCATGAAAATTATCATTTTATTGCACAAGCATTATCTTTCTGAGTGAGAATATGGTGAAATCACTGCAAAGTTGTTTCTCCATGTAAAAGAACAAAGGCAGTACCCATTTATGATTAGAACAAAGCCTTTCTTTCCACACAAGTGGTCACATCCCAATTAAAATAAAAACATGAATCATACTATTTTGCTTTCTCAAGGTCAGCGATACATAGTAAATAGTCTGAACATATTTAATCTTGTATTGTCATATCTAATTCTACCAGAAAAAATGTACTTCCATATGGATGCTTATCATTGTGTTCTCCAGTGTTGACTATATTTGGGAGTATTGAGTTGTTTAATAAAAGCAAAAAGACGACCCTGAAACAAGTGGAACACAACTCAACACAAATCATAGTTATTTCCCAGGAAGAGGCAAGAGGTGTGTGCCAATGTGTGAGCAAGTGCGGGCAGGTAGCAGAGACCCAGACTTGCGTGTTACCAAATGCTGCATTTGTAGAATTAAATTGCATCCAGTTAATGCTGCATAGATGTTTTCTTTTGGATTAGCTGTAGACTTGATAGGCAAAAGCAGAAAATGGTTCAGACAGTATCCAAAAAATGAAAAAAAGTGACATAATGGCCAGAATTCTCCCAAAGAAATTCTAAATTTAAAAAACATTCGCGTGAAAACTGGAGCAAATCACACTTTTTTTTTCAGTGGGAGTTTCAAAATGAATCTCCCACACCTTGTGCACTGCAGAGAGCACCAGCGTGATTGACTCCAGAATTCAGTCGGCGGGGCCTATCCCCACCCGGGAGGCTGGCAGCATAGCGCTGAGTGTCAGTGCCGAGATTGGATCATGCGCAGTGTTCCTAGACTGCCGGCCTCCTGTTTGCTGGGCAGCTCGATCGCTGGCCAGCCCCGTAACCCCCGTGACGCTGCACCTCTGACCCGTGGCCTGATGTCTCCCGTGGCCCGATGTCTCCCATGGCCCGAGCGCTGGCCCCCCGACCATGTCTGTCCCCGTCTCCATCCCCCCCCCCGCAGCCCCGATCTCCCGCACCTCCCTCCCCCACTGGCAGTCCTAACCCCCCCTCCCGCCCCCCTATGGCATCTCCAACCCCCCCAGCAGGCTGACTTCCGCCCCCCCCCCCCCCCCCCAACCACCCCAATGGCCAGCCCCGATCGCTGGTCTCCCTCCCTCCCCACCCAATCGGCAGTGCCAAGGCTTCCCCTGGGCATTGGCTCTTTGCTGTTTGGGCAGTGCCAGGGCACAGGCTGGCACTAATGCCAGTGCCCAAGGGGCACCATGCCCCCCTCGTCCCCCGACCCTCTGGGGGGGCCCTGATTGCCACCCCCCTTCACTCCAGTGGGGTCAGGCCACTAGCTCCCCAAAAGTGGGGAGCTATAGTAATTCCCGCTGAAATGAACCACACTGGCGGGGGGAGAGCGGGGGGGAAGATTCTAGCAGGCCCGGAGACGTCAGTCCCAGGCCCACTAATCACATTTAAAATATATGGTAATATTAATTACCATAATTTATGCACCTCCCCACCAATTTCCGGCACGGATGTGATGTCGCAGGAAATCAGGCGCTGGGATGGCCAGAGTGGATCCAGCACATCGGGCACCACTGGAATCTTCCGGCCTGATGCGCAAAAATTTAATGCAGCAGGATGGGAGAATCACCCCTATTATGTATGAGTGGGCACCCTTCGTTACAAAGATTACTCGTGGCATACAACACAGCAACAGACCATTCAACCCAGCCATTCCATGGCAGCATTCATGCTACACTTCAGTCTTTCCTCATCTAACACGATTGGCCTCACCTTAAATGCATTTTTTCTATTTGCTTCAACCACTGCTGTGTAATAACAAGAACCACATTCTCACCTCTCTCTGGGTAAAGAGGTTTATTTTGAATTCTCTGTTTGATTCCTTGGTGATTATCTTATACTTTTCTCCTCAAGTGGAAACATTGGGCCCGATTTTTAATCTGGGTAAATGAATGGGTTTTCAGCAGGTTAAAATTCCTCCAATTTTTTGTGTCTATCCAAACTATTTGTAATTTTAAAAACTGATAACTTCTCACACCTCAGCATTCTCTTTTGAGGTGTAAGGCATCCCAGCCTGTTCCTCTTTTCTGATAGATACATCCCCCCATTTTTGGTACAATTCATGTAAATCCTTATATCGCCTCCCCAATGCCTCTTCGTTTTGTACACATATCTCCATGGATGATCTAGCTGATCATAACTTATTATTCTTCAATTCTATTCATCTAAAAATTAACCCCAGCGCTTGGTTTGCTATTTTTATGGCCTTGTTTACCTGTGTAATGATCGGTAGTGATTTGAGTATTTGTACTCCCAGATCCCTTTGTTCCTTAATCCCATTTAGATTCTTACTTTTCTTGCCAAATTGTAATATCTCACATTTTATCTATGTTGAAATTCATTAGCCAATTAAATGCCCATTAAGTAATTCTGTGACAATTGGGGGGGGGGGGGGGGGTCATGGAAAATCCCACACACATTCTCATAAAAATAATTGAAAACAAAAACCTGCCACATCCAATTCTGAAGAGTGGTGGACAATTAAACAACTGACAGGAGGAGGATGCAGCACAAATATCCCCATCCTCAGTGATGGGGGAGCCCAACACACCAGTGCAAATGGCGAGGTCAAAGCATTTTACAACCATCTTCAGCCACACATGCTGAGTGGATGATCCATCTCGGCTTCCTCTTGAGGTCACCAGCATCACAGGTACCAGTCTTCAGACAATTCAATTCACTCTATGTGATACCAAAAAATGGCTGAAGGCTCTGGATACTTAAAGAGCTATAGGCCCTGACAACTCATCCTGGCCGACAGATATTTCATCCCCATGATTTTTTGATGTATATTATATTGAAATACTAAGTTGCGATTTTTTGCAAATCATGAAAATTTAATTCTGCCCAACAACTGAAAACACAAATATTTCACACGACTGACCCAAAGGGATTGTTTCAAATTTGGCTGGGTTGAGCTCTTTATCACAAGCTACAGATAAGCACTTCACCCTTTAGCAAATGGAAGCTGTCAAGGCTTGGAAAGACAATTGGAAATGTTGGGAGTGCAAATTGGAAACAGTGGCAATCAATAGTCGCAGAGGCAATTTGACTGGGTCCATCTTATTGTTATACGCTGTCCGTTACATGAACCTATTGAACATGTTGTGAAGCAGGTACTAGAAATCTGAAATAAATGCTGGAGAAGAACTCAGCAGGTTTGGCAGCATCTGAGTTAACATTTCAGGTCTGTGACATTTCATCAAACCCAAAATCATAACCAGAGTTCTGATCGCTGATGGGTGAAGAATTGTTTGGGAAGAGGATGGGGGGGCAGGGACTGGGGCTGGTGATGCAATGAGCAACATGAGAGGTTAGTGGTGCGGTGGGTACAAATTGTCATAGAAACATAGAAACATAGAAAAGCTACAGCACAAAACAGGCCCTTCGGCCCCACAAGTTGTGCCGAACATATCCCTACCTTTTAGGCCTACCTATAACCCTCCATCCTATTAAGTCCCATGTACTCATCCAGGAGTCTCTTAAAAGACCCTATTGAGTTTGCCTCCACCACCACTGACGGCAGCCGATTCCACTCGCCCACCACCCTCTGTGTGAAAAACTTCCCCCTAACATTTCCCCTGTACCTACACCCCAGCACCTTAAACCTGTGTCTTCCCATAGCAGCCATTTCCACCCTGGGAAAAAGCCTCTGAGAGTCCACCCGATCTATGCCTCTCAACAACTTATATACCTCTATCAGGTCTCCTCTCATCCTACATCTCTCCAAGGAGAAAAGACCGAGCTCCCTCAGCCTATCCTCATAAGGCATGCCACTCAATCCAGGCAACATCCTTGTAAGTCTCCTCTGCACCCTTTCAATCTTTTCCACATCCTTCCTGTAATGAGGTGACCAGAACTGAGCACAGTACTCCAAGTGGGGTCTGACGAGGGTCTTATATAGCTGCATCATTATCCCGGACTCCTAAACTCAATCCCTCGATTGATAAAGGCCAGCACACCATACGTCTTCTTAACCACCTCCTCCACCTGCGGGGCCGATTTTAGAGTCCTATGGACCCGGGCCCCAAGGTCCTTCTGATCCTCTACAGTACTAAGAGTCTTTCCCTTTATATTGTACTCTTTCATCCCATTTGACCTGCCAAAATGGACCACTACACATTTATCTGGGTTGAAGTCCATCAGCCGCTTCTCCGCCCAGTCTTGCATCCTATCAATGTCCCTCTGTAACTTCTGACATCCCTCCAGACTATCCACAACCCCACCAACCTTCGTGTCGTCGGCAAACTTACCAACCCATCCCTCCACTTCCTCATCCAGGTCATTTATGAAAATGACAAACAGCAAGGGTCCCAGAACAGATCCCTGGGGCACACCACTGGTGACCGACCTCCATTTAGAAAAAGACCCATCTATATCCACTCTCTGCCTCTTTTGGTCAAGCCAGTTCTGGATCCACAGGGCAGCAGCCCCTTGGATCCCATGCCCTCTCACTTTTTCTAGAAGCCTTGCATGGGGGACCTTATCGAACGCCTTGCTAAAATCCATGTAAACCACATCTACCGCTTTCCCTTCGTCAATGTGTTTAGTCACATTTTCGAAGAACTCCACCAGGCTCGTAAGGCACGATCTGCCTTTGACAAAGCCATGCTGAGTATTCTTGAGCATACTAAACCTCTCTAAATGCTCATAAATCTTGTCCATCAGGATCTTCTCCATCAGTTTACCAACCACTGAGGTTAGACTCACCGGTCGGTAATTTCCTGGGCTATCCCTATTCCCCTTCTTGAAAATAGGAACCAAATCCGCAATCCTCATGTTGATTGATTGATTGATTTATTGTTGTCACATGTATTGGGTGAAAAGTATTGTTTCTTGCGATTATACAAAACATACCATTCATAGGGGAGAAGGAAAGGATAGGGTGCAGAATATAATGCTGCAATTACTGATAGGGTCAAGAGAAAGATCAGCTTTAATATGTAATAGGACCATTCAAAACCTGATAGCAGCAGGGAAGAAGCAGTTCTTGAGTCAGTTTCACTGCCCTTGACAATCTCGCGTTCAAAAATGGGCCTAAATACATGTATGACCTGGGAGCACTGCTGAAATGTGATTGAAGCATTGTGGAGAACCAGCCAACATTTTCTGCAGCAATTACTTTGCCTTATAATATCATAATAATGTAAGCCAAAAATAAATCTCGATGTTGGCATATGCACAGGACAGATCTGACCACTTGTGGTAGCTAAACGTTGTGTTTCATTCCCATCACCCTAAGGTTGGCTCTCGGGCTGCTGTTAACTTCATAATCTCATATTAACAAGCTCCACCATTTCTTCCTTCATTTCATTTTATTTGAGAATTTTATTCTTTAGTGCAATAGAACTAGACAAGCTTCTTTCTCAGAAATTAAAGCTGCAGAATCATCAGAATTATTACAGGAGCAGACAATCAGAGCATTCTATCATAATCACATTTCTCGACTCTTTTCCCCTTCAATTATCATAAAGATCCTTCTTTAACTCTTTATTGAATTCATTCTTAAATTTTATTATTAGCTACACTTCAATATTCATTTGCGGTAAAGTGTGTTATATTTAATAGCTCTTGCGTGACAGGAATGCTTTTTAATTTCTTCACGTAATTCAATTCTGATCCTGAATTATACCCTCTATTCAATCATTCATGGAACAGTAGAAATAATCTTTCACCATGTGTGTTCTCAAAGCCATTCATAATTTCGAATACATGTCAACTCCCTTCGTTCTTGGGCGTTCTGCTCCCGTGAAATCTTGCAAAGGGTGAAATTATGAACAGTGAACTAGTGCACGCACAGGGATGGTGCATGCGCGATGCACATTTTCTACATGGGAAAGGTGAGAGCTCAACAGTTTAACATGAGATTCTATATTGCGGATAAACAAAGTTTTAGAACTGCAAACTGCGATTTGTGCATAAACATTCACACAAGTAAACAAATTCACAATACAGAGGGTCACGAATGATGGGAGTTGACTGTATCACTGTTCATTCTTCACTGCTGATGTTAAGATAGCACTAGCTTTTTAAACAAAAACAGAAAATGCTGGAAAATCTCAGCAGGCTTGACAGCATCTGTGGAGAGAGAATAGAGCCAATGTTTTGAGCCTGGATGACCCTTCATCAGAGCCCAGACTCGAAACGTTGGCTCCATTCTCTCTCCACAGATGCTGTCAGATCTGCTGAAATTTTACAGCATTTTCTGTTTTTGTTTCAGATGCCAGCATCTGCAGTATTTTACTTATATATTGGCTTTTTAAATCTCTTTATAACTAAATCCTCTCATCTTGCATCATGCTGATGAATCTACCTTGATTTTTTTCCATAAATATTCTTTCTCTAATGGGATGAAAATAATTCCAACTGTGGCCTGACCAATGTCTCATACAGATTCATCATCATCTCCTTGCTTTTGTACTCAGTAGTCTTATATGTAAAACACAGCATTTGTCTTCTTTACAGGTTCAGCCTTATTTACAAATGAGCCTTAAATGCCAAAGAATCCCAGTATCGATCTAGTTCTGAAATGCAGCAAAACATAAATGTAGCAAAGACATGAATCCTGAATATCATGATGCTGAATGATTTTTCTCAAGATTTGGCTTCCACATTGATTTACATTTGGATTCAGGCCAAAGCATTATGTTTTTAGACAAAGACATTTACTGGTGTTTAATGTTTGAACCATGCCTCTCCCAGCCACACAAGAATCATACTAGGATGATGAAATCATAGCTAGAAAACCAGCACCTGAGTTGTTCTAGGCGGAGATCTAATTTATAGAGGTCATGTCAGATTTGGATTTTCCTAAAGTGTATGCAGTTAATTGTGCTGAAGGTTTATATATGACGTGACTTCCATTTATCTTTAACATACCAGGTGTCTAACATCTCCTTAGCCATTACATCACCGGGGGAATTTTACTATTCCTGTTAGCCTTCAAACTAAATTAGGGGTCCCTCTTTAGCATGCCTAAGTTCTTCATTTATTCTCTGTTCATGCAGTGATTAAGGAATGGTTTGCATTGTCCACTGTTCATTCTGGCGGGATCTTCTGGCCCTACCAATGGTGAACTGCCGCCGCAGTGTTCCCGGCAGCGTGAACAAAGAACAAAGAAAATTACAGCACAGGAACAGGCCCTTCGGCTCTCCAAGCCTTCACCGACCATGCTGCCCGACTGAACTAAAACCCCCTACTCTTCCGGGGACCATATCCCTCCACTCCCAGATGGGGGGTGTGGGGTGGAGTCAATGGGAAATCCCATTGATAGAGGCGGGAACAGAAGATCCTGCCTCTATCCGGTGAATGGCGGATTGTCTCCCGCCACGAGAAACACACTGCAGGGAGTTCAGAGATTCCCACCCAAAGTCAATTAGTTATCGAGTCACACAGCTAAAGTGATAAAAAGTTACACGCACCTTGCAGATGAAGGAAGACTCAACAGCTACTGGAGGCTGAAATACGGCTGTAAAAGGAGCATTTTTTCCCCTCTGCACCAAATTCCCACCTGAAACAAACTTTCAACTTCACACTCAATCTCCGTCACACACAGGCATGGTCTCCTCTCTGTGTGTCCTTTCTCAATATTGCAATGATCTGTCTAACTGTCAGAATACATCGGTGACAACATTATAAATGCCCCGAGGCCTCGGAGCCTGATGGTAAACTTTAAATCCTAAACTGTAAGGTAATTACTGCTGTCAGGAAAATGAAGATTGAAAGTACTTCAACACCGACTGATACAAAACTAGACACAGGGACAGAAAACATAGAACATAGAACAGTACAGCACAGTACAGGCCCTTCGGCCCACGATGTTGTGCCGAACCTTTTCCGAAACCAAGATCAAGCTATCCCACTCCCTATCATTCTAGTGTGCTCCATGTGCCTGTCCAATAACCGCTTGAAAGTTCCTAAAGTGTCTGACTCCACTATCACAGCAGGCAGTCCATTCCACACCCCAACCACTCTCTGAGTAAAGAACCTACCTCGTACATCCCTCCTATATCTTCCACCACAAACCTTGTAGTTATGCCCCCTAGTAACAGCTACATCCACCCGAGGAAATAGTCTCTGAACGTCCACTCTATCTATCCCCCTCATCATCTTATAAACCTCTATTAAATCGCCTCTCAACCTCCTCTGCTCTAAAGAGAAAAGCCCTAGCTCTCTCAACCTTTCCTCATAAGACCTACCCTCCAAACCAGGCAGCATCCTGGTAAATCTCCTTTGCACTCTTTCCAGTGCTTCCACATCCTTCTTATAGTGAGGTGACCAGAACTGCACACAATATTCCAAATGTGGTCCCAACAAGATCCTGTACAGTTGCAGCATAACCCCACAACTCTTAAACTCAAACCCCCTGTTAATAAACGCTAACACACTATAGGCCTTCTTCACTGCTCTATCCACTTGAGTGGCAACCTTCAGAGATCTGTGGATATGAACCCCAAGATCTCTCTGTACCTCCACATTCCTCAGAACCCTACCTTTGACCCTGTAATCCGCATTCAAATTTGTCCTACCAAAATGAATCACCTCGCACTTATCAGGGTTAAACTCCATCTGCCATTTTTCGGCCCAGCTCTGCATCCTATCTATGTCTCTTTGCAGCCTACAACAGCCCTCCACCTCATCCACTACTCCACCAATCTTGGTGTCATCCACAAATTTACTGATCCACCCTTCAGCCCCCTCCTCCAAGTCATTAATAAAAATCACAAATAGCAGAGGACCCAGCACTGATCCTTGTGGTACACCGCTGGGAACTGGTCTCCAGTCTGAAAATTTTCCATCCACCACCACCCTCTGTCTTCTATGAGATAGCCAGTTACTTATCCAATCGGCCAAATTTCCCTCTATCCCACACCTCCTTAAGATGGTCAAAATATTACAGAAACTGTGCTTAAATGCCCAAAGAGAATAAATATTTCCTGAGTAACAAGTGAAATCACCTAATTGTTAGAAATGAAAGCTGGGTTTAAGGTCTAACAAAAGAAAAGGATAGCTTTTCATTATAAACTACATTGGAAAGTAAGCACTGGAATGACAAAAGGATACGGCAAATATGTTGCTTAAAATTTCTTTCCATTCTTTAAAAGAACATAATTCTCTGTTGTTTGTTGCTTTTGCACTGAAAGTTCCACAGTCAAATAGTTAACTCTGTGAAGGCTAGGGTTGAGATGTTTGATAGTGTAATTGCAATGCAATTGTTACTGTGGAAAATGACTATAAAATGATTCTCTTTGTGGGTATTAGGCAAAGCTAACTGTGGATGTTATGGAAAAACCAGGACATTTGACCCAAATTGAAGATATAATGGGAAAGGAAAGAAATTGCATCAGTATATCACTTCTCCCAGAAATCATCCAAAGTGTTCAGCAAACATGGAAGGGGTGGCATGGTGGTACAGTGGTTAGCACTGCTGCCTCATAGCGCCAGGGTCCCAGGTTCAATTCCAGCTTCAGGTCACTGTCTGTGTGGAGTTTGCATATTCTCCCCGTGTCTGCGTGGGTTTCCTCTGGGAGCTCCAGTTTCCTCCCACAGTCCAAAGATGTGCGGGTTAGGTTGATTGGCCATGCTAAATTGACCCTAGTGTCAGGGGGATTAGCAGTGTAAATGGGTACAGGAATAGGGCCTGGGTGGGATTGTGGTTGGTACAGACTCGATGGGCTGAATGGCCTCCTTCTGTACTGTAGGGATTCTATGATATTTAATATTCTATGATTTTGAGTTAGAAAATTCTGAATTACTCAGCAGGTGGGAAGAGAGATAAGGTCAAAATAAGCCTTTTATAGTCTAAGGTCGGGTGGGAGGTAGGATTGATTGAATGACAAAATGGATGATTACATAAGGCAAAAGGGGTTAGTAAAACGGCAAGTAAAGAAACAAAAGATAGTCCTGTCAGTGTGCTGGAAAGCAGAATCATTACCAGTATCTGCTATCTTGAAAAGCAGGTGATCACATTGCAAACAGTTTGCATGCGTGACCTTGAGCTTCCAGTTGCTTGCCATTTTAATTCTGTGTCCCACTCGCATTCTCACCTTCAGCCTTCTACACAATTGCAATGAAGCTCAAAGGAAGCTTGAGACTAGTATCTCTATGAGACACTTCACTACCTTTCAGAGTTAACATTAAATTCAACAATTTCAAATTGTAACCACTGTTACCACTCCACCGCCCCCTCGCTGCAAGATTGATCATTTTCACCCTTTGTGCTAACATTTCCCTGCCTCTGTTCTTGCTCGAAACCGGTTACTTTTTCCAGTTCTGATGAAAAGTCATTGCTTGGAAGCATTAACTTGGTTTCTCTCTCTACAGTTGCTTTCTGACTCCCTCGTATTCCCATTATTTTCTGTTTTGCTTTACTATTCCAGCCTCCACAGTGTTTTGCTTTTGTATGACTTTTATGCCAGTCACTTTTGCTAAGTAGGGTAAATGTGACAGTCTTTTTGCGCATCAGGCCCAACAAATAACAACCAGTTGGCTTATCAGTTAATCTGTTTTCAGTGAGGTTGGTTGTGGAATGTTTGCCAGGAAAATAGTGTCATGGACTCTGTATCATCCACCTGAACCACTAGAATAGACAGATGGTACTTTGGCTTAATATCTGATCTCAGGGATGATTCATTTGGAATCCAACCTTTGCTGTGATAACATTAAAGGGAGCATTTTTTATAGTTGTAAAATTAATAAATTATCTCAAATTTGTATAACATTATTTGCAATCAAACTTGGGCCTGAATCTTGAGATTGGTGGACCCAGAATCGGATGCGATGTGCGCTTCCGATTAGACCCCACCACGAGTTCATGCTGACTGGTCACTTCACTGGCAGCCAGCGTGAAATATGTGCTGAGAAAGGCTCAGCACTGCCAGAGCGACTGAGCAGACCGAGGGCGAGGGTGGACATTGCCAGTGAGCTCCCTGAAGGCTGCAGTGGAGCTGCATTAGGGAGCTGTAGCATTGTATAAATGGAATGAGCTCAAAGAAATGCTGCAAGCTGTGTCTCCACTACAAATTCAAGAACCTGACAACAGACCTCTTAGAAACTCAGCCCTCAAACATTTTCTTTTATTTTATAACCCACCCTGGAATGTGTCTGTTGTAAAAACATGAAGGCTGCCTGGTCGATTAACCCATCCACCCAGCGAGCCATGTAAGCTTGCCACCGGTTGCCTCCTTAATGGGCTTAATTGTCCTCTTAATTGTCAGCAGGCGCGCTTCAGACCCTTGCACATGCTCACTGGCTGTAATGTTGCATGCACGTGTGATGGCGTCAGGGTGCACTCCTGCTGTTTCCTTGTGTGATTTCACATGCTTTGGACTTGGGCAAGTGCAAGCCCAATCAGTGTAAAAATCTGACCCGAGTGTATCAGATGTCATGGCAAATCCAAAGTTTCATAGTGGAGTGGGAGTTCTGTACAGATCGTCTCTTAGCAACCGGATATCTATGCATTTCTTCCTTGATATCAAAAATGTTTCCAGCAACTGAAGTTGTTAGGGTTTTCAGCAAAGTAACCAGAAAGAGATCTCAAGAGAAAACTTGAACTATCACATTGCATCATTATACACCAAATCTGTGAAGATAAAAACCAAATCAGCAGCAATCCGTTAATCAGATCTGATTAACAGACACTCAATAAAAGGAGTTCTGCTCTGAAAATGTTAGCCTAGATACATCAATTGGATCAAATAAGATAGCCTTAGAAAGTAATTCAAATTAATGCTCCATAATCACTTTTGAGTGCTATTGAAAAAAATTAATTCTGTTTGCCAAAGACTTAGACTGATCATCATTTCATAATACTATGGATTCCAACCAGGCTCAATGCAAACGATTCAAGAGAATCATCCAGATGGACTTTACTTCTATAAAAATGGAATTGCCCCTTTTTCTCCGGAGTTTGTTGGAATATAGCCGTAGCCCAGTTCGCCCGATATTACTCCCATTGCTCAGCAGTCAGATGCCCTCCTCCCACATCAATTGGGTTGGCAAGGACAAGAAGACAATTATGCCACTCATTGTTTATGGGTAACTGTGAAATGGAACCCGGCTTGTTCTCGGTTTATATGTTTCCCTGCCTGTTCCCCTCTATATATGTGTAATGACCTCAATGAGGCCCATAAGGTTGGCCTCTTGGAGTATGAGCTCCGTAATTGAGGTAATGATTGCCTGCCCAATTAGGGAGTCTCACCTGTATATATTATGAGGATTGTCAGGTCTACTGACACTCCGGATTCTGACTTTCTACCGGAAGCACCCTTAGGAGTGGAGACAAGTTTGTAAATAAAGGGAATCTGGTGAAGGGACTCCGGCCTCTGAGTAATTATTTCAGTATGGGTTTCTCAAAACTACTCTATATTGTCCAGGAATCTTTTTCCAGGTCTCTATCAGTGTCAACCCCTGAGCTATGCAAATGTGTCTCATATGGTAAAAAGTATCAGGAAGCCACATTTGGGGGAAAGCGAATTCTCCCCATTGAACCCCATCTCTTCAGTGCAAACAACTCATCCATCTGAAGGGATTGTCAAAAGGAATTACATTCTTTTACTTACAAAATAACCCACACTATAGTTCAAAGTTCATTGATTGGTTGTGAAGCGTCTTAGCATGCTCTGAGGTCATGGAAGGCACTTGCATTTTTCTTCGCTGAAATCATGACGTCATAAACTATTTTAATGTGCAACCAGTAGATCATTGATGAAAAATAGTGACAGAATGGAACAGTTTGCTATTTGTTTTAATATTTATATAGCGGCTGTCCAATATCAAAAGAATGTGGTTGGATTATCAAGCCTTAAGATTATGACTGAGGCAGCACTGAACATCTACTAGTGTTTAAATCAAACTGTAGTTTATTCCAGAAACACAGAGCTGAGCAGGCTAGTGAAAGTGAGAGATTTACAAACTTCTGCCTGTGAAATTTAATCTACTCTCTGCATTAATAATAAGTATCCTGCTGATAACTCCTTCATAAACCATTGCTGCTCGAACATACATACAAGTTTCCAAGCGATACGTGACCCCTAAGTACACAATACAGCTCTCCACCATTTTATTCTAATAGCAATTACATGGAATATCTGCCCTCATTATTGTTCTTCTGCTATAAACAACAACTTACATTTATCGCAAAATATTTACTGGCACAAAATGTCCCAGGAAGCAACATGAATAAAAACATTTTTGACACAAAGCTACGGATGAGAGATCGGGAAAGATGACAAAAAGCTTGATCGAAGAAGTGGTTTTTAAGGAGCGTCTTAAAAGAAGGAAGAGAGGTCGAGATGTTTTGAGGAGGAGACAGGGCTGGAGGAGCTCCAGAGCTGAGGACCAAGGCAGCTGGAAGTAAGGCTGCCAATAATGGAACCATTAAAATGCAGTGTGTGCATGAGGTGCAGGATTGTGGAGGCCTTGAAGGCCTGTAGGGCTGGAGGAGGTCATCAAGGGACTTAAAAGCAAGGGTGAATATTTTGAATTTGAGGCCTGATGAAGAGCTAGTGAAGGTCAGCAAACACAGGGGTCATAGGTACCTGTATTTTGGAGTGAATTATGTTACAGAGAGCAGAGGTTTGGATGAGTACATTTATGTCTGGAGGAGGATGGTATGCTGGACAGGAATGCACTGGAATACTTGTCCAGAGATGAGGATCTCAGCAGCTTATGAGCTGAGGTGAGGGTTGGAGTTGAACAGTGGAAGAAGGTGGTCTTGGTAGTGGTGTGACGCTGTGGCCGGAATCTCAACTCAAGATCAAACACGATACCAAGGGTTTATCAGGAAATGGTGGTCAGGGAACAGAGATTGTGGGAGAGAGGGGAAACAATGGGTGGGATTTTCCACACATCCCTGCTTCATATTTCACCGCAGGTGAGGCTGCCTACTATTGGCTGACTGCAGCATCCTCTGGTACCGCCATTTACAACTGAGTTTCCTGTTGAATGACGTCCTCAGTGCTGGGAAACACACAGCAGGGGTGTGCTGTCAGCAATACCGGAAGATTCCGCCTGCATAAACGTCTGGAAAATTCGGGCCGATGACATTGGTCTTCTCGGTATTACCTGGAGAATATTGCTGAGGGCCCCATGGAGGTGGTGGTGAGATAGTTCTGAATGCTATTGGAATACACGTGGAATCTGAAGTGGGTCAATATTCTCTGGTCTCCACTCAGCGTCTTTCTTGGCAGCAGGAGGCGACACACTGTTTGCTGGGAGCAGGATCTTCTAGTCCCACTGGGACACAGTAAGAAGTCTATCAACACCAGGTTAAGGTCCAACAGGTTTATTGGACTTTAACCTGGTGTCGTTAGACTTCTCACTGTGTTTACCCCAGTCCAACGCCGGCATCTCCACATCATGACTACCGTCAATGGGACTTGCCACTGAAGCTACCCCCCACCACCAGGAAATCCAAGGTAGCAGGTGCACCACCGGCAGCTCCAGAGAATCCTGCTGGCATGAACGGTTAGAGAATTCCAGCCTTGTTTTCAGAATGTATCGCTTAGCCCTTGGAAAGTGGGGGCAAGTATCGAGGATAGGGGTATCAGGGTGAGAGTGTGAAGAGAAGCCAGTGGCAATGATTAGATAAAAAACAATGGAACAAAGCTAGGGCAGTTTTGTCAAACTGGAAAATAGAGAGGCTTTTAAGAAGGGTGGTGTAGTTAATTGCATTGAAGACTGCAGGCTGGTTGAGAAGGAATAGTTTATCATGGTTATAGTCACAAAGAACGTCATTTGTAACTTTAAAAGGGGCCATTTCAGTACTATTGCCAGAAGCTTGATTGGAAGAATTCAAAAGCAAGCACATAAAATAAATTGTACCCTCATGAAATCACGTTGATATTCAAAGAAAAACAACACAGGTCGATATCCCTTTCAAACTTGTAATTCCTCACTTTAACAAGTTAATTAAATGTATAACATTTCTGTTACTCTCATCCATTCGTTCATGAAGCATTAAGATTCCAACATTTCACAATGGGTAGCTAATACATTATAAGAATATTGTTAAGGAGATTAAGTACCAAATGTTCTTAATTTCTCAAAGTATGAGCATGTTATTCAACAGTTAAAATGTCTTGAAGAATTTGTATTGTATAGAGAGGCAGATACAGAATTATTCAAATTTATATTATAAGCCAATGTACCAATTCTTAGCCTTTCCTGGATTCTTTCAGACAGCTTATTTGCCTCAGTCTTGAATATTCTTCCTTTTTCTTGAGACCAGCTATTATCCCCCAGTTAAAATAATCCGGATTTTTAGTCTCACCCTTCTGCTGATAATTAGCCTTAGGAGCCAGGGGTTGCTATCCTGCTGATTCCCCTGTTTCTGAGGAAAGGCTGCAGTGCCTAAATGTTCCGTTTTTCCAACTACAATGCGAAAATCATAAGGGTGGGGAATTGTGGACTATAAACCTATGGTTTGCCATTGTGTGGCACAGCCCTATAAAGCAACCAGCCAACCATGCTTACCAAATTGCTCCAAGTTCTACAATATGCTTCACCATAGTAATTAAATGAGTTGTTTCATGATTTCCATGGACACCGATAGATTTTAAAGAGATTCAAACTTCCAATTGTTAGCTGAAAGAACAACACAGGATTTCATATTTTGAAACTTTTACTGTAGTAAATGGCTAGACAAAAACAGTATTGAATAAACACTTTTATTTTCACAGGCAGCTTATACTTTGAACTACAGGAAGGAACATTTCTGTTTTATACTTACCACGCCTTGCACTTTCCACAGAATTACAGTCCTTTTATCAAATAGTCCACAGGTGTTCCTGGCTTTCAATGGGTTTCTGTATCCCTGCTTTATTGAGCAGCAGTTTCCAGTGACCACCTCAAGATGCTTTCCTCAGTTTTCTAAGAGTTTCTTACATCCATCACCAGCTAGTTCCAATAGATTGTCTTCCTCCTGACAATGTCATGATGAATCTTCAAGAATGACTGTTCGGTGCATCTCTTTGACTATGACATCACATTTAAAATGTATATTTTTTTATTATTCATTCAAGGGATGTGAGCTTCACTGGCTAGACCAGCATTTATTGCCCATCCGTAAGTACCCTTGAGAAGTTGATAATGAGCTGCCATCTTGAACCGCTGTAGACCATGTACTGTAGATACACTCGCAGTGTTGTTAAGGAGAGAGTTCCAGGATTTTGACCCAGTGGAGGAACAATGATATATTTCCAAGTCAGGAAAATGTGTGGCTTGCGGGGGAACTTCGAGGTGGTGGTGCTCCCATGAACCTCCTGTCCTTGTCCTTCTAGATAGTAGTGATTGTGGATTTGGAAGGTGCTGTTGAAAGTGCCTCGGTGAGTTCCTGCAGTGCATCTTGTAGATGGTGCTTAGTGCTGCTACTGTATGGCTGTGGTGGAGGGAGTGAATATTTATGGGAGCAGTGTTAATCAAGCCGGCTGCTTTGCCCTGGAAGGTGTCAAACCTTTTGAGTTGGTGCTGCATTCATGCAGGCAAGTACACCATCACACTCCTGACTTGTGCCTTGTTGATTGTGGACAAGCTTTGGCAGGAGGTGAGTTACTTGCCATAGGATTCCTAGCCTTTGACCTGTTCCGCAGCCATAGTATTTATATGGCTACCCCAGTTCAGTTTCTGGTCAGTGGTAATCTCTAGAATGTTGATAGTGGGGGATTCAATGATGGTAATACCATTGAATGTGAAGGAGCGGTGATTAGATTCTCTCTTTTTGGAGATTGTCATTTCCTGGCACTTGTGTGACACAACTATTGTCAACCCAAACCTGGATATTGTCCAGGTCTTGCCGCATTTTGGCATGGACTGCTTCAGCATCTGAGGAGTCATGAATGGTGCTGAATATTGTGCGATCATCTATGAACATCCCCACTTCTGAACTTATAATGGAAAGATGAAGCAGCTGGAGATAGTTCAGACTAGGGCACTCCCCTGAGGAACTGCTGTAGTGATGTCCTGGAGCTGAGATGATTGACCTCCAACAATCACAACAACAATCCACCTTTGTGCTAGGTATGGCTCCAACCATCAGAGAGTTCCCCCTCATTCCCATTGTCTCTAGTGTTGCTCTTTGATGCCAGATTCAGTCAGATGCAGCCTTGAGGTCAAGAGCAGTCACTCTCACCTCACCTCTGGAAGTTCGGCTCTTTTGGTCATGTTTGAAACCACTATGATCATGCCTTCAATGGAACAGAAAATCAGGTGGAGTGTAGATCAGTGGCTGACACACTGATGCCCAGTGAACAAAGTTTAAATTACTCCCAATGTGACAATGTTTGTTAACATTGTCTTTCCCCTTCGATAAGTAAAGACTCAATAGAAAATTGCTTCGCACTTCATTCTGACTTGTGGCAGCACATAAAAAGATTATACTCTGACAGCAAAATTTTAACTACTTCCATACTCACTAAAGAATTCACTAACATCTGGCTGACATTATCATAGAGCTATTTCATACATTTTTATGATAAGCAAGTGAACAGAATGCATCCTGTTATCTGTGGCATATCCATATTTTTTATCAGTTAAAGTTGACATAAGTTGCCCAATGGACGTAACAAAATAAATTTTGATAAAAGGAGTGTTTAAGTTGGCCAGCATTGTGTGTAGTTGACTCCCTGACAATCCAAATGGGCAGCCTGACCTACTTGGAGGACTAGATCTACATAGCATTGATTCAGAGGTCTGTAGGCTGAGAGGAATATTCCAGAGTCTCCCTCCTACGGTAGCTCAAAAAGCTAAGTAGCTTCTTCACTCTGCTGACTACACAGATCTTCTGCCTATTTGTGATATTTACTGATTCAGAGGGAAGCCTTTAACCTGATCTCAAAAATAGCTTTCTCAACCCTCTTCCCCATGGCAACATGAAACACATTAACCTTTTATCTGAGTAAAAATTCTAATTAGCTCTCTTTGATCCCAACTCCCTTTCATCTTCGAAGTTAATGGACAGATTACAGCACAACTGTTTACAACTCGGTAACTTCAACACCTTTCTGGGACTATAGGAGACTCAGAGCCCAAATTCTCTGACATCGCCCGCAGGTGGGATTCTCCAGTCCCAGTGCAGTGAACGGAGATTTGGCTGAGCGCCAAATTCTCCATTCTCACTGCCAGCAGTAGCGGGATGTGCGAGACCGGAGAATTCCGGTCAGAGTCTACTCATGGTAAACGCAAAGACTGCTACCATTGCCTCCAAGAGTAAACACCTGCACCTTCTTCTCACTGGAACAGTATAAGCCCTCCTCTGATCCCTAACAATAAAACCACCCAGATTTACTGCCAGGCAGACTGCAGAACAGGTCATTTGACCTTCTTCATTTGCCAGAAGTTTGTAACTACAGTCCCAAAATAAAATAATCTTATAAATCTCATAATTATAATAGTAGTTCAAAAGGGGATTATTGTCTGAAATATATAGGCTGACTAAAAACTTTCCATGATTTATTACAACATAAGCAGACTATTTACTTATCCTGCAGTACAGGTATCCTCAGAGAAGTGGTGAGTAATTACGGTAGGGAGTAATTATCACCGGCTGTAAAATGGACTATAATGAATTGACTATCATTATGACTTCAATGGAATGGAAAATCAGGCCGCGTGTAGATCAGCAGCTACTTCGCTGATGCCCAGTGAGCAATGTTTGAATTACCCCCAATGCAACAATGGTTGCATAATCTTGTCTTTGATCTCCCGACAGTAAAGACTCTACAGAAAATTGCTTCTTGCTTCATTCTGACTTGGGTCTGCGCAAAAATAAGATTATACCCTCACCACAAAATTTTAACTACTTCCATCCTCCCTAAAGAATTTACTAAGATCTGGCATGGCATTGTTATAGAGCTATTTCATACATCTGCTTGCAATGTGATAAGCTTACTAATGCAATGGTAAACAGAATGCATCCTGTCATAGCACTGCTGCCTCACAGCACCAGGGACCCAGGTTCAATTCCCGGCTTGTGTCACCGTCTGTGTGGAGTTTGCATGTCCTCCCTGTGTCTGCGTGGGTTTCCTCCGGGCGCTCCGGTTTCCTCCCACAGTCTGAAAGACATGCTGGTTAGGTACATTGACTCAAACAGGCACCGGAGTGTGGCGACTGGGTGAATTTCACAGCAACTTAATGTTAATGTAAGCCTACTTTGTGACACCAATAAATAAACTTTAAATATCTATATTTTTTATAATTAAAAATTGAAATAATTTGCCCATTGGATGTAATGAGATAAATTTTGATTATGGGTGGGTCTAAGGTGGCCAGCTGGCATGTGTCAATTGGCAGTCCAAATAGGAGGCTTCATCCATTTTGAGGTTTGGGCATACTTAGCATAGATTAAGAGGCCAAGAAGGAACATTCCAGAGAAGCCTTCTATTTTTGGTCTGCCACAATATTACAGGGGACTGAAAGAAACTTGCGGTCTGATTCCAGCAGGTTCTGGGGGATAGGAATGGCCAGACCAATAGCCAGAATAGGACAGTTGGTAACGCCCTCCACTTTTAATTGAATAACATATTCAAACAAGTATTCCTTTCAACGAACCCAATGGAGGTCAAGAATAATTAATCTCAACTGGGCTGCTTGAAAGTTCTCATTCATAAAGATTTCCAGGCAACAGACTGAACACCTCAGCCATCACATGTTGATAAAGTGAACAGATTTGATGGAATGGTTAAGATTTTCTAAGCTGGAGTTCTTTGGCTCCAATCACTTTACAACATGTTTGGTTGAAATTGTAAGAAAAAAAATCAATTGCCATTCCAAAAAATCTTTTCCAGGCTGCTGTGTGAAAGTAAGGAAGTGTTTTGGTTTCTCCACGAAGCTATAGTACTGAGGACTAGTACATTTGAAATAAAAGCAGAAAATGCTGGACATAGTCAGCAGATCGGGCAGCATTGGAGAGAAACAGAATTAAGAGGCGAGGTCTTCTGGCTGTTCACGCAGGCAGGATCTTCCGGTGGATTCAATGGGAAAGCCCATTGGTAAACATGCCGCCGGGGGGGACAGAAAATCCCGCTAAAGGTCAACGATCCTTCGTCACACCTGAAACACTAACTCTGTTTCTTTCTGAGCATTTCCAGCAGTTTCTGCTTTCATTTCTGATTTTCAGCACCTGCAGTATTGTGCTTTTGTATTGCTGCTACATTTTCTTTGCTTTCATTATTTAAAGCTTATCTTTGCAATTATAGTTCCAATCATAATTAACCTGTTATTGACGGTTAATTGAATTAGATGACCCTCCCAACCCGTTCATAATGGGAGGATTCCAGATCTTTCCTTCAGCTGTGCTGAGGTGGTCTATCTCAGCCAGTAAGGATGTACATTGGACGTAGGATCTCCTGTTAAAGGAATACAAAAGAAGCTGGTCAGCATTACACCCCTTATGGAACCCAGCATCCTATTAGATTTCCATATGTCCAGTTATCAAATGAAGATGGTGTTGGCTGAGCTGTCATGACCATGATTCTGCCAACCCTCTGGACCAACCCCACCTCAATTGGATTGCCATCTGAAGTTCAAGAAGACCGATTAGTTAAGGTAGGTGCTGGTGGGCCGCTGCTTTCAGAGTCACACACAGCTAACTGTGAGAAAGAAAGGCTACGCACAATGAAGCTGAAGTGAACCATCTCACTATAACGGTGCTCAGCATTGAGTAAGCAAAAATCCGTAATTGTCAAAATCTAAACGAAGATCAGGAATAGAAAGCAATAGAGTGATACCCGAGGTCGCTCCTCCAATCCGATCCCAAGTTGAAGCAATTGGCATGGCTGACCAAGGGCTCGCTGCCAGAACTGGTTTGACTTGGTGGCCCAGTGGTTAGCACTGCTGCCTCACAGCACCAAGGACCCGGGTTCGTTTCAAGCCTCGGTTCATTGTCTGTTTGCAGGTTCTCCCCGTGTCTAGCGTGGCTTTCCTCCGGATGCTCCAGTTTCCTCCCACAGTCCAAAGCTGTGTGGGTTAGGTTGATTGGCTATGCTAAATTGCCCCTTAGTGTCAGAGGATTAGCTGGGTAAATATGCGGCAGTAACGGGAATAGGGCCTGAGTGGGACTGTTGTTGGTGCAGGCTCGATAGGCTCAATGTCCTCCTTTTGCACTCTAGGGATTCAATGGGATTCTATGGTTCTACATGGGCAGAAACCAGCCTGTAACAACAAAGAGAATAGAACTTGCTCTGCTGCTTCCAGAATGGCACAAATATTTTCTCTGCGACTAATGAACTAAATTGCTGGTCATCGAGTCACCAATGTTGGAATTATTTCTGTTCCAATCGAAGGTAGAAGCAGCCTCTAGATTCAAACTGGGCCTGTAATTCGTTCTGTATACTGATCGAATAGCATGAGTTTAATGGAGATTTTGGGTGGAGTCTATTCCCGCTGGAGGGGCTGTAATCAGCGTGCTGAGTGGTCCACTGTGCATGCGCCAATCTGTCAGTGCCGAGATCGGCGCATGCGCAGTGGCCCCGCACTGATGGCTTCACGATTGCTGGCAAGCCCCGCGATCCCCACAATGCCGGCTCTCTGCTTGCCACCCCCCCCCTCCCCTCCGCATTGCCCGATTGTTGGAACCCCGACCATTCTCGGGCCCAGCCCTGACCCCCTCTGCTCCCGGCCCGCCGCGATCTCCAGCCTTCCCCCCCCCCCCCCCACCCCCGCAGTCCAAACCCACATCCAACAGTGCCAACACCTCTCTGCTCCTCCCGCAGCCCCCCCCCCCCGCCCCAAGCAGGCTGACCGCAACCCCCAACTTCCTCTGACTGCAGAGTGGCAGCGGCCCCCCCCCACCTCCACTGATCATCTCCAGACTCCACCCCCATAGGACACGCCCTCTTGGCACTGCCCCATGCCCGATGCGCAGTGCCAAGGTGCCCCCTGGCCATTGGCACTTTGCCCCTTGAGCAGTGCCAGCGGGCACAGGCTGGCACTGCCAGGGTGCCAATGCTCAGGGAGCACCATCCCCACTGCCAGACTCCCGGGGGGCCCTGATTGCTCCCCCTTCATGCCAGTGGGGCCGGGCCGCTCGCACCCCGAAAGTGGGGAGCTACTGTCATCTCCACTGGAGTGAAATACTCTGGGGGGGGGGTGTGTAATGCTAGTGGGCCCAGAGACCTTAGTCCCGGACCCACTAATCACATTCAAATAATTTTGAAATTACCATTTAAATGGTCTGTGCTTCTCCCCACCGATTTCTGGCACTGGGAGCACGAACGCTTGCGCAAACCCCGCAAATTGGCTGCCATGGGATTCTCCCGGTCCGCTGTGCTAAGAAATCGCGGTCTTTGTGTTCAATTCAAACATTATCATTGAATTTAAAAGGCAGTGTACAGTCATGAGTCTTCCTGCAATGATTATGCCTGTTGATTACTTATCACCTGCTGTGATCATTGGCTGATTACTTCAACAATCCATTCAATCAAGCATGTGCTTCAAACAAGGAAAGAAAATGCATTAAAAATAAACCAGTGGCTAAGTTGGATAGCAATCGAAAGGAGATGTGGGTATCGCATTATAACCTGTCTATTAATTGACACATTGTTGGTGTACGACTGCACCCAAACTACTCTTCCAATAGGTAAAACACGACAGAAGCCAGAAGGAGTAATGAACGAGAGACAAAATCAAAGTCAGAAAGCCAATTTCCACTTTGATAAAGTGGCCAAATCATTGCTAAAGTTGAGAGTTGAAGGGCCAGCCAGAGAACAAACCTTCAGTCCAGACAACAAAAGTCAATCCACTTGGCAACTTAGAACTTATAAAAAGCAGTTGTTTCCTCACTCATCCATCATGAAAGTGAGTGACCAGATATATCATCACAACTCCAGATACATGGAAGATAAAAGCAAAATACTGTGGATGCTGGAATCTGAAACAAAAACAGAAAATGCTGGAAAATCTCAGCAGGTCTGACAACATCTGTGGAGAGAGTAGAGCCAATGTTTTGAGTCTAGGTCACCCTTTGTCAGATACATGTGTACAACCAGAAAAGCTGCTCCTTCACAGTAGACAGCTGATGGGGAAGAGCTGATTTTACCAACTGAACAAGGAATGGAATGACCATTTTTCCCAGAATTCAACTGCTCACCAATATGTGCAGCGGACCAGCAGCAACAGTTCCTGAAGAGGCAAAGTCATCCAGCAACCAAAAGATACCACAGGAACAACCAAAAACAATCTGCACAAGTACTGTTAGGAGACCTGAACGCTTTAAAGATTACAGGTGGGATTCTCCAGACTTTCCCACCAATGGGATCTTCCAGTCCTGCCAAAGTTGACCCCAGTCGCAGGTTCCCTGGCGGTGGGTCAGGTCAGTAAGAAGTTTAACAACACCAGGTTAAAGTCCAACAGGTTTATTTTGGTGGGTCAGGTGAGCCATGAAAATTGCTATTGGCTTCAGCAGGACCGGAAGATCCTGTCATTGGCCAATGGTGAACCGGCTCCGATGTGTGAAAATCTACTGCGGGGTGGGGTTTGGGTGCTGGAACATTCTGGCTTCTGTGTGTTATGTATGTGTAGAGACAGAAGAAAGTGAGACACACTTGGATTAACAACTTTCTTTTTGCATATGATGAGTTTCTTTATATTCCGAGTGTATGGTTTACAAGTAAAAATGATAATGTGGGCAATGTGTTTCTTTTAATGTAATGGGGTTGATTTGGAGAAATGCTGTTTACTGAAGCTTGCCATAGTAATGTGACCTCTGGTGTCATTTCTTTGTGAGTGAAGGATTGAGGCAGAAGCCATTTTACCCATAGTGGCACACTGGTTAGCACTGCTGCCTCACAGTGCCAGGAACCCCGGTTCGATTCCTGGCTTGGGTCACTGTCTGTGTGGAGTTTGCACGTTCTCCCCGTGTCAGCGTGGGTTTCCTCCCACAGTCCGAAATATGCACTGGTTAGGTGTATTGGCCATGCTAAATTAGGAGGTTAGCGAATGTTGTCCCATTGTTTAAGAAGGGGAACAGAGACTTCCCCGGGAATTATAGACCGGTGAGTCTCACTTCTGTTGTCGGCAAGATGTTGGAAAAAATTATAAGGGATAGGATTTATAGTTATTTGGAGAGTAATGAATTGATAGGTGATAGTCAGCATGGTTTTGTGGCAGGTAGGTCGTGCCTTACTAACCTTATTGAGTTTTTTGAGAAAGTGACCAAGGAGGTGGATGGGGGCAAGGCAGTGGACGTGGTATATATGGATTTTAGTAAGGCGTTTGATAAGGTTCACCATGGTAGGCTTCTGCAGAAAATGCAGATGTATGGGATTGGGGGTGATCTAGGAAATTGGATCAGGAATTGGCTAGCGGATAGGAAACAGAGGGTGGTGGTTGATAGTAAATATTCATCATGGAGTGCGGTTACAAGTGGTGTACCTCAGGGATCTGTTTTGGGGCCACTGCTGTTTGTAATATTTATTAATGATCTGGATGAGGGTATAGTTGGGTGGATTAGCAAATTTGCTGATGACACCAAAGTCGGTGGTGTGGTAGACAGTGAGGAAGGGTGTCGTAGTTTGCAGGAAGACTTAGACAGGTTGCAAAGTTGGGCCGAGAGGTGGCGGATGGAGTTTAATGCGGAGAAGTGTGAGGTAATTCACTTTGGTAGGAATAACAGATGTGTTGAGTATAGGGCTAACGGGAGGACTTTGAATAGTGTGGAGGAGCAGAGGGATCTAGGTGTATGTGTGCATAGATCCCTGAAAGTTGGGAATCAAGTAGATAAGGTTGTTAAGAAGGCATATGGTGTCTTGGCGTTTATTGGTAGGGGGATTGAATTTAGGAGTCGTAGCGTTATGTTGCAACTGTACACAACTCTGGTGCGGCCGCACTTGGAGTACTGTGTGCAGTTCTGGTCCCCACATTACAGGAAGGATGTGGAGGCTTTGGAGAGGGTGCAGAGGAGGTTTACCAGGATGTTGCCTGGTATGGAGGGGAGATCCTATGAGGAGAGGCTGAGGGATTTGGGATTGTTTTCGCTGGAAAGGCGGCGGCTAAGAGGGGATCTTATTGAAACATATAAGATGATTAGAGGTTTAGATAGGGTGGATAGTGATAGCCTTTTTCCTCTGATGGAGAAATCCAGCACGAGGGGGCATGGCTTTAAATTGAGGGGGGGTAGTTATAGAACCGATGTCAGGGGTAGGTTCTTTACCCAGAGGGTGGTGAGGGATTGGAATGCCCTGCCAGCATCAGTTGTAAATGCGCCTAGTTTGGGGGCGTTTAAGAGATCCGTAGATAGGTTCATGGACGAAAAGAAATTGGTTTAGGTTGGAGGGTCACAGTTTTTTTTTTAACTGGTCGGTGCAACATCGTGGGCCGAAGGGCCTGTTCTGCGCTGTAATGTTCTATGTTCTATGTTCTATGTTCTAAATTCTTCCTCAGTATACCTGAACAGGCGCCAGAGTGTGGGATTTTCACAGTAACTTCATTGCCGTGTTAACGTAAGCCTACTTATGACGCGAATAAATAAACGTTAAAAACCTGAACATGAAACAATCACCATCAACTGTCATGGCCTATCACCTTTCTCCTCAATTTCATACTTCTCTCCTCGATGTTACCTTCAGCCAGCTCCCCAAACTTTTCTTTTACTCATGCATATTATCCTGCTTCCCTTTGCATGCATTGCCCTGGGATATTTTACCACGTTAACGGTTTCTTCTTGTGTGTGAGTGTAAGCAGTGCATTATACCGTCTCTTCATTTAACTTAGTGGTTCCCAAACGTTTTTCACTGGGCCGCACTTTCGGAATAAAAATTTGCTCGCGCCACACCGAATTTTTTTATTGATAAGAAATACATTCAAAAACAAAAAAAAAACAACTCCCAGCAGTGCTTGATTCATAACATAGAGCACCACTACTTTATAATATGATCATGGGACATCCAGAAAGTATGAAACAATGCTTGTTTAAACCGTGTTTAAATGTTTCTTTGATTGTCCTTGAATCTTCCCGCCACACTTGCCATCCTCTCTCGCCGCACCAGTGTGGTGCGCCGCACCCTTTAGGAACCACTGATTTAACTTGTAGTGAAATTGAATGTAAGATTCACAAATTCGTAAAAGCATAAACTAAACCCCATTAGGCTAGCCTTAACACAAACCATTTTGTAAATATGAGAGGTGGATTCAAGCTGAAAGAAGCGAGGTTTGGCTTATTAAATTGAAACATTTCCATATGGAAGTATCTGAACACCATACAACCAAATGCAATCAGGCTCCTACCACCCATGAATGCTAAAGGCATATTACAGTCAATTTGAGGCATCTGCAAATACAATTAAAAAGATAAGTGTGTTGCATTTCACTGCTTTTGAAAATGACTTCCTGCACTCTAATTGCTTTTGTGCAACATCTAAGTCGAAAATGAAGCTTTCTGCCATAACGGGCTTGAAGCATTTGTGTTCCTTCCCTCTCTGACTGCATTGCAATTCACCAATGATGTTTTCACTTGGTGGATTTAATATTGACCTTCAGTGTGGGGTTAATGAGGTTCTTAGATAGGCGGCTGAGGTAATTTCAAGCATTCAGTGATGCGCCATTAACCCTGATTCAGGCTTATGCAAAAATTCTGCAGTTTCAGGAAATTAGAAAAATCAAAGGAGTGGGATTCATTCAGTTGATAATTTGAGACCATTTTTGAATGCAAGCCAACTTTTTTTTAAACCAATGTTGTCAGCCTGGACTTTCAACCTTTACATGTTTTTTAGGGTTAATAAAAATGTACATTTGGAATGTCAAACTTATAACGACAAAGTTATTTCCGAGGACCCTCGCAACCAAATCTGCCAGCTGATCGGTGCGAATCTAGAATTCGAGATTTTATCTCAATTGCTGTTTGCTGGGGTTTAAAGGAAGACCGCCCGCCCATCAAAATCAGCTGAATCTCATTCTGCCTCATGTGGGTGAGAAATGAACTCTCCAGTTCAGTCTGCCATGAGTGGTTCAAACGTACTCTTTAATCTTTAAATGATTCAAACAGTAAGTCAGTTGGAAAATCAAGGTTAGAGCAGGTTGTGCCACTCAGAAACATTTCCAACATGTTTACCTTATTTTTTGGTGCAAAACAAATAACCAAGTAAACTAAATCAAATAAACTGAAGGACAAATTAAAGGGGCATCCTCTTAAAGGGATACTGCCTTTAAACAATAACAAATCCCTCTAACATGTTTGCACTGCACCAGCCAGCATTGCGCTGAGGGAGCACATTGTCATGGTAACAGTTTAGGACAAACCAACATACAAGCATTTTCATGTTTTAGGTTGGTTAACGGTGTCACCATAATAAATGTTTATCCATATCCACCTACAGGAGAATGGAAAACACCTTCAAATCATTGCTGACTGCTCCTACTGTGGCTATGCCTTGTCTGCATATACACACACAATCTAATCTGAGCTGATGATACAAGAAATATATTTAAACTCACTACAAAGAAAAGAACAAAGAAAATTACAGCACAGGACAGGCCCTTCGGGCCCTCCAAGCCTGCACTGACCATGCTGCCCGCCTAAACTAAAATCCCCTACCCTTCTGGGGACCATATCCCTCTATACCCATCCTATTCATGTATTTGTCCAGATGCCCCTTAAAAGTCACTATCATATCTGTATTATCTGGAGGATGGTTTGTCAAACCTCTAAGCATGCTTGATAGTTTTTTTTTCCCCTAGTTGGCTTCATTTTCCTATCCAGCTCAAGTCAGGCCACAAAAAAGACTTGACACGAGGAGTAAAAATTTAAAAATAGGATCTCGTACAGTATTATCAGATTACAAGAAATCAAATCAAAACAGTCTCCAACAAATGTTTGGCAATTCGTTCTCAATGTGGGACAAAGATTCTGTGACATAAATCCTGCCACTGTGCTGCTTTATTTATTAACAATATTGTGATGATATATGTTATGAACAGTTCTCCTTTTACTCCAAAGAAAACTTGGCCAAATGTCTCATTGTCAAATATTGAGCACATCAAAGGTCAGCAAGATTGTGAGGGACTTCTGCTGCCTCAGTGAATAGATATGTCATTTGGCACTGAGGCTTGCAGGTTTGGAATGCTCCAAGTTCAATTACTGCACTTCAGTGAGTCAACAAGTCTCAACCAGTGTTCAAAGACCAAAAATACATTGTTCCTGGTTTCCACTTCCAATTATGATCCATTGACTTCACTGGAAAGTTAAAATATCTGGATATTGGGTGACAACAGGATACCCTTCACAGCTGAATAATCTCCCCGCATTTGGTATCGCACCTCACAAATGAAAAATGGCTACTTTACGCAAGTATCAGGTTATGGCTTGTAGATCAATATCTCAGCAATCATCACTGTTCTCAAGATTGAAGAGGAGCAAAAGAGAATAAAAAGGAGTTATCACCGTGTATTTCTGGTGGAACAACTTCAACAAGATATGCCAAACTGGCTGAAAAACAATAATTTTTAACTTACAACAACTTTCAAATCTTTATTTATTGTGTTGTAGAGCCAATAACTATTATTTTGCAAAGCTGGAAAATTAAAATTGCCTTTAGACAGGGATAAGAAATAAAGATTAACACATGTCCAGAAACATCAATATGTTTGCAATATGCAAGCCATAACTACTTCAAACAGATCGAGCAGCTCAAGACTGGGCATCCATAAGGCGCTGTGGGCCACCAGCATCAGTAGAATTTTACTCGACCACGATCTGTAACCTCATGCCCCGGGCATATCCCCCACTCTACCATTACCACCAAGCCAGGGATCAACCCTGAATTAATAAAAAGTACAGGAGGGTATGCCAGGACCAACAGTAGGCATACCTAAGAAATGAGATGTCAACCTGGTGAAGCTAAAACACAGGACAAATTGCATGTCAGACAGCCTAAACAGCAAGTAATAGACAGAGGTAACAGATCCCACAACTAACAGATCAGATCTAAGTTCTGTAGTCTGCCACATCCCGCTGTGAATGGTAGTGGACAATTAAAAACTCATTGGAAGAGGAAGCTCCACAAATATCCCCCATCCTCAATGATGGAGGAGCCCAGCATATCAATGCAAAAGATAAAGCTGAAGCATTCACAACAATCTTCAGACAGAAGTGCCAAATGGATGATCTATCTTGGCCTCCTCCGGAGGTCCTCAGCATCACAGATGTCAGTCTTCAGCCAATTCAGTTCACCCCACCTGATATTAAGAAATGGCTGAAGGCACTGGACTTTGCAAAGGCTATGGACACTGACAATATTCCAATAATAGTACTGATGACTTATGCTCCAGAACTTTCCATGCTCCTAGCCAAGCTGCTCCAGTACAGCTACAACAAGGGCATCAACCCAACAATGTGGAAAATTGCCCAGGTATGTATTGTACACAAAAAGCAGGACAAATCAAACCCGGTCAATTACTGCCCCATCAGTCTACTCTCAAGCATCAGTAGAGTGATGAAAGGGGTCATTAACCAATGCTATCAAGCAGCACCTGCTTAGCAATAACCTGCTCACATACACTTAGTTTGGGTTCTGCCAGGGTCACTCAGCTCCTGACCTCATTACAGCCTTGGTTCAAACAGGGACAAAAGACCAAATTCCAGGGCTAGGTGAGCATGATTACTCTGACATCAAGGAAACATTTAACCAAGTGTTGCATCAAGGAGCCCTCACCAAACTGAAGTCGCTGGGAATCAGAGGGAAAACTCTCCGCTGGTTGGAGTCATACTTGGCACAAAGAAAGATGGTTGTGGTAGCTGGAAGTCACTTATCTCAGTTCCAGGGCATCACTGCAGGAGTTCCTCAAGTAGTGTTCAAGTCCAAACACCTTCAGCTGCTTCATCAATTACCTTCCTTCCATCATAAGGTCAGAAGTGGGGATGTTCATTGAAATTTGCACAATATTGAGGACCATTCGCAACTCCTCTGTTACTGAAGCTATCCGTGTCCTAATGCAGCAAGGTTTGGACAATGTCAAGGGTTGGGCTTGACAAGTGACAAGTAACATTCGTGCTACACAAGTGCCAGGCAATGACCGTCTCCCACAAGAGAGACTCTAATCATTGCCCTTTGACATTCAATGGCATTACAATTGCTGAATCCCCTACTATCAACATCCTGGGGGTTGCCATTGTCCAGAAAATGAACTGGACTAGCCTGTCACAAGAGTTACAAGAGCAGATCAGAGGCTAGGAATTTTGCAGAAAGTAACACATCTCCTGATCCATGCAAAGCTCTCCACTTGCCTGGGTGAGTGCAGCTCCAACAATGCTCAAGAAGCTTGATATTATCCAGGACAAAGCAGCCCAGTTGATCGGCACCGCATCCACAAACATTGACTCCCTCCACCACTGACGCACAGTGGCAGCAGTGTAACATCTACAAGATTTACTGCAGGAACTCACCAAGGCTCCTTAGACAGCCCCTTCCAAGCTCATGTCCGTGACACCAAGAAGGACAAGGGCGGCAAATGCATGGAAACACCACCACCTGGGAGTTCAGTCCAAGCCACATACCATCCTGACTTGAAAATATTTCACTATTCCTTCACTGTTGCTGGGTCCAAACCCTGTAACTCCCTCCCTAACAGCACTGTGGATGTACCTACACCACACAGACTGGTTCAAGAAGGCAGCTCACCACCACCACCTTCTCAGGGGCAATTAGTGATGGGCAATAAATGCTGGCCTAGCCAGCGATGTCTATATCCCATGAATGAATAAAAAAAGATCACGCATGCACAAGTAGTGGAGAGCTCTTAGGATTTGTGCTTTTACATGTCTCGAAAACCTGGTGGGAATACTGACGTACTGAGAAGGCTTTCAAAACTTTACCTCATTTTACTTTTAGGAATCCCAAGCTGGATGTCCCATTCGAGTTATGCTCCATGTGCGTTGATGCCCTAGCAGTGCAGTGGCGTATTCACACTGAACAAGTGTAATGTCAATGCAGTGCCAAAGCATTATCAAGTTGATGCTAAACTTGGAGTTTAAGCCCAGAGTCAAGGTTTGAATTCATTCCATTGAGATCAATGGAAATAAAATTCAGGCTGGATGTAAAATGAGCTGCAGAGTCTCTGACACAAATAAGTCAACATTACTCCTCAGGGTGCAAGCTAATGTTTCAATAGGGCCATGTAATAATTCACCTGTTATACATCCTGTCCAGTTTTCCTATTCATCAACAACTGTGGAGTATTTAATGGTTGGCTGATCTGCTACGACCTGTTTCATGGCCCCAGCGAAGTTGAAAGTTCCACCCGAACTGTATCCCAGGTGAAACTGGAGCTAAGAGCAATCCACTAACTCCTCACCTTGTGCCCATGCTAACATCACGGGGGTGATTCTCCCAATTATCCCTATTCTTGCCCGAGAGGCCAGCAGCATAGCGCTGAGTGGGTCACTGCACATGCACTGATCTGTCAGAGCGGAGATTGGCGCATGCGTAGTGTCCCCACAATGCCGGCCTCTTGATCACTGCCCAGCCCTACGACCCCCCATTGCTGCCCCTCCGACCTCCCCACCCCCAATCACTGGCCTCATGGACCTCCATGGCCTCCCGGACCTCTCCGGGCAAACACCCCCACCCTTCCCCCCGCAGTCCCCCTCACCCCCAGATGACCAGCCGCGATTACCCCCTTCCCTCCTTCTGCCATCGATCCCTGTGCTCAAATCGGTATTGTCTCCAGACAAGACAGCCAGTGAAACTCTGTGGGGGTTACAAATAGTGTGCCATGAACCCAATATCCTGGTTGAGGCCGTCCTCGTGTGTGCGGAACTTGGCTATCAGTTTCTGCTCAGCGACTCTGCGCCGTTGTGACACACGACGGCGCAGAGTCGCTGAGCAGAAACTGATAGCCAAGTTCCGCACACACGAGGACGGCCTCAACCGGGATATTGGGTTCATGGCACACTATTTGTAACCCCCACAGAGTTTCACTGGCTGTTGTCTGGAGACAATACACATCTTTTTAGCCTGTCTTGATGCTCTCTCCACTCACATTGTTTTGTTTCTTAAAGACTTGATTAGTTGTAAGTATTCGCATTCCAACCATTATTCATGTAAATTGAGGTTGTGTCTTTATATGCTCTGTTTGTGAACAGAATTCCCACTCACCTGAAGAAGGGGCTTGCAGCTCCGAAAGCTTGTGTGGCTTTTGCTACCAAATAAACCTGTTGGACTTTAACCTGGTGTTGTTAAACTTCTTACTGTGTTTACCCCAGTCCAACGCCGGCATCTCCACATCTCAAATCGGTGCACAGCCGGAGACGCACGGAGGCGTGGCACCCAGTGGGGAGCCCAGAAAATGGCCTCCACTGATGTCTGCCGGCCTGTTGCACTGCTAGAGCAACGCAGCGGGCTGGAAGAATCGTTCCCCCCCCACCCCCGACATATTTCAGCATTTGTTGATACGTATTTCCTTTATTGTGCTCTGCTGTCATTTTAGTTTATTTAATTTCTGACTGCCTTTAATACTGTGATATTGCTGGCAAGTAGTCTGGGGTCTGAGCTTAGCTGTAATGTTTAACTGCCTCGCATGCAGCTGTCCAGCAACTGTTTATGCTTTGGACATGGACACATTATCAAGGTTAGGAAAGCCAGCAAGATTTGACCTTATTCCTTTGTCTTTTTAAAAATATTTTTGACATTTTGAAGTGTGATGCCTCGAGTGTGATAATTACTTTCCTGACATCAATAGGAGACACTCCAACATTAACAATAGTACGGTATATTTATTTTAGATTACGTTAAACAACTCCAGAGGTGAGAGAGAAGGAGCCATTTTATGAATCTGTGCTACCAGCAGGTCAGCATCTCAAAGTCCACAAAAACAGGCGCCTGGTGCGTTTGATTTAAAATACGTGCAGGAGAAAAATGGAAAGATTTTTCTGAATCTAAACACTGTGAGAAACCCTGTCAGTGAGAGAAACACAGTAAGAAGTTTAACAACACCAGGTTAAAGTCCAACAGGTTTATTTGGTAGCAAAAGCCACACAAGCTTTCGGAGCTCTTAGCCCCTTCTTCAGGTGAGTGGGAATTCTGTTCACAAACAGAGCTTATAAAGACACAGACTCAATTTACATGTGTGGAGATGCCGGCGTTGTACTGGGGTAAACACAGTAAGAAGTTTAACAACACCAGGTTAAAGTCCAACAGGTTTATTTGGTCGCAAAAGCCACACAAGCTTTAAGAGCTCCGAAAGCTTGTGTGGCTTTTGCTACCAAATAAACCTGTTGGACTTTAACCTGGTGTTGTTAAACTTCTTACTGTGTTTACCCCAGTCCAACGCCGGCATCTCCACATCAGTGAGAGAAACTACAGCTTTAATGGATGGAAAATCAGGTAGGTTTCTATACAGCAAATGTTCCAAAGTGGGCAGTTTTTCGAAATCCAGCGAGATCGGGCGACTTTGCATGTCTGCATGCAAGCTCAAGAAACCCTTCGCTCTTTCTTATCTGACAGGAGATTGTTTTTCAAAAGAGTTTTACAAATTGCATCAGATAATTTAAACAACATGAAGCAACCTCTTTAACTAAACATCAGTTGCAAATTTGTTGCCATAGATTATGGGGAAGACTATTGTCCTCGTGGAAGCAAATGCATTCCACGGTTGTTGTTAAGATGCCCGGAGGCAGGGAATGTGGTTCCACTGGCTTTGCAGATACTAAATATTTACCTCTGAGTTTCTCTTGTCATGAGTACCATGTATTTCCCAATTTTCTCAGCATTAATCACTCAGCAGATTGTTAACTGTGCAGTTCAGTTGCCTTTGAAAAAACATGCCAAATGTTACATTAAGAGAGAGACAATCATTTATAAGGAAAGGATACATCTGTGTGTCAACGGATGAGGGATATCAAGACTTTGGAGTAAAACATTTGTTGCAGCTTTAAAACCCAAGCCAGAATTTTGCCAGTACATTGAGGACAGGCTTGGAGGCAGGAGTGAGGGGAAGATTCAGAACAGAACTCCGACATCATCAGGTCAGGTTCAGGTTTTGCAAGGAGTAGATGGCACTCCTGCCCCACTGTGGGCAAGTGAACGGCTGCCCTACCGCCCTGTTGAATACAGAGATTTCTCTTCCAGTGATCGAAGGACAAGAAGAAATGGCATCCCGCTGGCTTCTTTTGAGTTGTGCACTCTCTTTTCATAGGATCATAGAATCCCTACAGTGCAGAAGGAGGCCATTCAGCCCATCGAGTCCGTACCGACCACAATCCCACCCAGGCCCTATTCCCGTGACCTCATATACTTACCTTGCTAATCCCCCTGACACGAGGGTCAATTTAGCATGGCCAATTAACCTAACCCGCACATCTTTGGACTGTGGGAAGAAACCGGAGCATCTGGAGGAAGCCCACACAGACATGGGGAGAAAGTGCAAGCTCCACACAGACAGTGACCCAAGGCTGGAATTGAACTGGGTCCCCAGTGCTGTGAGGCAGCAGTGCTAACCACTGTGCCACCGTGCTACCAGGAGGCAGTGAATGTGAATGTGTAATTTCCTGCAGGAATTAAAACCATGCTGGCACAACACATATGCAAGTGGCAGTCTACTTGTCCAAGATTGGGATACATGTATTCTGCATGCAGCCGCTCTGAATCTAACTTGCTACAGTCAGCACTGACAGACCGCGCCTGCTGACCAGGGTCCACACATTCCTCTAATAGGATCTGCTGCTACCTGACATCATTACCACCAATTGAGTGGGCATACCCTGGCCACTCAGCTCACCCTCATACATTGCCACTTGTCAGGCCCTAAGGGAAGCAGGGTGTGGCATGCAGACCATGGCAGAGCAATAAAGGTCACCGATCCGCTTGCAGCTTCAGGCAGATTCTGCCGGCAATCCCATGGTTGCTGACCTCTTTGCGATCTCTGTTCAGGCTTGCGTAGGTGGAGAAGATTCCTTCTGTCCATGGGAAAAGGAACACCCGCCTTTTCCAAGTAGATTGGAGGAGAATATGTTGGGAGACATCACTGAACCATGGAGCCACCTGAAGCATCTTTCCCCATGTCTAAAACTGCCTTCTTCCTCTGCAGGCCTCAGAATGCCTGCTTGAGTCAGCAGTAGTGTTTCTCTGTATGAGAGAACGTCCTTCACTCACAGAACTTCTCTCAGTGACAGGGTCTCTTTCAGTGACAGGGTCTCTCTCAGGGATAGGGTTTCTCTCAGTGAGAATCTCAGTGACAGGGTTTCTCAGTATGTGGAGATGCCGGTGTTGGACTGGGGTAAGCACAGTAAAAAGTCTCACAACACCAGGTTAAAGTCCAACAGGTTTATTTGGTAGCACAAGCCACAAGCTTTCGGAGCACTGCCCTTTCATCAGGTGAGTGGATGTTGTGTTCACAAACAGGGCATATATAGACACAAACTTAATTTACAAGATAATGTATGGAATGTGAGTCTTTACAGGTAATCAAGTCTTAAAGGTACAGACAATGTGAGTGGAGAGAGGGTTAGGCACATGTTAAAGAGATGTAAATGATCTCTAGCCAGGATAGTTAGTGAGATTTTGCAAGCCCAGGCAAGTCGTGGGGGTTACAGATAGTGACATGAACCCAAGATCCCAGTTGAGGCCGTCCTCATGTGTGTGGAACTTGGCTATCAGTTTCTGCTCAGCGATTCTGCGTTGTCGTGTGTCGTGAAGGCCACCTTGGAGAATGCTTACCCAAAGATCAGGGGCTGAATGCCCGTGACTGCTGACGAGTTCCCCAACAGAAAGAGAGCACTCCTGTCTGGTGATTGTCGAACGGTGTTCATTCATCCATTGTCGTAGCGTCTGCATGGTCTCCCCAATGTACCATGCCTCAGGACATCCTTTCCTGCAGCACATCAGGTAGACAACGTTGGCCAAGTCGCAAGAGTATGTACCATGTAACTGGTGGATGGTGTTCTCATGTGAGATTATGGCATCCATGTCGATGATCCGGCACGTCTTGCAGAGGTTGCTGTGGCAGGGTTGTGTGGTGTCGTGGTCACTGTTCTACTGAAGGCTGGGTAGTTTGCTGCGGACAATGGTCTGTTTGAGATTGTCAGTTGTTTGAAGGCAAGAAGTGGGGGTGTGGGGATGGCCTTGGCGAGATGTTCATCTTCATCGATGACACGTTGAAGGCTCTGGAGGAGATGTCGTAGCTTCTCCGCTCCGGGGAAATACTGGATGATGAAGGGTACACTGTCCACCATGTCCCGTGTTTGTCTTCTGAGGAGGTCGGTGCGGTTTTTTGCTGTGGCGTGTCAGTGACCGGGTTTCTCTCAGTGACAGGGTTTCTCTCAGTGAGAATCTCAGCATCAGGGTCTCTCTCAGGGACAGGGTATCTGTCAGGTGAGAATCTCAGTGACAGGGTCTCTCTCTCTCAGGGACAGGCTCTCTCTCAGGGCAGGGTTTCTCTCAGTGACAGGGCTGCAGTTCAGTGGGTGCAAAGCAAAGGAGCTAAATTCAGAGAATACACGTAGCTATTTAAATATGGCACCAACACCTCCAACCATATCACCACTGATTTATCACTCATCTCTGTTCTGGGAATGGTCAGTCAGCCACAGAGCCGGCCAGCATGAGATTGCTTGCTGTTAGTAGATTAACCTGCGTGTATGGACAATGCTGTGGTGGTGATGTTCCTGGACTAGTTATTCGGAGGCCCTGATGAATGGTCTCAGGACACAAGTTCAAATCCCACTACAGCAGCAGATGGAATTTAAATTCAATTAGTTAAATCTGAAATTAAAGGCTAGTTGCAGTAACAGTGACACTGGAAGTATTGAATTGTTGTGAAAAAAATATCTGGTTTCGTAATGCCCTCCAGAATAGGAAATCCTTATCTGACCTATTTGTGACTCCAGAACCACATCAATGTGGCTGACTCTTAACTGCTCTCTGAAATATTTCAGCAAACCACAAATTTGTATCAAACTACTATAGAAAAGTTGAAAAAGAACAAAACCAGACAGATTGTCTGGCATTGATCTCCTGATTAACATCTGGGGTCTTGTGCCAAATTTAAGATGACTGTCTCACATCCTAGTCAAGCAACAGCCTAGCCTAGTTATAATTATCAAACCATACCTCGCAGCCAATATGTTAGACTCCTTCTAAACAACTAACCGGAGGAGAAGGGTCAGCAAACATCCCCTTTATTAATGATTGTGAGCCAGTGCAAAAGGCAAAGCTGAAGTGTTTGCATTGGGGCCAGTGGAGCCAATCTGATGATCCATCTCAGCTTCTTCCGAAGGACCCCAGCATTATAGAGGCCAGACTTCAGCCAATTTAATTCATTCCATGTGACACCAAGCAGGAAGCTACAGGCCAGTTAGCCTAACATCTGTCACAGGGAAGATACTGGAATCTATTAGTAAAGAGATTATAGCAGGGAACTTAGAAATCCCAATGCAGTCGGACAGCATCAACATGGTCTTGTGAAAGGAAAACCGTGTTTGACTAATTTATTAGAGCGCTTTAAGATAGATAAAGGGGAACCTGTAGATGTGGTGTACTTGAATTTCCAGAAAGTATTTGACAAGTTGCCGCATCAAAGATTGCTACGTTGTGAGTAAATTTTCTGATCCCCTCCCCAACCATCTGAATCATTGCAGGTGGGACGGAAAATTTGACGGACCATTTAAAGGTCCATTGACCTCGGGCAGGAATTTATGGTGTCAGGGCTGGAGTGATGGAAAATCCCATCCATTCTCATGGATAGAGGATTGGTTAGCTAACAAGAAACAGACTAGGCATAAATGAGTCATTTTCGTGTTGGCAAGTTGTAACGAGTGGAGTGCCAGAGGGACCATTGCTAGGGGCTCAACTATTTACAATTTATATCATGGCCTGGATGAAGGGATTGAATGTACGGTTGCTAAATTTTCCGATGGCACAATGATAGATAGGAAAGTAAGTTGTGAAGAGGATGTAAGGCATGAGCCCTGGAATTCTACTGCCCCGCCCACCACGGAATCGGAGCGGGCGAGGGGTGGACAATGGAAATGTCCATTGACCTCGGGCAGGGATTTCCGGTCTCACTTGAGCGAGGCCGTAAAATCCCGCCCAAGGTGTCTGCAAAGGATATAGAATAAGTGAGTAAACAAAATATTTGGCAAATGGAATTTAATATGGGAAAATGTGAAGTTGTCCACTTTGCAGGAAGAATGGAAAAGCAGAATGTTATTTAAATAGAGTGAGATTGCAGAATTCTGAGGTACTGCGGCATTTGGGTGTCCTGATAATCACAAAAGGTTAGTATGCAGGCACAGCAACTTATTAAGAAGTGAAATGGAATTTTGTTATTTATTGCAAGAAGAATGGAACATAAAAGTAAGGAAGTTTTCCTCCAGTTATACAGGATATTGATGAGACCACATATTGAGTACTGTCTACTGTTTTGATCTCCTTATTTAAGAAAGGATGGTATGAACAGTATGCTTTGTTCTCTATGAATGGCATGCTTTGTCTGTATAGCGCGCAAGAAACTATACTTTTCACTAATACATGTGACAATAATAAATCAAATCAAAGACATAATTACAATAGTAGTGGTACAGAAAAAGTTAATTCACTGATTCCTGGGATGAAGAGGTTATCTTATGTAGAAACATTGGACAGGTTGGGCAGTTCAAAAAAATAAGAGGCGATCTTGTTGAAACAGATAAGATCCTGAGGGGACTTGACAGGGTGTATGCTGAAAAGATGTTTCCTCTTGTGGGACAGGCTAGAACTAGGGGGACACGGCTAAAAAGATGGAGGTGAGGACAATTATTTTCACTCAGAGGGTCATGAGTCCCTGGAATTCTCTTCCCCAGAGAGCAGTGGAAGCAGGGTCATTGAATATTTTTAAGGCAAAGTTAGATTCTTGACTGCATGCTTGAAGGGCTGAATAGCCTTCACCTGCTCCTAATTCATAGTTTGTAGGTTTGTATGTAATGCAACTGCAACACCAGCATCTACCTGGCAATGCAGAATTTTGTCCAGCTATGTCCTGTCTACAAATTGCAGAACAAATCCAATCCAGACATTGACAATCCCATCAATCAATTATTGATCATTACCTAAGTGATGAAAGGCGTCAATAGTTCTATCAATGACACTAATTGAGGAATAACCTCCCCAGAAATGCTTATTTTGGGTTATCCCAGGGTTGCTTGAATCCTGACATTATTTTAGTTTTGGTCCAATCATTGGCAAAAGAGCGGAATTGCAGAGGTGAAGAGAGAATAACTGCCCTTGACATCAAGACAGCATTGGACCAAAAGTGTCAGTGGGAATCATTGGTGGAGGATGTACATTGTTTGGAGTCACATGTACCATAAAGAAACATGGTTGTCGTTGTTGGAGACGAAACATCATAGCCAAAGGACATCACTACAAGAGTTCATCAGTGTAATGTCCTAAGCTCAACCATCTTCAGCTGCTTCATCAATGAACTTCTGTACATTGTAAGGTCAGAAATTGATATGTCAGTTGGTGATTGCACTGTATTCAGTACCATTTGTGACATTCATTGTATTTGCCATCACTGAAACCCCACTATCAACACCCTGGGTGTTACCATTGACCAGAAACTGAACTGAACCGAGCCAGCCATATAAATACTAAGTTCGCAAAACCAAGTCAGCTAAGAATTCTGAACGAGTAGCTCACCTGCTGACTCTGCAAAGAGCCTAACCACCATCTACAAGGCATAAGTCAGGATGGGTGCAGCTGTGAAAGCACTCAGCAAGCTTGACACCACCCAGGACAAAGCAGCACACTTGATCAGCACCTTATCCACAACCATAAATATCCATTTCGTCCACCACCAGTGCAGAATGGTAGCAGTGTATACCATCTACAAGATGCAGTGTAGCAACTCACCAAGCCTCTGTCGGCAGCATCTTCAAAACCTGTGATCTCTACTACCTAGAAAGACAAAGGCAGAAGACAAGGAGACCACTACCTGTAAGTTCCCCTCTTAGCCACACACTATCCTGACTTGGAACTCTGTCACTGTTCCTTCACTGTCGCTGGGTCAAGATCCTGGAACTCCCTTCCTAACAGCACTGTGGGTGTACTTACACCACATGAGCTACAGCAGTTCAAGAGGATAGCTCACAACCACCTTCTCAAGGGCAATTACAATGAGCAATAAATGTTGGCCTTACCAACAACTCTCATGAAAGAATAAAAGCAAGCTGCTTTTCATCCTTGCGGCAGTACCTCGAGCCTACCCAGAAAATCCTGGCCCCACTGTCAGCTTCAAGGCTATCCAAAGCAAGAAACAGCGCAAACCAAATGTAGATCAAATCCCACTCTAACCTATCTCTGTAACTTGATGGCAGGTCCCATTGCTTATTAGTATAAATTTTTCATTTCACTAACCTCTCTTGATTCTCTGACTGGGAATGTTTAACATGCTGACTTATGGACAATCTTTGTATTTTGGACTGGTACATCCAAGGAAAACAGGCTGCAACTGCCCAATTTCATTTTATGAAAGACTTTGATGGCCAACAGAAAACAAAATAGCTGAATTGATTTTTTTCCATCTGCAACGAGTTCAAGCCAACACCCTAGTCCAACCTCCTGGGACCCAGATTATATTTTATCAGCTATCTTTGTCAACATCAGAATCTAGCTTAACAAAGATGTTTCTGGCTTGCACCAACACATTGGGATGATGTGTGTGCAGTTCTGTGCAGCAAAACAATTTGGACTAATTAAGAAGATATGTTTATCTCCACCAGGAATTTCTGGGGAGGTAGTCCACAGCATTGAGTCTGCGTCATGAAACATAATCTGGCAATAATCAGATAATGGCTGAAACTTCAACAACATCATAATCTATTAGGATTATAAAATAAATAATTTCTCTGACTAATTCAGGGGGAGAAGTTTTCACTTCTGTGCTCCTTGTGCATGCTGGAAGCACACATCACAAAATTGCACATCGGCCTATGATTTTCCCTCCATTAAATATTAATGGGCAAAAAAAAGGAGCTGTAGTTTGCAAATCCATTGTGCACCAGGATTGCAAAGTTTGAGTGTTTTTTACCCCATTGTGGTAATGCAGTAAAGGCTAGGCTATTTTACCTTATCATAATCAATGGACAAAACATCAACCTGCAAGAACAATATAGATAAGGGTAACATTCCTAGGATTCGTCCTTACACATATATATGGATTACGCTTTGCTTCAATAACCTTCAGTTGATTGCTCAGAATCTTGATTTCTATCTGCAGTTGTTACATGCAGCAACATCTAACTTAACAAGGAAAGAAATCGAGCTGAAAGCATTCCCAAAAATTGCTCTTCAACAACAGCAGCAACTTGCATTTATATAACACCTATAATATAGTAAAATGTTGTAAGGCGCTTCACAAGAGTGTTATCAATCCATTTTGACATTGAACCGTAGAAGGATACATTCAGATAGATGACAAGAAGCTTGGCCAGAGAGGTAGGTTTTAAAGAGCATCATAAGGGAGGCTGTGAGGCAGAGAGATTTTGGAAGGGAATTCCAGAACTTATAGCTCCTGCAGCTGAAGGCATTGCAGTCAAAGAAGTGATTCAAATCTGAGATATCTAATAGGTTGAGATTGAAGAGTGCAGACATCTTCGAGGGGTTGTAGGGTGAGAGGAAGTCCAGAGAGAAAAGAGCAAGGCCACGGAGGGATTTGAAAATAAAAATAATTTTAAAATTGAACCGTTGCTGAACTGGGAGCCAGTGTAGGCCAGCAAGCAGAGGAGTATGGGGAGAGCCAAGCTTGTTGTGAGTTAGATCCTGAGCAGCAGAGCTGAGATGAGGTTGAGTTTGTGGAAGGTGGGAAGCTGGTCAGGTGTATATTCCAATTATGAAATGAAATGCTGCAGACAGGTTTCAGCAGCAGAGGACTGGGATCAAGTAAGGGAGTTTTCTGGAGTGAATCTAGGTATCTAAGTGATGTCCCAAATATGGTGGGAAGCTTATCTTGGGGTCAAATGCAACACTGAGTTTGCAAATAGTCTGATACAGTTGCAAGGGAGAGGGATAGAATTGTTGCCCAGGGAACAAATGTATGGCGTTCAATGGTTTCTGTCTTCCCAATATTTGCTTGGAGGAAATTTCTGCTCATCTAATACTGGATATTAAGTAAGCAGTCTGACAATTTAGAGACAGCAAAGATGGTGGTGAGGTAGAGCTCTGTGTCATTAGTCTACATGTCAAACCTGATGTTATCAGATGATATTGTGAGGGGGAGCATGTAGATGAGAAATAAGAAGGGCCAAAGATAATTCCTTGGCTATTTCAGAGACATGGATAGAGCAGGGGCAGGAATGGATGCTGCAGGTCCCGGGGTTCAAATGTTTTAGTCGAAGTAGGGAAGGAGGTAGAAGAGGGGGAGGGGTAGCATTATTGGTCAGAGATTGTATCACAGTGTCAGAGAGGAGGTTTGATGAGGACTTATCTGTTGAGGTAGTATGGGCGGAGATTAGAAATAGGAGAGGAGAGGTCACCCTGTTGGGAGTCTTTTATAGACCTCCTAAAAGTTCTAGAGAGGTTGAGGAAAGGATTGCGGAGTCAATCCTGCTTAGGAGTGAAAGTAATAGGGCAATTGTTATGGGGGATTTTAACTTGACTAATATTGACTGGAATTGTTATAGCTCTAGCTCGTTAGAGGGGTCAGTTTTTGTTCAAAGCGTGCAGGAAGGTTTTTTGACTCAGTATGTAGACAGGTCAACTAGAGGTGAGGCTATATTGGATCTGGTGCTGGGAAATGAGCCAGACCAGGTGCTAGACTTGGAAGTTGGTGTGCATTTTGGTGATAGTGACCACAATTCGGTTACGTTCACCTTAGTGATGGAAAGGGATAGGCATGAACCTCGGGCCAGTGGTTTTAGCTGGGGGAAGGGTAATTATGAGGCTATTAGGAGAGAATTAGGAAACATAGGTTGGACTAGGAGATTACAGGGACTGGGAACGTCCGACATGTGGAGTTTTTTCAAGGAGCAGCTACTGCGAGTCTGTGATAGGTATGTCCCTGTCAGGCAAGGAGGAATTGGTAGGGCTAGGGAACCGTGGTGCACCAAAAAAGTTTCTTTGTTGGTTAAAAAGAAAAAGGAGGCTTATGTTCGGATGAGACGTGAGCACTCGGGTAGTGCACTAGAAAGCTTTAGATTGGCTAAGAGGGAGTTGAAGAGCGAGCTTAGAAGGGCTAAAAGGGGACATGAGAAGACTTTGGCGGATAGGGTTAAAGAGAATCCTAAGGCGTTCTATAGGTATGTCAAGAACAGAAGGTTGGTTAGGGCAAGTTTAGGGCCAGTTATAGATGGCAGAGGGAAGTTATGTGTGGAACCGGAGGAGATTGGTGAAGCATTGAACCAATATTTCTCTTCGGTGTTCACGCAAGGGGACATGAATATAGCTGAGGAGGACACTGGGTTGCAAGGGAGTAGAATAGACAGTATTACAGTTGATAAGGAGGATGTGCAGGATATTCTGGAGGGTCTGAAAATAGATAAATCCCCTGGTCCGGATGGGATTTATCCAAGGATTCTCTGGGAGGCAAGAGAAGTGATTGCAGAGCCTCTGGCTCTGATCTTCAGGTCGTCGTTGGCCTCTGGTATAGTACCAGAAGATTGGAGGTTAGCGAATGTTGTCCCATTGTTTAAGAAGGGGAACAGAGACTTCCCCGGGAATTATAGACCGGTGAGTCTCACTTCTGTTGTCGGCAAGATGTTGGAAAAAATTATAAGGGATAGGATTTATAGTTATTTGGAGAGTAATGAATTGATAGGTGATAGTCAGCATGGTTTTGTGGCAGGTAGGTCGTGCCTTACTAACCTTATTGAGTTTTTTGAGAAAGTGACCAAGGAGGTGGATGGGGGCAAGGCAGTGGACGTGGTATATATGGATTTTAGTAAGGCGTTTGATAAGGTTCACCATGGTAGGCTTCTGCAGAAAATGCAGATGTATGGGATTGGGGGTGATCTAGGAAATTGGATCAGGAATTGGCTAGCGGATAGGAAACAGAGGGTGGTGGTTGATAGTAAATATTCATCATGGAGTGCGGTTACAAGTGGTGTACCTCAGGGATCTGTTTTGGGGCCACTGCTGTTTGTAATATTTATTAATGATCTGGATGAGGGTATAGTTGGGTGGATTAGCAAATTTGCTGATGACACCAAAGTCGGTGGTGTGGTAGACAGTGAGGAAGGGTGTCGTAGTTTGCAGGAAGACTTAGACAGGTTGCAAAGTTGGGCCGAGAGGTGGCGGATGGAGTTTAATGCGGAGAAGTGTGAGGTAATTCACTTTGGTAGGAATAACAGATGTGTTGAGTATAGGGCTAACGGGAGGACTTTGAATAGTGTGGAGGAGCAGAGGGATCTAGGTGTATGTGTGCATAGATCCCTGAAAGTTGGGAATCAAGTAGATAAGGTTGTTAAGAAGGCATATGGTGTCTTGGCGTTTATTGGTAGGGGGATTGAATTTAGGAGTCGTAGCGTTATGTTGCAACTGTACACAACTCTGGTGCGGCCGCACTTGGAGTACTGTGTGCAGTTCTGGTCCCCACATTACAGGAAGGATGTGGAGGCTTTGGAGAGGGTGCAGAGGAGGTTTACCAGGATGTTGCCTGGTATGGAGGGGAGATCCTATGAGGAGAGGCTGAGGGATTTGGGATTGTTTTCGCTGAAAAGGCGGCGGCTAAGAGGGGATCTTATTGAAACATATAAGATGATTAGAGGTTTAGATAGGGTGGATAGTGATAGCCTTTTTCCTCTGATGGAGAAATCCAGCACGAGGGGGCATGGCTTTAAATTGAGGGGGGGTAGTTATAGAACCGATGTCAGGGGTAGGTTCTTTACCCAGAGGGTGGTGAGGGATTGGAATGCCCTGCCAGCATCAGTAGTAAATGCGCCTAGTTTGGGGGCGTTTAAGAGATCCGTAGATAGGTTCATGGACGAAAAGAAATTGGTTTAGGTTGGAGGGTCACAGTTTTTTTTAACTGGTCGGTGCAACATCGTGGGCCGAAGGGCCTGTTCTGCGCTGTAATGTTCTATGTTCTATGTTCTATGTTCTTGGGGGACACTGGAGTTAACAATGTGGGAGTGGGAACAGAAAACATTACAGATGATTTGCTGGTGAGCCCTTCATAGATCAGAGTGGAACCAAGTGAATACCATCCCACCAGCTGAATGATGGAGGAGGGTCTTTTGAGGAGAATGGTTTGGTCAATCATGTCAAAGCTTGCAGAGAGATTGATAACAATGAGGAATGATAGTTTACCTTTGTCAAAGTCACATTACATGTAATTTCTGACATTGATATGAGCCTCTTCAGTACTGTAGTGGAATGAAAACCTAATTGGAAACAAGGTTAAAGGAGAAAAGACATGTATCTGTAAAGTTCTTTCACGTTTAGCGTTTCATGATGTATTTATCCATGTATAAAGAGAAAAATCACTGACATTGGGCACAACTTTGGATCTTAGGTTCTTGCAACATGAAATTATTCTTTGAGAAGAGAGTTAGAAACGCTAAATGAGAAATTTGCAAAGTTGGAATGCACAGGATAGAAGTTAATGATAACTCTGGGAACAAGGAATTTTGCAGAAGCTGAAATTTTGAAATTACAAAGGTTGGGTTCAGATTGAGGCAGCTATCCAAGGAAAGCATTGGAGAAGAAGGTCACCGGGACATCAGTACATCTTGAGAGGACATGGACAAACTACATCCAGATGTCTAAGAGGCAATGCCAGAGATGCCTGAGGAAGTGGTCACCGAAATTTGCCAGACCTGCAGCCACGTGGATTTGTGGCAACCCCACCCATGGCTGTGGCTCTCAAAGTGGCTGCTGTGCTCAACATTTTTGCCATTGGATGCTTTCAGGACTCCACAGGTGACATGCGTAGCCTTTTTCAGGCTGCCACACACAAGCGCACCTAAGAGGTGACCAATGCTCGCTGCCGTTGTGCCTATAAATTGGTCAGGTTCTCTACAGTTAAAGACAGGTGGTCAGGGCAATGGGCTTCCTGGCATTGCTCATTTCCCATGTGTGCAAGGCTTCATTGAAGGCAGTCATGTTGCCTTTTGAATTCTCTCCGAACAGCCAATAGCATATGGGAACGATAAAGGATTTCATTTTCCATATTCCAACTGTTCTGTGACCATAGGCGAAGAATGATACTGGTCTGTGCTTGTTTCCAAGGGAGCTCTCCTGACTTGTATATCTTGTCAAAGTCAGAGCTTTTTGAGGCTGCAGCCAGGTTAACGTTGGATCCTGGGTGACAAGGACTATCCCCTCGAACTTGGTTGCTGATGCCAGTGAGCAAGCCCCATAGTGCAGCAGAAGAACACTACAATGAATCCCACACATCCACTGGAGCCATCAGCAAGCAGACCATTTTCAAGCTGGAAAATGCATTTCCTCTACCTTGAGGGGCTTTGCAGTATGCACCACAGGTGGTTTCACAAATCGTATGTTGCGTACTGTACATTATGGCCATGTAATGCGGCAAACCCTTGCAGCAGGACAACAGAAAGAATCAACACTCCTCTTGAGATGAGGATGAATGAATGAGCTTGAAGAAGAGGAATGTGCAAGAGCTTTTCCTGGGTGCCAGGATCGTGGAGAGACATGCCAGGGAAACCAGGGGCAATCTCATACAAATGAGATTTGCCCAAGTTTGAGGTGCCTGCATCACTGGGGCAGGTTTGCCTGCACAGGATGCCTACCAACTCATGCAAGACTCTCCCCCAGGAGCCTCTCCCCCAGGGCGGCACGGTGGCACAGTGGTTAGCACTGCTGGCTCACAGCGCCAGGGACCCAGGTTCGATTCCCAGCTTGGGTCGCTGTCTGTGTGGAGTCTGCACATTCTCTCCGTGTCTGCATGGGTTTCCTCCAGGTGCTCCAGTTTCTTCCCACACTCTAAAGATGTGCGGGTTAAGTGGATTGGCCATGTTAAGTTGCCCCTTAGTGTCAGGGGGATTAACTAGGGTAAATTTATGGGGGTAGGGCCTGGGTGGGATTGTGGTCGGTGCAGACTCGATGTGCCGAATGGCCTCCTTCTGCACTGTAGGATTCTATGATTCTAACATCTGAACCTGTATCCTGTAGAATAGCAAGGGGAGTAGATATCTATACTTTACACACTACTGAAGATTACTACCCTAGGCAATTGATGTTCTCGTGGGTATAAGTCAAATGGCTATCAAGACCTCAGAACTTGCGCCATTGGTACAGGTCCCTGTCTCACAGAATGCAGTTCAATTGTTCCTATTTTAGGCATAATCTTGAATAATCTCTTTGACACTGCATATGATGGATTGTTTGCAAAACATGTCCCATGGACTGGTAAACATCTAAATGAACACACATATAAACCTTAAACAAAGACTGATCACAGACACAAAACACAATGCACAATAATGGAGATGTCTAACATTTGCCTGCAAACCTCAATGAGTGCCTGCTTGAGGCATGACAGTATTATTTGATTTCTGGTGAAGCAAATCACAAAACAGAATAATGAGAACACATGAATAAAATTAAAGTAATATATTGTTCAATATTTACATTTGACAAAGTAAATTTTGTAAAACATCATGCCCCCTTTGCTCTCTCATAGATTCTTAAGTTTTCATTTTCCACCACTACTTCTTGATATGACACCAATATAGCAGCTGAGGTGGAGGCAGGCTGCTGAGTGTGATGTCCCTATGGCCTGCGGTCACTTTGGGGAGTATTTACTGGAGGCCCGAGGCTTAGTGGGCTCCAAACTACTGGGGATGTCCTGCATGGGTTCAGGGGCAACCTCCTCAACCATGCCTACTGGAGGCAACGGGGTCAATGGCAGAGGTGAGGAGGGGCTGCTCACCCTGGAAGTGTCCTTAGAAGAAGCCCCTGGGACAGCTGGCATGTTTTTCTTCTCCATCTGCGTGCTCAGTGGTAGCCAGCTGGAGGGCGTTCCAGTGCTATGCCATCCTCTCATCTACCCACTGCTGTATGGAGTCCATAGCTCGTGCAACGGATTGCTGATCTGTGCACATATAGATCAAACGTTTGACATGGTAGTCAACAACTTCTCTGTGGAGGATACCATGCACTTATTTGCCTGAGACATTGCAGAACTCATGGCATGCCTAGGCTCCTTCATAGTCCACATAAAGCTGCACATAACCCCTAGCAACTTTGCTACATGCTTCCCTAACCCCTGCTGCATTTCTAGCAGGCTGGGGCTGTGATTAAAGACCCATCATCAGCATGATGCTCAGTGTGGGTCTATTCCCCAACAGTCCTCTAAACAACTGGGACCATGTCTGTCTCAGCCTCCTTCACCTGCTGGGAGCTGTCTGTGCTGTGCTCACAAGAAACTGGCCTGGACTCTAAATCTGCCCGCTCTGTGACCCAATTGAATGAACCTGCTCTGGTGGAGGATGTGGGAGAGGCAGGTGGTGGTGCATCCTCTGTGTCATCGTCCTCAGAGTTGGAGGTTTGGTCTCCTGGAATGACTGAGGCTTGGAGTCTGGATTACGGGGATGTGTGAAGGAAAGCAAAAAAAAACTTTTAAGGTACCAAAGAGTTTATGAGCAAAGCACAATTCCTCGTATGATCCCTGAATTCCTGCATGGCAGCACCAAGTTTGATGCATTCTCACTCTGACGCCTTGTCACTCCAGCCTTGCTATCAGCTACACCTCAGCTACCCTGTTCTCACGCAACCCAGAAAGTGTCTTTCTCACCCCTCCTCCTGTCTTTGCCTCTTTCTTCAGAGTATAGGTCTGCTTCTGCTGCAGGAGAGAAAGTGGAGATTCAGTGACTTGACAAATGCCACCTGATCCCCTTGTTTGCATGCATCCCCATCATACATACTGGCCCAGTGGTGTGTTAGGTTGCATCCATTTGCTCACGCAAGCCAAACTATCATGCGCTTTGGCCTCAAATGTAATGCAGTACCGTAGAACATAGAACATTACAGCGCAGTACAGGCCCTTTGGCCCTCGATGTTGCGCCGACCAGTGGAACCAATCTAAAGCCCCTCTAATCTACATTATTCCAATATCATCCATATGTTTATCCAATAACCATTTGAATGCTCTTAATGTTGACGAGTCCACAGGCAGGCAGGGCATTCCACGCCCTTACTACTCTCTGAGTAAAGAACCTACCTCTAACATCTGTCCTATATCTCTCACCTCTCAATTTAAAGCTATGTCCCCTCGTGCTAGCTATCACCATCCGAGGAAAAAGGCTCTCACTATCCACCCTATCTAATCCTCTGATCATCTTGTATGCCTCTATTAAGTTAACTCTTAACCTTCTTCTCTCTGACGAAAACAACCTCAAGCCCCTCAGCCTTTCCTCATAACGATTTTCCACCATACCAGGCAACATCCTGGTAAATCTCCTCTGCACCCTTTCCAACACTTCCACATCTTTCCTATAATACGGCGACCAGAACTGTACGCAATACTCCAAATGCGGCCGCACCAGAGTTTTGTACAGTTGCAGCATGACCTCCTGGCTCCGAAACTCAATCCCTCTACCAATAAAAGCTAACACACCATACGCCTTCTTAACAACCCTATCAACCTGGGTGCCAACTTTCAGGGATCTATGCACATGGACACCCAGATCCCTCTGTTCATCCACACTACCAAGTATCTTACCATTAGCCCAGTACTCTGTATTCCTGTTACTCCTTCCAAAGTGAATCACTTCACACTTTTCCGCATTAAACTCCATTTGCCACCTCTCAGCCCAGCTCTGCAGCTTATCTATGTCCCTCTGTAACCTGCCCCTTCCCTCCGCACTGTCTACAACTCCACCGACTTTAGTGTCATCCGCAAATCTACTAATCCATCCTTCCACGCCCTCATCCAGGTCATTAATAAAAATGACAAACAGCAGTTGATCATCTGCCTGGTCGCACTGCACGCTTTGTAGAAATACATAGCCTGATGCCCACATGAGCGACAATCTCATGGTGGCACTTACCCAGACAGATGGAAGGAGGTCATTGATTCTTTTCCTGCATTAGATCCAGGATGTTCATGGTTACTAACCTTTGCGATCTCCAGCTATGCTGCCTTTGTCAAGCAGGATATTCTGTTACCACTTCTCGGTGAGAGCACCTCCCACCACTTCCTGACGGCCTGGAGGCGAATCTGCAGGGGGCATTGCTGAATCATAGCTCTAGTCTATGTCTTCATTTGACAGTTCCAAAATGATGTGCAAAGGTGGCACAGTGGTTAGCACTGCTGCGTCATAGCGCCAGGGACCCGGGTTCAATTCCTGGCTTGGGTCACTGTCAGTGTGGAGTCTGCACGTTCTCCCCGTCTGCGTGGATTTCCTCCAGGTGTTCCAATTTCATCCCACAGTCTGAAAGATGTACTGGTTAGGTGCATTGTCGGTGCTAAATTCTTCCTCAGTGTACACAAACAAGCTCCGGAGTGTGGTGACTAGGGGATTTTCAGTGGCTCCATTGCAGTGTTAATGTAAGCCTACTTGTGACACTAGTAAATAAACTTTAAAACTTTCAACTTGGCTGTGATGGGGCAGTGGGGTCATAGGACAATATAGTTTGATAAGTCAGGGGGTTATGATGCGGGGATGAAGTTTGAGGGGACCTGTGTCAGATGTCAAAGCAAATGGCTCATGCCTCTGACAAAAGGAGGTTTACAAGAAAGTTGAGCCTTCATGCAGAGCCTCCCAATTTATCAGAATGACTTTTTTATAGTCCACCCAGACCTGCTGAACTCTCACCTGATGGCAGGATCCTCCAAAAGAAACCCAACCCCACCTCGAAGTTACACATATTTCACTTGCCCATTCTCTTTTAAACTTTCCTCTGAATCCCATGGGCACTGACTCCTGACACAAAAGTGGAAGTGGAATCCACTTTCTGCTTCCATTGTCATGGAGGGCGCACCATAGATTAAATTCTGCCCATAATGATGTGCCTTCATCAGTTGGCCTGTGATCTAAGAGATAGTATTATCAGTGAGCACCAATGTCCTAGAATTAAGTTCAATTCGCTGGCCCAGTGAAAATTATTAAAAATGTTGTTATTGCAGTTCCACCATCTGAATAAATTGTGCCTTTAGCCACTGGACACTGAATCATGTTAGAGTGTAGCTCTACTGCTTTTGAGGACATTGGCACCTTTGCTATTCCCAAAACATTAAAATGTATTCAGTACTTAAGGAAATTCACTTTAACCAAGCTATCATTGAAAGATAAAGACCATAGTCATCACTGTTTTTAATATCCAGTGACAAGGGGCAGCACAGTGGCACAGTGGTGAGCACTTGCCAGGGACCCGGGTTCGACTCTGGCCTTGGGTGACTCTCTGAGTGGAGTTTGCACATTCTCCTCACGTCTGTGTGGGTTTCTTTAGGGTACTCTGGTTTCCTCCCACAGTCTAAAGATGTGCAGGTTAGGTAGATCGGCCATGCTAAATTGCCCCTTAGTGTTCAAAGATGTGTGGGTTAGGGTGAATTAGCCATGGTAGATGTGTGGGATTATGGGTAGAGGGAGGAGGCGAGGGCAAGGGTGGGATGCTCTTTCAGAGAGTTGGTGCAGGTTTGACGGGCCGAATGGTCTCTTGCTGCACTGCAGGGTTCTAAGCACTGACTTCTCCTTGAACTGACACTTTAAACTGGAGGTCTGATCTCAGCACACTGACCTGTGTATTCAACTGTGAGTGGATCTTTTCCTCCCTACCTCCAGGCGTATATATTACATATTCAAGTTTGGTATGAATTTTTATAAATCTTTACAAGTTCATGATTTAACATTACAGAATTGTCAGCACATTGCAGCACAAGTGTTTTTAATTAATAATCAAGTTGGAACTAAAATCTATTCAAGAGACTTTGGCTTATATTCCTATGAAAACAATCTAAGAACCTTTTTTGGCCTCTGACTGACGATTTTGGGCATCTACTCACTTTATTTCTCTCCATGAGAGATCTAACATGATGTAGCTTATTGATTGCATTATGGCTGCGATACTGTGATCAGTACAGTTTGCTCCCAGGTTGGATGAGCAAGGTAGCCTTTGCATGTAGTTATTATTTTACTTGTGCTTTATGCTCCCTAGGAAGAATTGTTTTGAATTTACTTCACTAGGTCTCTGAGATTGTGCCTTGATAACACCCCATCAGTTATATTTAGGGTTTCAGTGATTCTACAACGAATGAAATTATTAAAAGTTGGTCCAGAATGTGAGTTTTGATACCAGAAATGCACTTCCTGTGTCTTGCCTTGAGCATCCTTCTGTTTTTAAACTTCCTTGCAATGTATTGAGCATCATTATGGCCATCACCAAGACTGCCTATTTCCACCTCCGTAGCATCATCTGAATTTACATCTGTCTCAGCCTCTAAAGCCCTCATTGATAGCTTCTTTGCCTCTAGACTCAACTATTACAGTGCACTTCTTGCTGTTCTCGCACATTCTACCCTTCGCAAACTTGAGATCATCCAAAATGTTTCTGTCCATACCTTATTTCACAGCGAGTCCCGTCCCCAATACATCTGTGTCTATTGATGTACATTGGCTCCCACTGAAGCAATGTCTTGATTTTAATATCCTCTTCCTTCTTTGGCCTTACCCCTCCCCATCTCTATAATCCCCCTCCAGCTCCTGCCAACCTTCTGACATACCTGTGCTCCTCTAATTGTGGCCTCTTGTGCATTCCCAATTATAATTGCTCCACCATTGATGGCCATGCCTTCAGTTGCCTTGGCCCCAAGCTCTGGAATCCCCTGCCTACACCCCACTTTCTTCTTTAAGACACTGCTTAAAACTTACCTCTTTGACTAAGTTTTTTGGTAATCTGACCTAATATCTCCTTATGTGGTTTGCCATTACATTTTGGTTGAGAATGTTCCCGTGAAATGCCTTGGGATATTCCATTAAGTTAAAGGTATTTTAATGTTGCTTATTGTTGTTGTTGATGATGATTTGTGAGTGTGAAGCATCTTGAAAGTACATTAAATTGTTGATTTTGCATTTTACTGACATTGAATCTTGTCTAATCATATGGAGGTGTCAAGACCACAAGGTTGTTGGGGGTCCAATAGCAGAGCGTGTGTGGTGATTAGAAAAACAGAAAATGCTGGTCTCACAGCATCTGTGGAGAGAAAATAGAGCCAACATTCTCTCCCCACAGATGCTGTCAGACTTGATGAAATTTTCCAGCATTTTCTGTTTTTGTTTCAACTTCCAGCATCCGCAGTATTTTGCTTTTATCCAATGTTGGTGATTAGGATAGGGTGTGGTCGGTCCAATCACTGGGGCGGGGAGGGGGAGGATTCAGTGATCGCAAGGTTTGCGGGATCCAATTATGGAAACAGTACGAGTTACATCTGACCATATTCCAATATCTTTTTAGCATGTAGCATCATCATTTCAATTCTTCACACACACAGGCTTTTTTGTGACATTAAACGATGGAATTAATAACTCATCAATGTACAGAATTAATTATTTGTTTTTCTTTTAATTATCTTTAAAGAAGAGACAAACATAGGTCAGTCCTTAACTTTCTATAGCTATACATTTAACCCTCATTATATACTTAAATTTAGGTTGAGTTGGATCAGATAATGTGTAGAACAGGACACTTCAGCATCTGACTGAAAGTACAATTGGATTCAAATCACATTTTAAATATGCAAACTGCGACCAATGCTAAGATTTAGGGTACAGCCAGGTGCTGGGTTGAAGCATATCAGTCTCATGTAATTATTGTTGTTTTACAGTTTGTGGCTCTGACTTGGCACAAGCAAACTTCTTCTACAAAAATGGAGAATACATCTGCACGTTGGATTATCAACGAATGTATGGGACTCGTTGTGACAGTTGTGGAGACTTCATTGGTGGAGAGGTGATTTCAGCTCTTGGAAGAACATTCCACCCAAAGTGCTTTGTTTGCACAGTCTGCAGGTAACTTGAACAGGAATATAATTTCTTCAATATGATTTGCAAATTGTGTGTTTACAGGATGAAAGTCCAGATTAGAAAATGAAGGCTGAATATTAGTAGATTAGAACCAACATCGGACAATATTTAGGTAACATATTTAGGTCCCCTCAATCCTTTCTCTCCCTTTATATCTCCTGGCTCTGCACATTCTTATCAATTGTTACATCTCTAACTTCTTCAAGTTCTGATGAAAGGACTTCAACCTGAAATATTGGGCGGGATTTTACAGCCTTACTCAGGTGAGACCGTAAGATCCCGCCCGAGGTCAACGGAGATTTCCGTTGTGGGACCCTCGCTTGTGCCGATTCCAGGGTGGGAAAGGTGGTAGGGTTGGGGCCATTATCTCTGTTTCTCCCCCTCCACGAGTGCTGTCAGCTGGCCCGCAGAGTGTTTCCATCATTTTCTCTTTTTTAGTTTCAGATTTCTAGCATCTGCAATATCTTGCTTTTGTTTTAGCAAGAATGGATGTCAGATGTAACGCAGCATCCATTTTGGACAATATTTTGGAGCGTCAGTAGACTCCTTCACATTGTTGTCACACAGGGCAGTGGGGGTGTAGAGATGCAGCTCAGTAACAATGGCATTGGCTCCGTGGGAGAGGCTGACGTCTCTGTAGGAAGGTGATGTATTGCTGTCTCCTTACAATCTACCACCTGATTGATGGCCATCTGGACAGCAAACTGACTGATGTTACTTAAATAATATGTTGTGGTCTGGAATGAGGCTGTGATGTTGAAGTTGAGGGCCGGTGGTGGTGCTTTGTGTGCCTCAGTGTTTTCTAACATTTTGTGTTGCAACAACTCAGACAACTCAGCAACTGCCAGCCTGCTGAAGTGTAGTCTCCTCGCACACTGCTTCCCTTTGATGTTGAGGTAGATTATCTTTTCCTGTACTCCTGTAGCTATTGAAGTCACAGAATGTATTGCAGCCAAAAACCAGTTCATCTTTTCGGATCAAAGACTTTATAATCTCAGCCAAATCACGATTCTGAGATTTATCTTCATGGAGGTGGGGATTCCTGGTGAATATCACTTATTCAGCCTGTTCCCTGAGGGTTTGCACCAGGTGCTGTCAGGATGTGTTTAAGAATGACTGAATCAAGCCCTCTCAGGCACCTATTTCTCGAGGCTCCTATTCAAGCATGTACTCTTATTTACTGATTTTAATCAAACCCGCAGTCATTTCAGGCAGCGACCAGGAATGCACAGAGGACTCATCCATACTATCCAGGTCACCATTCAGTGTTGTTTGCAAAGAGGGAAGTGACTTGTCAATAAAACCCAACTCTAGGTCGATAGTCTGTGCCTTTTATTTCTTGGCACCTCATCAAATGCCATGACTGCTGTTTCTTCCTTTCTCGCACTTTGTGCATCATCATTTTCTTCCACATCTTCATCAATTGCTTTGATAGTCCATTGATAAAGTGAGTGCATAGGACACTTATCCATTCAGATACTGCACAATCACGACTTGTGTGCACTGTGATACGTTTACATGTTACCAGTGCAATGGGCAATTGAATGTAGTATTTGTGCAAATCGCAGACCATCCAAGTAATATGATACCTTCAGTTGCCCATTGCTATTTTTACAAGCCCAAAGACTCTGTCCCAAATAGATCCTCCATTCCTTACATAGCATCAAAAGCTTCAGGTTTGGGAGGCGAACCACCTGTTACTTGCTGTGCCCTTTTTTGTGTATGAGTTTTGGTTTTAAACGCAAGATCAGGGAGGATTGGAATATAGCGAGAGGGTCCTCCCTTCCTCTCCTCCTGTAAAAAGATTATTATTTGTAGTTACATCATGATTAACTGTTACTTTTTCCATTGCCGTTAATAAAGTTATATTTATTATGATTGGCATTTAGGATTTCATCAACGCACTGGAAAAATTGTAGAAGTGTCAAGCCTTGGGGGTATCAGAAATATGAGAGGGAAACATGATGTAAATGAGGAATCTATGTTTGGCCAGAACTTGATGAAGAAAGAGAAGATGAAGGATATTTTTTATATACATGGAGGACTAGTTATTGGACTCTATAGCAATAACTTAGAAAGGAAAACTATGCAGTGTAATATGATGGTAACAATGATGGATTAACTGGATAGCTGTAGGGATAAATATCAGAGGCGGTTAAGGCATATAAGCTTTGCAGAGTTTCATTGTGGTGAATCAAGTAGATTGCTGCCTGGTGCAGCTGTCTTCCCATGTAGGACACAAAAAGCAGCAACAACAGGTGCACCTGTTTCCACAAGAACAGATATAGCCCCGACAGAGTGATGGTCACGTAGCACTGAATGAGGCAATGTATTCTCAGCACAACATGTGTGTCACTTATTAGAGATACTATGCTGAATTAGTAGACACACTGGAAATAATTTGATAAGAAGAACACGGGTCCCGACAGCAGAACCACTTCCACTTCTATGTCTGTAGCTGGCACACACGCAATTACAATTCAAATTTAAAGGACCAATGGCAGACACGGGAGACACATACGATTAGATGGCAGGGTGGGTGGGGGGTGTGGGTATCCACTGGTGGATCCCGAAATCAGGTGAGAATGCAACAGGTATGAACAGGCGGTATGGTGGCACAGTGGTTAGCATTGCTGCCTCGCAGCGCCAGGGACCCGGTTCAATTCCCGGCTTGGGTCACTGTCTGTGTGGAGTTTGCACTTTCTCCCCGTGTCTGCGTGGGCTTCCTTCGGATGCTCCAGTTTCCTCACTCAGTCTGAAAGACATGCTGGTTAGGTGCATTGACCCGAACAGGTGCCGGAATGTGGCGACGAGGGGAATTTTATAGTAACTTGATTGCAGTGTTAATGTAAGCCTTACTTGTGACTAATAAATAAACTTTTACTTTAAAACTATCAAAGAGCTTTCTGGACATACTGGGTGGACTCAGTATCAGCCACATCTTTCCTGTTCACCTCCATTCTACCAGTACTCTACTCAAGTTCTTGTTGCAACCCTTCATCCCCCTCCCCGTACCTCAAGCTACTCTCCCCTCACTCCCCTCCCTATTATTTAAGGGACATGGAGGGAGAGAGAGAAAAAAGAATGAAAAAGAAAAAAAAAGGTGTAGGTACATCCACAGTGCCAATAAGAGGCATATTCCAGGATTTTGACCCAGCGACTGCGAAGGAATGGGTGATATGTTTCCATGTTAGGATGGCATGTGCTTGCAAAGAAACTGCAAGTGAGGGTGATCCCATGTATCTGCTGCTCTTAACCTTCTAGATGGGAGTGGTTGTGAGTTTGGAAGGTGCTGTTGAAGGTGCTGTATTAGCCCACTATCCTGTTACACATTGGGGATGCCTTACTACATTTGGAGATTTTAGGCTTTGTCACTCAGGATCTAGCCATCAACTGAGCCGGGGCCTCACAAAGCTCTGGGACCTGCGAGTTACACAAAAAGTCGAATTGATGGGAATGGAGCACAGAGCTGTGGTACTCTTTGCCTGTGGTTGAAGACCAGTTACACATTCAAAGATGGAAGCCTCTTGCAATTCACATATGGCATTGGCTGGTTCCATGGAGCTCCAATGGCCACATGAGTGTAGTTGATGACCCCTAGCACTCTGGAGGAAACAAGAAAAGGCCCCAAAGCCCAAGGCCTTTCTGCCTAGCCATTCTCATCTGTGGAGAATTTAATGAATTTATTTGTACGACAGAAGGGAACACTGGCTTTTATTCATATAGCTGATGAGCTATGAGATATTCAAATCCTCCTTTAGCCACACCCAAAAGTCTTTGCACCCAAAACACTTCTCACCCACCTCCCAGTGGCCTCCTCCCATTTGGACCTGGACTCCTGCCAGCTTAATCGTAAGTTTGGAGCAATGTCCAGGGACAGAGCGATAATCACCCTCCACCTGGAACCCGTCACTCTCCACCTTCCCTCTGGCACCTTTGAGTTGATCCCATCACACTTGATCCTTTGAACATCACTGTGCGGCTTCCGTCCGTCACCCTTGAACCTCCTACCAAATACTTTGACCTTGTGACAGTGGACATACTGTCTGGAATTCTCTGACCTCATCCGCGACTGGGATTCTTCAGTCCCGCTGCTGTGATTGGAGATTTGACTATGCGCCAAATTCTCCGTTCTCGCTGGCAGCAATGGTGAGGCAGACGACATCGGAGAATCCTGGCCACTATATCTCCCCTTGACCCTAAACCCCTCACCGGAGACATTCCTCCTCTGATTTTAGCCCTCTCCTCAATGCAAACTTACAATCTCTTGATTTGCCCTCTAACACATTCCATGATCCCCAATTCTGACTGTATCTGCCCCCGTTCCGAATTGACTTCCTGCCCAGTAATTATGGACCTTCTCCGTGACAGACACTTTGACACCCATGACCTGACACTGGACAGTTCCAAACCTACCCTTTACCCTTTAGGCCCCTTGTTTTACATTTCCTTACTGCTGCCTCTACACCCCCCACCCCCCCCCCCCACCCCCAACCCCTCTCCCCCGCCCAACCAAACCTACACTCAAGATGCCAGGGCCTGCCTTTTCCACTGCCTGATCCCACCTGGTCCCCTACCTCAAAGATCTCAGCACTCCTACATATGAATGCCAATGACCCAGCCATCTCCTCACCCCTCTCACCTTTGATTAGACTTTGCCACTTCTGACCCTCCATCCAAGCTGGAAATCTCCTGTTCCCCTCCCATGTACCATAGATTTTCATAAAACCAGCAGCTCACCTCAGGTCCAAATGGATAAAAGTCAACTGTTGCATGCCACTTTTACGTAACTGTGAAACAGGAGGCACAAGCTCACTTTGTGCTGCTGACTCAGTCTTGAAGTTAGGGTGTAATTTGAATAAATTTTAAGAAAGTGAGTATTCATGGGATGTAAATGTATTGAAAATAGATAAAGTTGCCATAGTCCCAGGTGATGATAGGCTCCTCCTTTGAGGAGGAGAGCTAACTGGTGGTGATCTAACCTGAGGATCAGCACACCTTAGGCAAGGGATAAGATTGAAAAGGCGGGCCATGATGAATAACCTCAGCTAGTATGGGAATCGAACCTGCGCTGTTGGCATCGCTCTGCATCACAAACCAGCCATTCAGCCAAGTGATCTAATCGACTTACCATTGAAAATAGAAACACGCCGGTGGACAGTGAGAAGTCCGACGTGTCCCTGTAATACTGTGGACTTAACCACTATGTCTCAACCTGCTGTCAGAAAACCAGGATTTCAGCTCCTGTCTAATTAAGCACCCCCACCCCAACCTCACACACTTCCCGCTCTTACAAACCCCATTAAATACTGCCTACTATGAGTGGATAAAAATAATACTTTCAATAGAATATCAACATCAACCATGTTTCTACATCCTGATTTAAACATTTTCATTGACAAAATGTATAGGAACAATATAATGGGATACAAATCTGGCTCAAACATTCTGAGAATAAAAATATTGTGCAAGGTGGCATGGTGATTAGCACTGCTGTCTCACAGCACCAGGGACCCGGGTTCAATTCCAGCCTTGGGTCACTGTCTGTGTGGGTTTCCTCCAGGTGCCCCAGTTTCCTCCCACATGCCAAAGATGTGCAGATTAGGTTAATTGGCCATGTTAAATTGCCCCTTAATGTCAGGGGGACTAGCAGGGTAAATTCATGAGGTTTTGGGGATAGGGCATAGGTGGGATTGTTGTCGGTATGGGCCGAATGGTCTCCTTTTGCTCTGTAGTTATTCTATGATTCTAGGTGTTATGGTCTGTGTTCGTGAATGTTAGACAGGTATATGTTAGAATGGTTAGCACTAATCAGGCTGTTGTCAACAAGTTTTATTTAGTAGTGCAACAGCATCCTCTGGAGTTTTTGAACTTAATCCAAGGTATAATCGCCAAATTCAAACTTGATTGAGTGGGACTAAATCATATTTATTTGGACAACAAAATTTTTAATTGGACCCGATTCACCCTTGTTTTGGATTTGGACCAACCTCTCCCATTGAAAGTAACAATAGCTCCTTATGGGCTCTCTCACGCACAACAGTGTTTTGTTTGTCTCAGAAAAACTTTGTGCGGAAGCTAACGTCAGCAAAGGGAGCCGGTGTTTTGTTCACTTCCTTCTGGTTGATAGTGAGTTATGGTATGCTGCCAGTTTTCAATGTGCTTTAATTACTGAATGTGAGGACTCGGTTAGCTCAGTTGGCTGGATGGTTGGTTCGTGATGTAGATCGACACCAACAGTGCAGGCCCAATTCCTGTAGTAGCTATCATGAAGGCTCCGCCTTCTCAACCTTGCCCCTTGCCTGAGGTGTGGTGATCTTCAGGTTAAATCACCACCAGTCAGCTCAATCCCCCTCATCTGGGACTATGGTGACTTTACCTTTGCATATCTGTATACTTTTTACTGCAATCTGGTAGATATGAGAAATATTTTAAAAACAAGTCTTTCAGAGGAGAGGAAAATATAAAATACAGAAAGATATTTAAATGAAAAGATGAATTGCAATTTGTTATTAATGTTTGAGCAATTTAAGAGTATACATTGGTGCAAAGATGGTAGATTGCAAATGAAAGTGAGACAAATGGTAAAAATCGAAATATAATTTTTTACCAAATGGACAGCACAGTGGCACAGTGGTTAGCACTGTTGCCTCAAACCTCCATGGACTCGGGTTCAATTTGAACCTTGGACGACTGTCTGTGTGGAGTTTGTACATTCTCCCCATGTTACATTGCCCCTCAGTGTTCCAAGATGTGTAGGTTAGATGGATTAATGGGGTAAATACATGGGGTTATAGGGAAAGGGTGGGGGAGAGGGCCTCGGAAATATACTTTTGTAAGAGAGTCAGTGCAGAGTTGATGGGCTGAATGGCCTCTTCTGCACTGTAGGGATTTTATGATTCTATCATAAGAGTTGCAAAAGATCATTGTTTAAAGAGATCCATGAAATGAGAACCCAGTGGCGATGCACAGATTATATAAAGCCTGAAAGTCAGTGTTGATGTGGCGTGCAGATCGGGCCGGTGACAGGATGCCAGATTATGTTTGTTGGTTGGACCCCATTTATAATGAACAGGTAGGCTGCCAACGCTGATCATGCTCTCTCTTGAGGAAGGTGGAAAAACTGACAGGCCAAATGCATATCATAGGCATGCAGCAGCATCTAAAAAAGAAGCCTGGGAGGTTTAGGGATTAAATGGAGCAGAAGATTTTGAAAACACAACTTTTTTTATGAGCACATTTAGCCAGAAGTGGATTTATAGTCAGTAGGGCCCCCCGACTGCAACCTCACCCCTCCCCATCCACCCTCGCCACGCAGAACACAAAGGTGGAAGCCACAAAAATACAAGTTAACTGTGCCAAAGCCTCAGACAACCTCCTGCTTCTCATTCATGTTTTTGTATGTTCATTTTTGATCTTGACCTGTTGTGCAACCTTTCACAATGAGGGATATTAAATACTATTCAACTAGCTACATTGACTGAAGGGTCCCAAGGCTAAAAAATAGGTTTCAGCTTTTCAAAATGCCACACAGGACAAGATGTTGAAAGCCAAGGACCATCATACACAAAACGATGAGTGCCAAACACCTATCTGTTAAAGCAGTGCCTTTCCCTTGGTGCCCTGCAATCAAGCGGAATGTCATGGGTGCACTGCATAAACTATGGAGGTAATGAAACATACACAACCATAGGATCGGGACAGAGATCTCTGCCCCCCCTACATATAAATGCCAATGACCCAACCATCTCCCCCCTCACCTCTGATTAGCTTTTGCCTCTACCCAATTATGACAAGACAACAATAACTTACATTTAGATATTGCCTTCAACATATGAAATCATCCCAAAGAGCCTCCATGAAACATTTGTCACCGAGATGGTACCAGCAAGTAGCCCTTAACCATTGAGTGGGAGGGGAGGGGGGAGTGGTGTGTAGGGTTGTCTGGAGATTGGGCACCCCGATCTCTGGGGAACCAGCTTTGCCAGTGTCCTTAGGTTCCCACTTCAAAAATGATATTGGAGAATTCTGGCTTAAGCCCGAGAAAATATGACATCAGATGGAAAAAAGTATTGGTTCATGAAGAATGATTTTGGGAATGTTTTAAAGGAGATATATCAGACAGAGAGTCGGAGAATGCAGAGAGGTTCGCCGGAATTCTACCACTTCGCCCGCCACGGAATCAGAGCGGGCGAGGGGCGGACAATGGAAATGTCCGTTGATCGCGGGCGGGATCTTCTGGTCTTGGGTCGAGCGAGACCGTAAAATCCCACCTGTTGAGAGAAAATTCAAGAGCTGGGCCCCGGGAAGCTGAAGGCATAGTGAGTACTGATGGGTGGGTTAAAATTGGGGATATTCAAGAGAATAGAATGAGAGAAACAGCATCCGAACAGACAGGGTTTCTGCACACAAGGCATTTGCACATCGTAAACTGGAGTACGCATGAACTGTCAGGGTCCATTCACAATATTACTCCATAAAACAACTGGCGCTGATTCAAGGAAATGGTTCACGGTTTGTCTTCAAGTGCTATGTCAGAACATTCAGTGTTACGCCTGTGCTGACCTGCCTACCGTGTCCAACACTGCAGCAACAAAGTCAGGGGAGTGGGCTTGCACTGCTTTAAAAGAAGTTCAACATGAATTTCATGTTCAAAACACACAATATGTTAAACAAGCAGTGTGCTGCAGCAGGTAAAACACCAACTGCTTTGTGTCTCTCCAATGTTACAAACATATCTGAGCAAATTCATACCAAATACCAAAGGAGACTGGAATAACTTGTTTCCGGAAAGAACTAAGCAAACCACCAAACCAAAGAATCTGGTGAAGGAGTTATCGACCTGAAGCTTCCATTCTGTTTCCTCTGTTTCTCACTACTTGCACGCCTGTTGCTGACCTGGTAGAGTGATTCTGCTCTGTTGCAGGCGCCTCGGCCTCGTGGTCTCACACGCGTGCCTGCTGACAATCATTACTTACCTTCCAGCTCTTTAGTTCTCATCCAATCAGAGTCTAATTCCACTCTGTATTGATGCTGATTGGCTCACTTTGTCCACCTTTCTTCTTCATTAGTGGGTCAGTGATGTTGGGCACATCTTCAATATGGCACCCGGATAGGCCAGCAAACTATGTCCTATCAGGCCTGCCCAACCACAGAATACTGTGCAAAACACCCGGTTGCATAGATAATGAGGTTAAGGAAAGATTTGGCATGTTTTTACACTGGCCTCCACTTCCCAGCTCACCATTGGGCTTAAGCCGGAATTCTCCAATATCATTTTTGAAGTGGGAACCTAAGGACACTGGCAAAGCTGGTTCCCCAGAGATCGGGGTGCCCAATCTCCAGACAACCCTACTCACCACTCCCCCCTCCCCTCCCACTCAATGGTTAAGGGCTACTAGCTGGTACCATCACTATTTCCTCCCCCCCCACCCCCCCTTCCCACCACAAGTGAGTGACACAACACTATGGGGTCACCAAATGCCCCCCTCCCTTTCAGGCCCGTGCAGGAGCTCCCCTTTGGCACTGCCAACCTGACACCCTTGCAATACCACCCGGGTTATGGTAGGGTGCCAGGGGCAGTGCCTGGGCACTACCTAGCTATTTTCCTAACCACTCAGGAGATTCAACGACCTCCGAGCCCCCCGACATGTCCATCACAACTAGTCTCCATTTGTGGAGACCAGCAGTGATTCTCGCCAGGTTCCCACTGCTAATCTGGTTCACACCCTCACTGGGAGCTGGGAAAATCCCAAAAGGGGTTCTCGCTGACCATGCTGTGGCCCCTCTCCCATAATTCTCCGGCCCCAGCACAATTTGTGCATGAACGCGCAGGGCCGGAGAATCACGCCCCAGATCAACTTCCAGCATTCCCTATTGCAACTGGGATCCCTCTCAAACTGTATTACCAGTGAACAGGTTGAGGACGTAATAGTGGCTGTACTGATTGATAAAATTCATGTTGAGGGTTCTGAGAATTTCAGCTCAGTTTGAATATTTCAATTTGGCTCTTGTCTGTTTCCGATATAAGTAAGAAGTTTAACAACACCAGGTTAAAGTCCAACAGGCCAAGTTCCGCACACACGAGGATGGCCTCAACCGGTATATTGGGTTCATGTCACACTATTTGTAACCCCCACAGCCTGCCTGGACCTGCAGAGTTTCACTGGCTGTCTTGTCTGGAGACAATACACATCTTTTTAGCCTGTCTTGATGCTCTCTCCACTCACGTTGTTTGTAGCTTAAAGACTTGATTAGCTGTAAGTATTCACATTCCAACCATTATTCATGTAAATTGAGTCTGTGTCTTTATATGCCCTGTTTGTGAACAGAATTCCCACTCACCTGAAGAAGGGGCTTGGAGCTCCGAAAGCTTGTGTGGCTTTTGCTACCAAATAAACCTGTTGGACTTTAACCTGGTGTTGTTAAACTTCTTACTGTGTTTACCCCAGTTCAACGCCAGCATCTCCACATCATGACTACCTCCGATATAAGTGCCAGCCGATAAAACCTTGGTTCACCAGTTGCGTTTCCTTTACCCAGTTATTCTCTTGCTACTTGCTCTGTTTACAGCCCTAAGCAGGGCTGAAGTAAGACAACAGTTTGACCAATTGACTCCACAGTGCTCACTGAGAGAAATCTGCTAATAAACTGGAAAGAACATGAGAGCAGAATGTAATAGAATCCAGGACTCATATCACTGAATTGTTAAAAAACAGTGTGCGGAGGTTAAAAGTATTCAACATTTAGAAGGAAAAATGATGAAAGAAGAGTAGAACAATGAAGATCCAATAAAGAGAAATTTGTATGAAACCGGAACAGCCTATCGGGTTTGTCAAATAAGGAAACCTTAAGGAATAACCTCTTCAAGCCTAAATATGACTGATGGAATAGATTACTTCTCAGTCGAATAAGTGAGGGGGCCAGAAGGAGAAGCATCTGTTTTTTAATAGCCAACTGAGAAGAGGATCTATTCAAAGCCAAGTCAATTTGATTTCATGTGCAGCCCAGCAGAGGCTCTCTCTGCTCATTTGTTTAAATTTAATCTAAAGTTCAGAAATTCCAAACTACAAAATTATCTAAATCCTCATCCTTCACCACTGAAAATTTCACGTTTCTCGCAGAAATTGCTAACCACGTTTTGCCTTGTAACTAAAACTTAATTTTGAAGTTTGTTGTTGCAGTGTGGTCGATATAAATCCAAAAAGTGGCCACAGGCCATTCATCATGTTAGAAAATTCCCTTTTCAACATCAGCAGAAGATACCTTATTACATTATGCATTATTTGATTAACGTGCGCGCCTCATCTGCAAGGTGTGTCAACCGAGATATAAGAGCTAATGTTTTCAGACTGCAGTCCCGTTGGCAGCCATTGATCCAATGGATCGAAATGGAGGAAGGAACACCTATTAAAGGAAAGGAAATGATTGCCAGTAGAAGTGAGATGCGTTTGAACTTGATGATGGAAATGAACAATAGGTGGGTTCAATAATAGGTGATCAATCTACGGAACCAGATTTATGCTCAGGGAGAAAGTTGAACTCATAGCTCATGGTGACAATCCCATTGCCACTGTCCATTTTGCTGTTCTGCCGCCTATCGATCAACACCCCCATTTAAGTGTTTTTATTAATGACACGCTTAGACAGACATTACATGCTGATTGAACGCAGATTAGACACTAAATTAGACACAGGGGAATATACAGTAAACAATTATCATTAAACAGCACACCATACTCATGGGTTAGAAAGCAGGTGTCATTCTTCAGCCTGCCTTCTGTGGCTAAATTGGAATGCTATTGCGAGTAAGTAATTATCTTTTGAAAAACACATAACCACAGTGCTAGCCAGAGAGATGGATGTACTGTGTTTAAAGTCCTTGGTATTCTTTTTTAGGAAGCCATTTCCAGTTGGGGACCGTGTTACCTTCAGCGGAAAAGACTGTGTGTGTCAGCATTGTTCTCATACCTTGGTTACCACGTCAGAGCCCATAAAGATTCATGGACCCAGTCGTAAGTTTGTCAATCCTTTAATTCCTTTCTGGTCTAATTTCCTTCATATGCTCTATCTTTCCTCTTGCATCCTCACTTAATAATTGTCTCTTCTGGATTTACATGTTAATTGGTAACTTAAAAATTCCTTTTGTTACACAGAACAGTTAACCTCAGGGAAAAAAAAATTAGGAGTGGCATTTGTGATAACTGAGATCTGCAAACTAATTTACACATGTAGAGCTGTTCTTTACAATGACAAGTAACACATTAAAAAATTAGATTTTGAAGCAAAAACATGACAAGTACCGCTTGGCAGGTTGTAATGGATTGGCTGCCTTGATGGGTGGCCTGGGTCTGTGGGGGAAGGGTGTGTGTTGCAGGAATGGGTTTCAGACTCTCTGATATTTTCCAGGTTTAAAGCAGTCACCACATCTGTCTTTCTGCTTGGGAAATGTCCCACATGTGTCCTACACAGGTTTGTTGTGGAGAGGATAGTACTCTGCTGTAGAGAAGGTGCATCATTCTACAGACATCAGAGCTAATTACACTAGTCTGTGTGTTACGAGTGTGCTTCACTCCAAAATGGTCTAATTGAGGAGACATAGGGCGGGATTTTACGATCTCGCTCAGGCAAGGCTCATAAAATCCCACCCAAGGCCAACGGGGTTCTGGGGATAGGCCCTGATAGAATTATGGTCGATGCAGACTCGATGGGCCAAAAGGCCTCCTTCTGCACTGTAGGATTCTATGATTCTATAACAGATACGGTCATCACTGAATTAACTACTCCCTTTGCCAAAGTATTTCATGTGCTAACAATTAGTGATGTAAAGAAATTTCCCTTAACCTCGCCCAGAAACTTCAATAAAAGCAGCAACATGTCTGTCTGGACAGAAATCTCATCTCCCAGAAAAATCATTCAAGGTTTATTTGACCTTTCCACAACCTACAAATATTTGCTGTGGGTGTGTTCCCTTGTTGGCACGATAGTGGCGCCAACAGATTAAGCTAACTCCTCAACAAAACCTCCTTTTGAGATCATCTCCTTTTAACAGCTGACAGACAAATTCCACCTCATCCAGCATGACCATCCCCAATTCAAACATTTCTTCCAAACTAAGGCAAACACACAAATAAACTTCAATGTGAACCAACCCTGTTGGGTTTCAGGAAAACATTCTGGGCTTTTTCTTTTCCGCAAGAGATTTAAATTGGCTTTCCACTCTTGACCCAGGGACTATCGCCATGTCTCCGGCAGTCTCTGGTGTTTGAAGGGATCAGCAGCAGAAGGCAGGGAAATTGCACAGGGAAGCCCTCTCACCCTATTATTTGCCTGTGGTGTGACAGTAAAGGGGCAGCATGTTGCCTTTCCTACTGGGTGGGAGAAAGAACATGCAAGTCAGGGTGGGAATGTGGAGGGTAGGCCTGCCTGCTCAACTTTCCCAAATTTTTCCCGACTGGACCACTAGAAGTAGGTAAGATGTTTTGAAATTTGGTGACATTTTATGACAAATCCCAAGTCTGACAGAAACATTTTAAGTAACAATTTAGATATTATTAATACTATTAGTTGTGTTTAATTATTTGAAGTAGTTTCATATAAATAATTGTCATATTACTTAGCTTGTTTGAACATCTGGAAACAATAGATAGCTGGTGAATGGACAACGTTACTTTTCCTGCTCTGGCCAACATGTGACTCCAGATCCACAGCAATGTGGTTGGCTCTTATGTGCCCTCTGAAATAGCCAGTTCACGGGCAATTAGGGATGGGTGATAAATACAGGCCCAGCCAGCAATGCCCACATCCCAAGAATTGATAAATATATATGTACTCGATAGGATATTCCCTCAAATATGCAATCTTCTACAAAATGTTCGCTCCTATATGCACTGCATCATAATTAAGGTGCTCCAGTGTCCATTAGGTTTTCATACCTTCTCTTAGTTTAATTTGCAACCTTTCTGATCTCAGAGGAAAAATTTAATTTCCTTTAAGGTTAAACTTTACAAGTTGACTTTAGGATATCTTCCTCAGTTGCCTGACAACTGGTAACCAAGGGAAACCCAAAAATGTCACCGGTCATATCGAGATCCTGAACTGCTGGGTTGTTGTTTAGCCAGGGCAGGATACAGCTGTTACCATTGTTTCCTCGTTTCATTTCAGTTTCAGACTTCCTCTCCATTAAGACATTGTGCTGAACCAGCTGTATTTCTAGTTTTGATCCTTTATATTCAAAGATCAAAGTATTTTATGTCCTGGTAACAAGGAAGAAAACAGTTTAAAGCATTTCCTCTTAAAATGTATATTTCGTCATTCATCCATCCATACATTTGTCCTAACTTTCAAATTCTCCCATGTTAGGAACAGGCTATTAAAATTATTATTCCATCTGTTGTCACAGTCAGGGACATTAATTAGATAACTTTGTGTCTGTGTGAGATATTCCATGCCCCAACTCCCTTAACATAAAGACATTTCTCCTAACCTCTCTCGTCAACCTCTTGGTGAGCAGCACAAAGATCCTTTTACTGCCTCCCCTCACCCTCAACCAGAGGAAATAATTTCTTTCAACTGACCCATTGAAAACCCTTCATTATTTTACTGATCTTCTTTCAGCCATTTTTGTTCCAATGGAAATAACTGGAGTGCCTCAAGTCTCTCCTTGTAACTGTACGGCTGGATTTTCCCAATTGAGTCACAGTTGCCAACGATGGCCTCAATTCTGAATCGAGAACCCGGAAGTGATCATGGAGGGTCATCGGACACAATCTTCCCGGAGATGACCAATTAACAAGCCATCAAACTCAAACGGGGAGTTAGAAGGGCAAAAAGAGGTCACGAGATATTCTTGGCAGGCAGGATTAAGGAGAATCCTAAGGCATTCTATTCATACGTTAGGAACAAAAGAGTTGTCAGGGAGAAAATCGGACAAAGGAGGGGAATTATGCTTAGAACCCAAGGGAATAGGGGAGATCCTAAATGAATACTTTGCATCGGTATTCACGAAGGAGAGGGGCCTGTTAACCGGGAGTGTCTCGGAGGGAGGTGTTGACCTGTTAGAGAAAATCTCCATTACAAGAGAGGAAGTGTTAGGTTTTTTAGGGAACATTAAAACTGACAAAGCCCCAGGGCCTGATGGCATCTATCCTCGACTGCTCAGGGAGACGAGAGATGAAATTGCTGGGCCTCTGACGGAAATCTTTGTCGCTTCTTTGGACACGGGTGAGGTCCCTGAGGATTGGAGGATAGCGAATGTGGTCCCGTTGTTTAAGAAGGGTAGCAGGGATAACCCAGGAAATTATAGGCCGGTGAGCTTGACGTCCGTGGTAGGGAAGTTGTTGGAGAGGATTCTTAGAGACAGGATGTATGTGCATTTAGAACGGAACAATCTCATTAGTGACAGACAGCATGGTTTTGTAAGAGGGAGGTCGTGCCTTACAAATTTGGTGGAGTTTTTTGAGGAAGTGACAAAAACGGTTGATGAAGGAAGGGCCGTGGATGTCGTCTATATGGATTTCAGTAACGCATTTGACAAAGTCCCACATGGCAGGTTGGTTAAGAAGGCTAAGGCTCATGGGATACAAGGAGAAGTGGCTAGATGGGTGGAGAACTGGCTTGGCCATAGGAGACAGAGGGTAGTGGTCGAAGGGTCTTTTTCCGGCTGGAGGTCTGTGACCAGTGGTGTTCCGCAGGGCTCTGCACTGGGACCTCTGCTATTTGTGATATATATAAATGATTTGGAAGAAGGTGTAACTGGTGTAATCAGCAAGTTTGCGGATGACACAAAGATGGCTGGACTTGCGGATAGCGAAGAGCATTGTCGGGCAATACAGCAGGATATAGATAGGCTGGAAAATTGGGCGGAGAGGTGGTAGATGGAGTTTAATCCGGATAAATGCGAAGTGATGCATTTTGGAAGAAATAACGTAGGGAGGAGTTATACAATAAATGGCAGAGTCATCAGGAGTATAGAAACACAGAGGGACCTAGGTGTGCAAGTCCACAAATCCTTGAAGGTGGCAACACAGGTGGAGAAGGTGGTGAAGAAGGCATATGGTATGCTTGCCTTTATAGGACGGGGTATAGAGTATAAAAGCTGGAGTCTGATGATGCAGCTGTATAGAACGCTGGTTAGGCCACATTTGGAGTACTGCGTCCAGTTCTGGTCGCCGCACTACCAGAAGGACGTGGAGGCGTTAGAGAGAGTGCAGAGAAGGTTTACCAGGATGTTGCCTGGTATGGAGGGTCTTAGCTATGAGGAGAGATTGGGTAGACTGGGGTTGTTCTCCTTGGAAAGACGGAGAATGAGGGGAGATCTAATAGAGGTGTACAAGATTATGAAGGGTATAGATAGGGTGAACAGTGGGAAGCTTTTTCCCAGGTCGGAGGTGACAATCACGAGGGGTCACAGGCTCAAGGTGAGAGGGGCGAAGTATAACTCAGATATCAGAGGGACGTTTTTTACACAGAGGGTGGTGGGGGCCTGGAATGCGCTGCCAAGTAGGGTGGTGGAGGCAGGCACGCTGACATCGTTTAAGACTTACCTGGATAGTCACATGAGCAGCCTGGGAATGGAGGGATACAAACGATTGGTCTAGTTGGACCAAGGAGTGGCACAGGCTTGGAGGGCCGAAGGGCCTGTTTCCTGTGCTGTACTGTTCTTTGTTCTTTGTTAGCCTCCAGGAGCTCCGACTAATCGCGGATAGAAGTTGGACCTGATGGGCCCATTCAGAGGGCCCACAACTAAGAATGTTGGTGCTGCTGAGGCAGGCAGGAGAGTGTAAGGGCACTTCAACATGGAGACACCCTCAGTTGCCTTCAGAAAAGTCAACAAATAATGAGACTTGAGATTGATAGGGCCACCAGGATGGAGAGAAAACCACACCACTGGAGAAATGATAGACGAGTTTGCAGTCAACCATGATCCCCGTGGCCCTGTCATTAAGACCTGGAGCCACTGACCCTAAACACCACCCCACCTGCTATTGATGGCCGCCTCCAAATACCTGGCGGGCTTCACACTTGCTGGTGGGGCTGCTCCAACAACAGGAAGATGTTGGTGTCATCGCAAAGTTGCCCTAATTGGCTTTCCACTTCCATTTGGTGAGCAACCAATTCTAGTCCAAGCCCATTGATCGGAAAGCTGTGCAGACAGCAATGCATCAGGGAGCCCTTGCAATGCAGCTCCCCACCTCTAGCCATGTCTCCATGGGGTCAGGAAAATTCAGCATGCAGTTTCCCACCACTGTCTTCAATCTACTCTGTTTGTCTTTATATATGATGTGGAGATGCCGGCGTTGGACTGGGGTAAACACAGTAAGAAGTTTAACAACACCAGGTTAAAGTCCAACAGGTTTATTTGGTAGCAAAAGCCACACAAGCTTTTGGAGCTCCAAGCCCCTTCTTCAGGTGAGTGGGAATTCTGTTCACAAACAGAGCATATAAAGACACAAACTCAATTTACATGAATAATGGTTGGAATGCGAATACTTACAACTAATCAAGTCTTTAAGAAACAAAACAACGTGAGTGGAGAGAGCATCAAGACAGGCTAAAAAGATGTGTATTGTCTCCAGACAAGACAGCCAGTGAAACTCTGTGGGGGTTACAAATAGTGTGACATGAACCCAATATCCCGGTTGAGGCCGTCCTCGTGTGTGCGGAACTTGGCTATCAGTTTCTGCTCAGTGACTCTGCGCCGTCGTGTGTCGCGAAGGCCGCCTTGGAGAACGCTTACCCGAATATCAGAGGCCGAATGCCCGTGACCGCTGAAGTGCTCCCCAACAGGAAGAGAACAGTCTTGCCTGGTCAATCACCCGCTCGACAATCACCAGGCAAGACTGTTCTCTTCCTGTTGGGGAGCACTTCAGCGGTCACGGGCATTCGGCCTCTGATATTCGGGTAAGCGTTCTCCAAGGCGGCCTTCGCGACACACGACGGCGCAGAGTCGCTGAGCAGAAACTGATAGCCAAGTTCCGCACACACGAGGACGGCCTCAACCGGGATATTGGGTTCATGTCACACTATTTGTAACCCCCACAGAGTTTCACTGGCTGTCTTGTCTGGAGACAATACACATGTTTTTAGCCTGTCTTGATGCTCTCTCCACTCACGTTGTTTTGTTTCTTAAAGACTTGATTAGTTGTAAGTATTCGCATTCCAACCATTATTCATGTAAATTGAGTTTGTGTCTTTATATGCTCTGTTTGTGAACAGAATTCCCACTCACCTGAAGAAGGGGCTTGGAGCTCCGAAAGCTTGTGTGGCTTTTGCTACCAAATAAACCTGTTGGACTTTAACCTGGTGTTGTTAAACTTCTTACTGTGTCTTTATATAACCAGTTTCGCACTCGCACACACATTACTCTAACTAGACAAACAACTTGGACAATCTGGAAAATGTATGTACACCTGATATCCTTGTACATAAATTACAATATAGTTCAGTTACATAAGGCATAATTATCTCATATAGGGACTATATGGTGGGGATGGGAACATGGAGCTGCGGAGGCCGGTGGGAAAATATGCTAAATCTATAGAATCCCTACAGTGCAGAAGGAGGCCATTCAGCCCATGGAATCTGCATCGACTCTCCAAAAGAGCATCTTACCTATATTTCGTCTGGGAGCGGTGGGTGGGAAGATACCGACAAGGTTTGGCGCCGCGCAGAACACGCAAAACCACTCACCTGCGATTCTCCGGTCCCGCTCCGCTCCCAGCTTGGGTCACTGTCTGTGTGGAGTTTGCACATTCTCCCTGTGTCTGCGTGGGTTTCCTCCCATGGTCCCAAAGACTGGTTAGGTGCATTAGCCATGATAAATCCTCCCTCAGTGTACCCGAACAGGTGCCAGAGTGCGGCAACTAGGGGATTTCCACAGTAACTTTATTGCAGTGTTAATATAAGCCTACTTGTGACACAAATATATAAAAACCTATAAAACCCTAATGCATTCTGCGCCGGGCCTGCTGTGGCTGGAAAATTGCAGCAAAAAGCTGTAATCTTTAATTTTACATTAAAGTTAGTGAACAAGAATAAATCACACCTTTTGTGTGTGTAATTTTGAAAAGATAATTGTCGAGAGAATATTGCTTTCTGGTTGATATTCTTTGTTAAAAATCTAAGTGTTACTAGAATGCATTTTATTCATAGTAAAAAAATCATTGTGCAGTTGTATGTCCTCAATACAATAGAGCTTTGGTTTCTCGATAGAAGAGTTGAAATCCCAGCCTTAATTAATATTTGAACAGAGCTGAACTTGAGTGAAGTACCATTCCATGGCTGTGGAGCACTCTTTCATCTGTCAATAAAGTGACTTTAATTGCATCAGCAGAAAGCTCCAGTCACTTGGCTAAATGCAGGAGGAAGGGTGACAAGTCATGTTCAACAGCTTATTTACTAGTGTCAGCAGAGTACTTCCTTGCTGTATCAGTACAAGTTTTTCTATTTCCCAATATGCTAGTGATGGAGAGAGAAAGAGAGAGCTAGAGATTGATTGTTTGTTGGAGGTACCAACTGTGTTAAATTTCAGAGCAGGGGTATGATATATGACAACTTGTAACTCCGGTAACACAACCTCATTTCACTTAACCCTTTAACTTCCATCAGGAAGGCAATCTATTCGAATCCACATCCATTGAGCTGGTTGAAAAACATTTTTGGGGTGGCACGGTGGCACAGTGGTAGCACTGCTGCCTCACAGTGCCAGGGACCTGGGTTCAATTCTGGCCTCAGATCACTGTCTGTGTGGAATTTGCACATTCTCCCCGTGCCTGTGTGGGTTTCCTCTGGGTGCTCCGGTTTCCTCCCACAGTCCAAAGATGGGTTAGGTTGATTGGCCATGCGAAATTGCCCCTCGTGCCAGGGGAATTAGCAGGGTAAATATGTGGGGTTATGGGAATGAGGCCTGGGTGGGATTGTAGTCAGTGCAGGCACTATGGGCCTAATGGCTTCCTTCTGCACTGTAGGGATCCTATGGATTCTATGAGCTGTCTTCACCAGCGGTTTAAGCAGCAGATTTTTTTTTAGAATTCTGAATTAGAATGCAAAGTGTCAGAAATTTCAGGTGGGAAAACTCAAAATTCCATTATATAAACATGAACCCAATTTCAAGGTGTTAATAATGACAGTAGTCATCAATGCCATCTATAAATTTGAAATGTTAGTGAATATAAACATTAGAACAATACCTATAAGAGTGCTATTTCTTCTTTTGGTTTTCTGGCAATATGAAAACTTGGCAGCGTGCCAGAATGTAATTCTTTCCATGTTCGTGCTTGAAAACAAAACTCAAAGTAAGGAAACTGTATTGTTCCTTGGCCTGATCACAGTGAACAAGCTCTGCTTCTGCAGTCATTCCCAGTTCAAACCCATGTACTGCAGCTGCTTTACTTCCAAATAACATTGAATTCAGTTGCTTCAGGCTGTGATTTCTTTAAAGCAATTTACCAGGAAAAATAAATTCAACAACTCCTCCATCTTAATTGTGCAGTCTTAGAATGGGTAACTTCCATGCAATTAAACAATGAGCTAAATTTAATAGCGGTGGTAGTCTCCCATCCACCAATCCCAAAGCAGCCATTTCTCAGACCCCTAAAGAATTAAATGTCCATCAGTCAAACACCTGCAGTCAGGATTCTGGCCTCCAAGAGCTGCCAGAGGGCCAGTACCACCAGGAGCTTTGGCCACTGCTGGGACCGCAGAAGGCCTCGGAGGAGCACTGATGGGGGCTCAGCAGAAAATACGAGTGGGGCAAGCTTGCCGGGGCCAGTTAGACAGGTGCAGGCAGGGGGGGGGGGGGGGGGCGGGGGGGGGGTGATTCAGTGGACAGGGGAGAAGAGGGGCTTTCAGCAAGTGCATCTCCACCTCAATCCAGCAGGGGGAGCCTGCCGAAGTCTATCTGGTGGCTTCAATGTGTGACTTGGGCAACCCCCATTATTGATCGAATACTGGAGGAGGTGGGATGAGGCCCTTATATGACCACTAAAGACTGGTTACAATCTGGCAAGTGACAATTAACTTTCTGTTTAAAAATAGTTTGAAATTCCAGTTGTCCAGTAGGCAAATATAACCACAAAATTCCATGGTTTTAAACAAACAAATAAATTTTACTGTACAATGTTAGGAAAGTAAATCAATTTACAATATCTATCTTGTACTCTAACATTCAGAATAAACATAAGATCAATATGAATTAACAAGCAAGCTGTGGTTGAATACACAATTCTGCACATTAAATAGTAGATGTGACCAAGACAGATCCCATGGATTTCTCAGCAACCCACCAGGATATCAGTGACCACTGTGAATCACAAAATCTCGTTAAAACTCTGCCTCCCTTGCAAGGGATTTCAACTCCACATTTTTAAAAAATTAGACCAGGACTTTCCAGGTTTTCATGAGATCAGATCTGCCAAAGTCTATGGGCCTTTGCATGGCTTGCAGGCCTTGCTACCAGGTAACCCACCATGTGGAGTGGGGGGGCGGGGGGGACCTTGCTGGGACCAGATTTTCTGCCAGCAGGAAGAGGGGGGGGAGCGAAATCCCATCACCAGTCTCTGAATACCATCAAAAACTGCTCCCACTTGGACTGCTTCCACAACTGCTCACTTTCCAATAGTTCAATCTATTCTCCTGAGGCAAGATTCCATGGAATTCACAAAACAGAACTCTTCCTTCTAATTACTGACACTCTTCAGACTCTTTTACAGCCTGCTAGTTTCTAAGCATGCACTGCCCCAGGTTTCTCCAAACTCTATGTTCTTGGCTGCATTAAACTTTAAGTGGTTCCCAGGCTACTTCTGAGGCTCTAGCACAGAACAAATGACTTTCCACCACCACCATCTCAGCTCCCCAGACTTCTCCTGAGTCCAAACTGCATCATATAGTTCCAGGGCTTCTCTGTGAGCTGCAAACCACACAAAGTCCAAATTGCAACCCTCAGCGCACGGAACGGCTCCCAGGACTTTCCTGAGCCCTAACGCCTGGGCCTGCTATCAACAGCATCTTTCCAGTATGGAGCCTCTTTCCCTGCTGCGGAACATTCACTCTCTCAACAAACATACAGATGTCATGAAGCCAGAAAACCTTTTTAAGCTCCATTCATCTGCTTATTCTGGTCTTTCCTCAAATTACCTCCAAGCCAATTACCCCATCTTCACAATTTCTGCAGCTGAACAAGCCCATCTGCTGTTTTATGGCACTTACCGGTCTCGCTGTTAATCCCTTGAATCAAGATGGCCCCAAACCATTAAGTGTAATAGACTCCAAGCTGCTTCAATTATATTTATCAATAGAATCATAGAAACCCTACAGTACAGAAAGAGGCCATTCGGCCCATCGAGTCTACACCGACCACAATCCCACCCAGGCCCTAACCCCATATCCCTACATATTTTACCCACTAATCCCTCAGGACTAAGGGGCAATTTTAGCATGGCCAATCAACCTAACCCGCACATCTTTGGACTGTGGGAGGAAACCGGAGCACCCGGAGGAAACCCACGCAGACACGAGGAGAATGTGCAAACTCCACACAGACAGTGACCCAAGCCGGGAATCGAACCCAGGTCCCTGGAGCTGTGAAGCAGCAGTGCTAACCACTGTGCTACCGTGCCGCCTGTAACTATTTTCTTGCTAACTTTTAATCTTCCCAGACTAAACATTACTTCTAAAATATTAACATGAAGCATGAACCAGATATTTGTAACGGGCTTAAATGGACATGGGGCGGGAAGCCAATCCTCAACCTTTCCTGCTCTTGATTTAATCTTGGGGATATCCATTTCTGCGCTTTCCCACCTGATTATATGGGTCTCCTCCACCTCCTCCCACCACAAACCCCCCCCCGCCACACACACACACACACACCTTCCAACTTACACCCAGGCGGCATTCCACTCAATGTGCTCAATTATCACAAAATCAAAGTTTCAGTACAGGATTAAGAACATAAGAAATAGGAGCAGGAGTAGGCCATCTAGCCCCTCGAGCCTGCCCCGCCATTTAATAAGATCATGGCTGATCTGACGTGGATCAGTACCACTTACCCGCCTGATCCCCATAACCCTTAATTCCCTTACCGATCAGGAATCCATCCATCCGCGCTTTAAACATATTCAGCGAGGTAGCCTCCACCACCTCAGTGGGCAGAGAATTCCAGAGATTCACCACCCTCTGGGAGAAGAAGTTCCTCCTCAACTCTGTCTTAAACCGACCCCCCTTTATTTTGAGGCTGTGTCCTCTAGTTTTAACTTCCTTACTAAGTGGAAAGAATCTCTCCGCCTCCACCCTATCCAGCCCCCGCATTATCTTATAAGTCTCCATAAGATCCCCCCTCATCCTTCTAAACTCCAACGAGTACAAACCCAATCTCCTCAGCCTCTCCTCATAATCCAAACCCCTCATCTCCGGTATCAACCTGGTGAACCTTCTCTGCACTCCCTCCAATGCCAATATATCCTTCCTCATATAAGGGGACCAATACTGCACACAGTATTCCAGCTGCGGCCTCACCAATGCCCTGTACAGGTGCATCAAGACATCCCTGCTTTTATATTCTATCCCCCTCGCAATATAGGCCAACATCCCATTTGCCTTCTTGATCACCTGTTGTACCTGCAGACTGGGCTTTTGCGTCTCATGCACAAGGACCCCCAGGTCCCTTTGCACGGTAGCATGTTTTAATTTGTTTCCATTGAGATAGTAATCCCATTTGTTATTATTTCCTCCAAAGTGTATAACCTCGCATTTCTCAACGTTATACTCCATTTGCCATATCCTCGCCCACTCACTCAGCCTGTCCAAATCTCTCTGCAGATCTTCTCCGTCCTCCACACGATTCACTTTTCCACTTATCTTGTGTCGTCTGCAAACTTCGTTACCCTACACTCCGTCCCCTCCTCCAGATCATCTATATAAATGGTAAACAGTTGCGGCCCGAGTACCGATCCCTGCGGCACGCCACTAGTTACCTTCCTCCAACCGGAAAAACACCCATTTATTCCGACTCTTTGCTTCCTGTCGGATAGCCAGTCCCCAATCCACTTTAACACACTACCCCCAACTCCGTGTGCCCTAATCTTCTTCAGCAGCCTTTTATGGGGCACCTTATCAAACGCCTTTTGGAAATCCAAAAACACCGCATCCACCGGTTCTCCTCCATCAACCGCCCTCGTCACATCTTCATAAAAATCCAACATGTTCGTCAAGCACGACTTTCCCCTCATGAATCCATGCTGCGTCTGATTGATCGAACCATTTCTATCCAGATGCCCTGCTATCTCCTCTTTAATAATGGATTCCAGCATTTTCCCTACTACAGACGTTAAGCTGACCGGCCTATAGTTACCCGCCTTTTGTCTCCTTCCTTTTTTAAACAGCGGCGTAACATTAGCCGTTTTCCAATCAACCGGCACTACCCCAGAATGCAACGAGTTTTGATAAATAATCACTAACGCATCCACTATTACCTCTGACATTTCTTTCAATACCCTGGGATGCATTCCATCCGGACCCGGGGACTTGTCCACCTTCAGTCCCATTAGTCTACCCAGCACTGCCTCTCTGGTAACATTAATTGTATTAAGTATTTCTCCTGCTGCCAACCCTCTATCGTTAATATTTGGCAAACTATTTGTGTCCTCCACCGTGAAGACCGACACAAAAAACTCAGCCATATCCTCATTTCCCACTATTATCTCCCCCCTCTCGTCCTCCAAGGGTCCAACATTCACTCTAGCCACTCTATTCCTTTTTATATATTTATAAAAACTTTTACTATCATTTTTTATATTAATTGCTAGCCTAGCTTCATAGTCTATCCTTCCTTTCTTTATCGCTTAGTTTAGGATTTGTCATGCAGATAACAACATTTGCAGCTAAATGTTAATACAAATAGATGTCAATGAAGGGTTTAAAAATGTGAATTTGCTCAGCCATTTATCTCATTGCTGTGTATGGAATCTTGCTGTGTTTAAATCAGATGTTAGGTTTGTATGCAAAACAAGAGAGACTACCTTTCAAAAGTAACTTATTGGCTGTAAAGTGCTTTGGGATGTCACTAAGTTGTGAAAAATCCCAAATAGTTGCAGTTTTATTCTTATTTAATCTGAGCACTATGAATGAAAGTAGTTGCAATGGTGACTTCTGGGGTGCACAATTTCGAACAATTCTCTAGTCCAAGCAACATTACTTCTGGGCACCGCGTATCGAGGACAGTGTAGAAGAGACTTAATAGCATGGTAACAAAAATGAAAGACTTCAATTATCTGGAGAAGCTGGAGTTGTTCGGTGAGTAGAGAAAATTAAAAGGAGATTTGATAGATGTGTTCAAAATCATGATTGGTTTCATAGAATAAATAAGGAGAAACTACTTCCAGTGATGGAATAGTTGGTAAGTAGAGGACACATATTGAAGATAATTGGCAAAACAAAACAGAGGAAACATGAGAAAACATTATTTTGAGAGTTGTTGTGGTCTGGAATGTACTACCTGAAAAGCTGGTGGAAGCAGATTGAAAAATAACTTTTAAAAGGCAATTTGATGAATATTTCAAAGGACAAATTTACAGGGCTATGGGAAAAGTGCAGAAGCGTTGGGTCAATGCGCTTTCGATCTATTGTCTTGTGTGTGTGGCTGGCTTGTTGCACTGCACAGTCCCTTTAAGATTGATGTGCAACCATGCATGTGTATATCTGAAAGGAAAGCTTACATGTACAAAGCCTGTAGTTTCTCTGCATGATATGTTTCTGATCATTGCATGATCACGTACCTGCACAGAGTAGAGGGAACAATGGGGGCGATCTTGAACCCAAACTCGCCATCTGTGCAAATGCCAGAGGGGGCTCAGGATTCAGGAGTCGCAGATCTCGCCGGCGAGATCATAATCTCAGATCTTCCCTGTCCCTTGCCGAAAACGTCATCAGGCACGAACCTGTTTTGCATCAGTTTCATTACGTTTCCATATCATCAACCCGCCCTCCCGCAAGATATTGACACCCACCCCCCTGTTGCATATTGATACCGCGCCAGCATGACTTCACCTCGACGTGAGCCTGTCGTAGGGGTCTCCCCAGGGGTGTAAAGGTAAGTATAGCCCCCAAAGGAGATGGACATGGCCAGATAGTGGCCTAGCATTGCTGCCTAGCACAGGGGGATTCAGGGCCAATGATTCGGGGGCGGGGGGGGCGGGGTGCACTGAGAGAAGTGATGACTTAATGATTGGGGATGGGGAATGGAGCCCCTGAGACTTCCATGGTGGATGAAGATTCATTCATATTCCCATCAGAACACCTTTAAAGATGGCGCCCTGATCTCTTTGCAGCTGGGCTCTGCTGGCGTGTAGAGGCCCCTCCCCCCTGCATGACGCATTAAACACACCGCCTTGATATTTTTGGAAGTTTCATAAGATCTGGAGAGAAAATTGACCTGTTCCTCTGGTTTTTTCTCTGGAAACAACACTCTGCCATTTTTTTGGTAAAAGTGGGACCAATTGGATATCTCCTACAAAGAGTAAAGACAAGAACGAAAGATCAGATGGCCTCCTTCCATTTTGTGCAACATCCACTGGGGTAATTCTAACCTTCAAAACAGCCATGGTACAGTCAAGTGAGATATTTTTAAAATCTCCAATCTGGCATCCAATTCATATCCAACTCTCCCACTTCCTCGAGTCAGGACAACATTTGGCCGGCTCAACTATAGTGGTCTGACACGAGATTAAAGAACCTGCTCTTCTCCAGCTAGCGTCTCATTAACTTTGGAATATTAGTAGCTCATCAAATTGGAAATCGCCAAACCTGAACAGTGTTGTGCACATTAATGTATAGCCGTCGGGTTCAAAGCAAGGAACTCCAAAGTTTAGTCACCAGATGTTTCACTGCAACAACAGGCGCAGTACTGTTAGGCTGGCTATTTGGCGAACTCTCAGTGGTGAGGCTTCTGGCCTTCTGATTTCCCACCTATGGATAGCAGCAGCAGGCCTAATCATGGCTGCCGTTCTGCATTTGGTGCTGGCGTTCTGCAGGCAGCTCCCGCTTCCTTGCAGAGATTGGCACCACTAATTGGCTGCTGGGTTTGCTCCTGGTCGAATTAGGACATTAAAATTCGAAGATCGTGTCAAGTGGAGTTGAGACCAGGAAATTATCCAGGCATTAGGTTCCTGATCCAGATTGAAAAATCAAACCACAGTTCTAATTCCCTGCATTGAATTTATCTATTTAAATACACTGCAAAGGAAATTCTTGATTGTGTGGAAGTACATTGCTCCAACCCTGTAAATTCATTAAAACAACTCATCCCAAGTGGATTTCAGAACAATACTTAAGGAGCAAAACAACCAGTGATTCTTGGAGAATTTTAACAGCAAAAATATTTATTGCAATGTAGCTTCTTGCAATGACTAATAAATCTTTATCACAAAATGTAGAAAAAATTACAAATAGAGGCGTTATTGGCAGTGCTCCATTCATCTGTAAATGGAACAGGTGAATACGGATCTCCTATGATGTTGATAGCACGGTCTCTGGGTGATGAATTACAAGATGTGCACCCAATCACATCAAGAAGCAGCCCGGCGTCCTCATGAGCCCAATTTCTGGCGGGCCTCCGATCTAAAGTGGAAGTGCACTTCTTAAAGTAAGGTCCCTTTTACTGAAGGCAAATTGTATTTCAAGCTTTGTGTGCCATGGGGTCAATATCTGTTGTCCTCTCTCAGGTTGTCAGCATGTCTTCTCCTTTACCACCCCTACCAAGGTGCCTGTCAGTCAGCCCCCCCCCGCCTACAGCAGCCAGGTTGTAACAGTCTGTGGGTTAGGCCCTGACGGGCTGGAACACCCAGATATCACCAGCCTTGACTATCTTGAGAATCCCCATATAGGTAACAGCAGCCTTCCAGCAGCTTTACCGAGATCATGGGTTGAATTTTTGCATTGGGGGCATCGGGGTTATTCTGGGTCCTGAACCCCAAACCCTTTGGAATTTTTACAGAGGTGTCCCCTGAATGGGGATGGTGAAAGGTTCCCTGTCCAATTAGGGGTGGTGGGTGGGCTCTCAGAGCTGGAGCGCCAATCAGAGGCCATCCAGCTAGGGAGGAGCTACAGTAGAGATAAGTAATTGCGAGGACATTTCATCATGGAGGCAGACTTTTATTCGACGGAATTCTACCACCTCACCCGCCATGGAATCGGAACGGGTGAGGGCAGACAACAGAAATGTCCATTGACCTCAGGCAGGAATTTCCGGTCTTGCTTGAGCGAGGCTCTAAAATCCCGCCCATTATGTTTGAGGTCTGATATTGAAGACTAATAGAGACCACGAGGTCAGTGCTAGTAAACTAATGGAACAGTTTATTACACGTATATCTCCTAGCACAGTCAGCACAAGACTGCCAAGGCACGCTCCACCCAAGGTGGGGCTTGAGTCCTGGGTCACCTGACCCATTCTCCTCAAGGGGCATGCCCTAACATCCATAACAAGCCTCACCAAGTTTTTTTAAACCAAATAAAAAAGATTCAGCAACTAAGCTGCTATGTTGAGGAGTGAGTAATGGTCCCTCTACACGGTGGCCTTTGGCTCCACCTGCACCCAGGCAGGCAGGGGGGAGCTGGAGACCCATGTGGATCAACTGCTGCCTGCCCACCCCCAACCTGGATCTGCCCAAGGATGCACACGTCCAGCTAGTGAAACTGCCTGTCATTGTGTCAGGAAACTGGAAGTTGTCTGGAAAATTCCAGTCAGCTTCCTTGTGGTTAACACAATTGTTAATGTGCCTAACTGACCACCTGCCTTAAGGGAGCAGGTAACCCTGCTAGCTCCAAATGGCCAGCCATGGGAAAGGTGTCAGGAATCCAGCATCATGACTGTGTCGCTATTTTTGAGTTCCATTTGCCTCCATTCCTGAACTCAGAGGGGCCGATAATTCTTCCCCATTGGGCAAGCACATTGTAAGAGTGGTAGCATCAGGAAACCTCCTTCTTATCAAAAAATTATGGTTTAATAGTTGGAAGCGGGGGGGAGGAGAAATGAATATAAGGCAATCATTGTGCTGGGGATTAAATCCATCAGCTTTATTATATTTGGCACTTTGATTTGCAACATGTTTTTTCTCGCAGCTTCTGAGTATGACATGTCAGTGTGGCATTGATTTTGATGGTGGCTGAATGGTATGAATGTCCTTTAATGCAGGATTAAGGCAGTGGCAAAAGATGTGACAAAGACTGTTAATGCAGACGGCCTTTGTGTATGTTTTCAGGGCAGGGAGTGAGCAGATCATCAGAATCACTCAGCAATTAGCTCAAACCTCAGTACTTTGTAGTGAGGTTTTAGTGAGGCCCGCCTTCTGCTGCAGCTTTCTCACCTTCTTGGTTTTCCTCATCTGACAAAAATTCATACTGCTACCATGACTTTGTGTATGGCCAGTTTGTACAGGATGCAGCAAATGTATTTGATAGAGGTGACTGTTTCTAAAACATACTGTGAAGACCATCCAGATTCCTGAATGTCTGATGATGGTGTAACCAATAATCATCATCATCGTCCCACGACATTGATTATACCTGTAGTGTGCAGGTCTGGTGTGACTGCGAGGGGGTGGCATGAACCATGTTTATAGGAAGAATTAACAGCCAACCTCACATGTTTTTGAAAGAATCAAATAGTATTGGGAGACTTTGCAACAAAAACAATTTGCATTTCCATAGAAGAATCTCTACAGTGCAAAAAGAGGCCATTCTGCCCTTCAAGCCTGCACCGACTTTCCGACACCCCACCCAGGCCCTCCACTCTGCCCAATCACCATAACCTTGTACATCTACCATGGCCAATCCACCTAACCCACACATCTTTGGACTGTGGGAGGAAACCGGAGCACCCGAAGGAAACCCACGCAAACACGGGAGAATGTGCAAACTCCACACAGTCACCCAAGGCCAAAATCGAACCTGGGTCCCTGGTGCTGTGAGGCAGCAGTGCTAACCATTGTGCCACCCATATATATGATATCTTTAAAGTAGAAAAATGGACCAAGGTGCAGGATGAAATTATTCTAAAATCTATCCACATCAATTGCAAAAATTTGCAGGATGCTGTTTCTCTGATCTGACAGGACCTGAACGTTAACAGAGTGATGACTCTTCCTATTCACGACTGCGGTTGGCTGGTGCTCTGGTGTCCCAAAAACAATGTGTGAGCAGTCGGTGGTACCTTTGGCATGAGGCAAGGCAGTCACTGCTATAAATCCATTGTGTTAACTGTTGAGGTCAATAGGTAAGGTGGTGCACTAGTTAGTTCTGACAAGCTGGACGTGAGTTATTTCCTTAATACGACTATATACTGTGGAGTCAGAAGTGGTGGTTCCTGCAGCGGACTGAAAGGAAGCGCTAGTAAGGAAGTTAAGGCAATGGTGATTTTGAAAGACACTGGGAGAGCAGGTCTAAATTAACCTTCTGGATTGACACAACCTCCAGTTGCACTGCTCCTCACATAAATCCAAGAAAGCAATTCTTGGCATGTGCATATGTGTTGGTTATGACCTCCTACAGACAACCCTCACCACCTGCTGTCTTATCATAGGCACAGCTGCTGCCGGAGTTGATTGCTGAGACTGTTGCTTTTCTTCCAACTATTCCTCCATCCCAATGAAACTGGCAATAAGGCATCCATGAGAAGCAAATATAACTTGCTGAGTGGAAGGAAGGCAAAACATAGCAAAGCTGCGATCTGAAATCTGAAACCGTTGTATTAATACAAATAGTACAATGATCCTATGATCCAATTATCAACAACTGAGTGACTTAAGTAACTCATGATGTTAAAAGTGCTATATAAATACAAAATGTCTCAAGGCACTTCACTGGAGTGTTATAAAGCTGCCTCTGACACCCAGCCAAATACAGCAATAGTAAGTTTTTTAAGTTTAAGTTTATTTATTAGTGTCACAAGTAGGCTTACTTGAAGTTACTGTGAAGTTACTGTGAAAATCCCCTAGCCGCCACACTCCGGCACCTGTTCAGGTACACTGAGGGAGAATTTAGCCTGGTCAATGTGCCTAACCAGCACGTGATTCAGACTGTGGGAGGAAACCGGAACACCCGGAGGAAACCCATGCAGACACTGGGAGAACGTGCAGACTCTGCACTGACAGTGACCCAAGCCGGGAATCAAACCCAAGTCCCTGGCGCTGTGAAGGCAGCAGTGCTAACCACCATGCCGCCCTTGGTCAAAGAGGTGGGGTTCAAGGATTATCTTAAAGCAGGAAAGAAAGGTAGATTGACAGAGGTTTAGGGCAGGAATTCCAAAAGTTAGGGCTCTAGCATCGGAAAGCAGGGCCGTCAGTGGTGGAAAAACTAAAATTGTTGATGCTCAAGAGACTGGAATTAGTTGAGCAACTAGTTCTTCAAGGATTGTGCGGTTTGAGGAGATAACAAAGATTGGGCTAATCTTTCCATATGCCTGCAGCTAAGTATCCCTTTCAATACTAATTCAGTGGCTCCAAGTCGCCAAGCCTGGTGGGTTTTACTAGTAGTTGGGCACTGGGTGAGACTTCTGTGATTTTGCTTCAAAGTGCCATCGGATTCCTAATAACACCATTGGATCCCTGCTTACTGGCATTTATGATGCATTTGCCTGTCTCTGGCTGACACCTCAACTGCCTGTTGATAACGGGTTAGGTTTCCTCTCATGCTGGAAGGGTTAAATTCCACCCTGCCCTGAAAATTCCAATCAAAGTGCTGGAGATGTTAAAACAAGGGAGAAATGCGGCACTTCACTATCTGGCAGCCTTGCTGAAGTAAAGGAAGTGTGTTTTATTTATTGTGGGCTGACCGGTTAGCTCAAATGGTTAGAGAGTGGGCGGACTGTGTAGATTTAATTTGTATACTGGTTGAGGTGGTTTCGTTTTGGGACCTGCCTCTTCTACATTTCCCATTGAATACCATGAAAAGATTATTATAGATGTGAAGAACATCATGATGAGCAAGCCTCGGATAACCAAGGTCTCAGCATGGAGGAAGAGAAGAAAGACTTTCCTTTTCTGGTAGCTTCAGTGTGCATGTGTGATTTGTGTCCGAGGACATCTTCCAAAATGCAAATTTTGCTATTTTATTTTTAATTTTTTGCTGTTTTTGAATACAGTACAATTTTATATTTTTTACCGGACAAAATGCAACAAGAATGTTCAGACTCTGGCGACACAGTGGTTAGCGCTGCTGCCTCACAGTGCCAGGGAGCCAGGTTCAATTCTGGCCTTGGGTGACTGTCTGTGTAGAGTTTGCACATTCTCCCCGTGTCTGCGTGGGTTTCCTCTGGGTGCTCTGGTTTCCTCCCACAGTCCAAAGATGTGCAGGTTAGGTGGATTGGTCATGCTAAATTGACCCTTAGTGTCCCAGGATGTGTGTGCCAGGGGGATTAGTGGGATAAATACGGGGGTAGAGCCTGGGTAGGATGCTCTGTCGGAGGGTCGGTGCAGACTCGATGGGCCGAATGGCCTCCTTCTGCACTGTAGGAATTCTATTCCATAACCTTTAAAAAAGGTCCTGATTGCACTGGAAATCTGAAATAAAAATCAAAGAAGGCAAATGCATAGCACGGCTATCAGCATCTTATAAAATATATATAGATTAATGTTTTAGATATATATCCTTCATCAGAAATAGGAATTTATAAAAGACCATTACAACCATTTGAGTATCTCATCACTCTGCTTTTCCAAACTGCTTTGGTAAATAATTTATTCAATGTCCTACATTTTTTTTTAAATTATAATATTAATCATTGTTATATTATGTCAATTTTGTCTTTCTGGACAGAGAAATAATTGAAAACTGTGAATCTTTTCATGATTATCAGTCACGTTATTTCGTAAACATACTTTAAATACATTTTCTTGAAATCCTGGTTTCTAAACTCTGGCTATGCAGCAGCATAATAAATATTCTATGGAACAAAATGTATTAATTTGCTCTGCAGCAGTTCCTGGCATGCCAGTAAGGATAACTAACTTAGGAGACTTCCTTAAGACCAGATAAAAGTAAAACCTAAGCTGGAGGATCCCATTAGGAAATGGGGTGGGGGAAAGAGTTAGTGCGCAAATCGCAAGGAGTTGTAGAAGAATGTATTCACTATGAAAACAGCAGTGCGATAAACAGCAGAAAACTGGTGTTAGAAGATTACAACCAACATGTAGCATCAGTTTTAGTATACTTTCCTATTCACATATAACTATCAGGAGATTACAATCCAAGTAATGCCACACATTCAGCAGTACACCAGGGGAGTTGACAAAGTTCAATGTTAAAGGTCAATTCTTATGTTCAGGATGCCTTTCTGTAATATATTCAAATGATAGATGAGGACCTAATCTTGCTGATTGGTAATATAGACAGGAATACTATTTTGCATCCGCAAATAATTAATTGCATTAAACTTGCAACATAAGGTTTGGTTTATTTATTTTCAATAACCCAACAATAACTTATGTTATATAGTGCCCTTAATGGAATGAAACATGCAACCATGCTTCACAGGAGCATTATAAAACAAAGTAAGACACGCCACCCCGCACCCCCCCACACCCCTTCTTCTCCCCCCCCCCCCCCCCCGCCGAGCACAGATTTAAGTAAATTCACAACTCCACAAATCTATTTTCATAGGAAGTGCCCTGAACATTTGGACTGTTGTCCTGGGATGGGGTAGAGTGTTAACAGGAGACTGTCCTGCTGCTCCCGCCCACAAGGGTTGCTAGGTACTCAGGCAGACTGGTTAAAAGGCTTGCTTCAGTGCTCTGAGACTTCATCCCAGTTGTAAGAAAACCAATAAAACCAAAAATAGTCCTCACCCCTCACTCTCCCTCACCCCCACATGCTCCCCAGGCTCTCTCTATTCCAACTCATGTATCCTCATGTCTCCCATCCATCCCTTATGGCCACTCATACCCTCCGTGCCAATCTATGCCCCTCTAACCATCCCAAGATCCTTTATTGTCGCTAGGCCAACTTACTGCCAACTCATAAACTTATCCACCCATCACCCTTACACCCTCCATGCCAATTCAGCCAGTATGTGGTCTGTTCTGTTGTCACCACAAGTGATGTGTACTGCTTGAACACCATGATGTAGCCTTGTAGAAGTTACAAAGTAGTCTTTATTAACATTACTGAGCAATGTACATATTTACAGTAGAGAGTAAAGGTATGGAGAGGAGATGGTGGCATAGTGATATTATCATTGGACTAGTAATCCAGAGACCCAGGGCAAGATCTGGGGACCCAGGTTCAAATCCCACCAGGGCAGTTGTTGAAATTTGAATTCAATAAAAAATCTGGAATTAAAAATCTAGCGATGACCATGAAACCATTGTCGATTGTCACAAATTCTCATCTGGTTCACTAATGTCTTTTAAGAAATGCCCTTTAGGGAAGGAAATCTGCCGTGCTTACCTGGTCCGTCTTACATGTGATTCCAGATCCACAGCAATGTGGTTGACTCTGAAATGCCTTCTGGAATGAAGGACAGTAAGGGATTGGCATATAAACACTGACCCAGCCAGCGATGCCCACATCCCATAAAAATGAATTTTAAAGAAAGGTCTTTACATGTTGCTATCTCTGGACTGGCCTTAGCCATGTTAACCTTTAAGGTACAGTAAGAAGTCTCACAACACCAGGTTAAAGTCCAACAGGTTTATTTGGTAGCAAATACCATAAGCTTTCGGAGCTTGCTGCTCCTTCGTCAGATGGAGTGGTCTCTGTTCTCCAACAGTGCACAGACACAGAAATCAAGTTACAGAATACTAATTAGAATGCAAATCTCTACAGCCAGCCAGGTCTTAAAAGATACAGATAATGTGGTTGGAGGGAACATTAAACACAGGTTAAAGAGATGTGTATTGTCTCCAGACAGAACAGCTGGTGAGATTATGCAAGACCAGGGGCGAACTGTGGGGGTTACTGATAATGTGACATAAATCCAACATCCCGGTTTAGGCCGTCCTCATGTGTGCGGAACTTTTAGGTACCAGATCCTTCTACTACATGGGTAGATCTCGGGAACCATTCCGACAAACAAGATAGAGTTCTATGGGCAGAATTTTACATCCCTCCCATCAGCAGGTTCATTCAAGTCCTGTCAAGTTATTGAATGGGTCGCTGCATTTTCTGGCCATGCCCCTGTTGCACCAGGGTCATAAAATTCTGCCCTATCTGTCTATTGCAAATTCTATTTAGAAAAGAAAATCCTTCAGTGATTAAAAATCCATTAAGGGGAAGCTGGGTGATCATTAGTTTGGTGGGAAAAAGATCGAGAGGAAAGGAGGTGGGTTTTATGACCAAGATAAACTCAGAGAGGACATGGAGAGAGATAGGAGAGAGGGATGCAAATTCAGGGCTGGGGCACAAGGAGACATTGGAAGAAGTTTGTCCAGGCAGGCTCGTGGAAGAGAGGGACATGGCAGGGGCAACTGATGGGATTATCATGATCTTGGTGACAAAGAAGACCAAAAACTCCTAATTTGCAAAAGGGAGAAGAAGCTGCAGGTTACCTTTGAACCCAGTTCTATTGTGACTGAAGATTCAGTTATGCTGCGGCTTTTGCATCAGTTCAAAATTATTTTGGCTGTGTATTAAACAAAAGTTGGCAGTTTATTGCAGACAATCAACAGAATTGTTGACAACAGAATTGCCAAACATATTAAACTCCGGAGGTTCGAAACTCCCTCCATGACCTTGCCATGAACTTGTTTGAGTTCATAAACATTTTAGATTGAGTAACTCTTTGGTAGTCAATGATTAGTTTACATTTTTGACCATTTATCCACAAGGATACTACATTGTCAAAATCACCCTTAGTTTTAACTGCTTGGTTTCAAGCTGTGTTAATCTTGCTGGCAGCTGCCTATAATAAGGACCAAGAACTTCCCCAAAGTGTTGCTACTCAGCTGCCAGAGACACAGAGGAGGCCCTCCCCTCCTTTTCCTTTTATGAATAAACAGAGTTGCTGTCACATTATCTACAAAGTTATGGCAGGAGATGAGCAGCAGTATTGAAGTGGCCCGCCCTAATAGATTTGGCAAGTTTGTTTTGGCATTGCTCTGGCTGTGACCAATGCGTCAGGAGCCAGGGTTGTAGCACAGCACAAAGCCAATGGAAATGCAAGAATCAACTTTTTTGTAGCTGTACAATTAGACACTTAGTGGTCTCATCTTCTTTCAGTTTTATACTGACTGCGCTAATATTGACAGCATTGACTTGCGTCTTCCTTCTGAGACATGCATCTTTCAATGTGCATTCTAAAATCCTAACTGAATTGTGTAGATTGTCTGCTGGGAAGTAAATCAGATAAAATTCCAGTAGGATTGATATGTACTTCAGGTAGATGTTCCTTGCCAAGTTAAAACGTAGAAGAATCAATTGGTACCACAGATTTTATTTAAAATCCCCTCTTCAAAATCGATGACATATCTCGGCTGAAAGTGAAAAATGAACATTGCTGTAATAGGGTGCTCAAAAATAAAAGCGGGTATGTGCCATAGAATATACAGTCAATGGAGAATAAAATCAAACAGGATTTAAAGTAGGCTGCTGATTCACTATTGACCATTTAGTGCTTTTGCCCAAGGTGAATTTCACCTCCAGCCTTTCTTCATCAGTTTGACAAGGTAAATAGATTAGAATGAAAGTAAGATCTACAACATAAACATGACAACAGAGTTCTGAAGTGAGAAACTATTCTTGTTCAGAATTGTTTTTAATCAGTGTAAAATTAAGAGAAGCACAAAACAGTATCATGTAGAATAAAATTAAGTATTTTTGGTTGTGATAATGGCATAAATCATTCACTGTATACTAACACGTGACAATAATACATCAAATCAAATCAAAAAAGAATTTGACATAATGTTAGGATTGTATGTGGTGTGTAACATTTAATTGGCTGTTGCAGTTTTAAATCAAGGCATATCATTTTAGTGTACCCCTGTGTCAGTGCATCAATCACCCCAACAGTCATTTATAGCAAAATTTTTATTGCAATAGTATTTTGGAAGATTTTGTGTGGATTAAGTATTTTGTTTGTGTTCTATTTTTATTCCAGAATGCGCTGGCTGTGGAGATGAAATCAAACATGGACAGTCACTGCTGGCCTTGGAGAAGCAATGGCATGTGAGCTGTTTCAAATGCCAGGCCTGTGGTGTTGTGCTGACAGGAGAATATATCAGCAAGTATGTGTGGTGCTCAGAGAATGCCAAGTGATTCAGATTCATTCACTAATGAAATGTTATCCATTCAGAAAGAATGACATGGTGCTTTGTATTTAATTCACATGATACCCTAAAATTCAACATATTCATGGCAATTAATCTTGCTTGGGTTTTCCTCTTCCTCTCTTGAAGGTGCTGTTTCATGGTGGCTTACTGCCCCACATATCTTTTCTGCCTTGCAGTATCGCATCCAAGTTCCTACTCCTGCATGGACTATGGGGTGATTTTGATCTTTAGTTCCTGGACCATAATCTGGCACAGCAGATCACCCTTCCATTGTAGAACCTGTTCAGTCATCCTTCAGTAATTGCTGCTCAGGCATTGAAGGTGAAAATGAATTACATGCCCAACCCCTTACCCTTGCCTCTTCTTTGAGTCTTGGCAATGAATTTTAACATGATGATATTGCGACTGAGCTGAGTGTTATCTTTATGTCTGCGCAGTGTAATCTCCAACAGTGGTCACTGGATACTAAGCAGTGACAGGAATTTTCCCTTCTTTTCTGGAACATAGGTGCAACCTAAAGTTCAGCACAGAGAACATGCTAACTGTTGAATTTCCTAGTAGTTGTGCCTTAAAAAAGTGAGGGTGGGATCTTGAGCCCTCACTCTCTGTGCAAATAATTGCCAGAGGAGGCTTGAAACCTGGTGAAAACCAGCAACGGCAATTCACGCTGGCGAGATCGCAATTTCCAATTTTCCCTGCCCCTTGCCGGCAACGTAATCAGGTTCAGACCCATGGGTGTGAACCTGATTTTAATGCATTTCCATAAATTTAAATATAATTATCCCCCCCCTCACCAAATTAACCCCCTTCATTAAATTTTCATACCTCGTCGACATGATGTCACATTAGCAAGGTTCTTGACTGATTCACCCAAACATAAGATAAAAGCAAAATACTGCGGGTGCTGAAATCTGAAACAAAAACAGAAAAATGCTGGAAAACCTCAGCAGGTCTGATAGCATCTGTGGAGAGAGAACAAAGCCAACGTTTCGAGTCTCGATGACCCTGATGAAGCTCCTGCAAAGAATAATGAGATAAGTGACCAGTAAATTTGCTTTACTGAGGTCAGTTGAAAAATTTATATCATCAGGATGTCTTTGCTTTTTTTCACCTGGTATCATGAAATGTTTTACATCCACCTGAGACAGACCTCAGTCTAACCTGCAAGGCAGCACTTTGACAATACAGCACTCTTTTAGAATTGCATCCCCATCGGTCAAGATTAGGTGTTCCCATCTCGAGAGGTGAGGTTTCAGCCACAGTTTTCTGACTCAGTAAGAATGCGGCCATTGAACCAAGGCTGCGGAGCCAACAATTCATGTTGCTTCACATTCTTTCAACTGGTGCATTGAAACCCCTTGATCCTTTATAGCTTGAAAGAACCAGTACATTTTATATTGTTAATTTTCTGTAAGACTGCCAGCATTTCAACCTGTAATGCTGTTACAGTGTAAGAACAAAAAGGTTTATAGAAGCATGCAGTGATTTAATCACAGTTGTCTGAAGATAATCATAAAACATTTAGGTATGGAAATTCATACCTATTAATTTTGATGCACAACATAACTTGACCTCCAGAGCTGAGAAGGTGTGTGATTATGAGCTTGGTAGAACTTGCGAAGTATCAATTTTCTTTCTCTCTTTGTAAGGGATGGCATTCCTTATTGCGAGACCGATTACCATTCTCGGTTTGGAATTAAATGTGAGACCTGTGACAGATACATCAGTGGGAGAGTGCTGGAGGTAAGTGTCCATTAAAAAGAATGGATGGATTTTTATTCTAGCTCTATGAAGGTAATTCTATTTCAAATTAAGTTTTGAATCATGATTGCAGGGTCCATTCCCTTGAATACCATGTTGCTCTGGGTCATTGACAGCCATCAGATAATTTACGGGGTGGCGGACAAATCCTTAGAAGAACTGATCTGTTTAAAAGGTTAAATGATTATGCAAAGTGCAGTGATCATACTCGAGAGAATTTGAAAAACGCACACATCACAATGTAAGAATTGTGTTATGCTCCAAATTTCCATAATAACAGCAAAGATGCACTGAGCTTTTTTGGGGTATTTGTAATAAGCCACTTGATTGGTGAATTTACCTATTCATTTATTACATTTTCATTTTAAACCTTTTCATGTTGAAGTGGTGGTTTACTGTCACAGTGCCCTGTCCCGTGTATTTTTACCTCAGCTTCAAGTTGAATTGTCACCAAATATTTGTCAGAATAATCACATACCGATTGTGGACACATCTTTGCGTTTTGCGATTTGCTTTAGTGTCAACACTGATAGATCAGGAGGCACCACACCGACAGCACAAATCTGAACAGAGCAGTAATCTCTCACATGTGAAAAGGAGGGAGAACTTACAAATACATTGCAGCAGGTTCATTTATTCATTCGCTGTGTGCTTTGTCTGAAGTCAGCTCCTTGGCTTGTTGTCTGCCAATCTTCCGTCCCAACCCATTTTCTTGGCAGTTTCTGTCAGTGGTAGTTTTGCCAATGTCTTCCGCTCCCAGGAGCAGGGCGAGGAGGCAGATCCCAAGTCAACCTCAGCTGGGATGCGGGTCCAACCCATGCTGTTGCCGTTATTCTGAAGACCCAAGCTTTCTGAGCTAACTGTCCACCAGCAAGATCATAAGTACCTTCAAAAAGATCATGTTCTTTGTTTGGCCGCATATACCAAAGTACATCTTCCCTGAAATTGCTCCTGAGTACTCCTAACAAGTATTCTCCTTGGGAGCAGCTTTTCACCTTTCTACTGGATTAATTTGTCAGTTATTTGGCAGAGGAGCACATACTGGATCATTGCCCGAGACATTTTGATAGAAGTTCATTTCTCTGTGGCAACCTACACATACTATGGCTTGGTGCCACCAATAATATTTACTGTAATGGAGATATAATATCACACAGTTGTGCAGGTATTTTGGTTGCACTTCAGTTTTAATGAAGTTAAACTTCTTTAAATATTGTTTCTATTTGGAAATTATCCTGAAAGAACTAAAAGACTCTTTAACTGGCTTGAAGGGACTTCGCTTGTGTACTTAGGAACAGGGCATATATAGCCCCTCAAACTCTGTTCGGCCATTCGTTCATACCAGGACTTATCTGTCACTGAACCCCACATACCTGCCTTTGTCTCTAACCCTTAAATTTATTTGGTTAACCAAAATCTATCAATCCTAGATCCAAAATTAATTGATTTAGCATCAAACTGCCGTTTCAGGAAAAGTTCTAAACTCCCATCACTCCTTGCATGTCAAATTGTTTGCTGACTTCACTCCTGAATGGCTGGCTCTAATTTCTAGACTCTTTCCCCTAGCCTTAGATTCCCTAAGCAGTGGAAAGAATTTCATTTTTCTCTATCTACTCCATCAGATCCCCTTAACATCTTGAAAACTTTGATCAAAGCACATTATAGTCTTCTACTTTGCAGTTCAGGTATCATTCTGGTAATCTATGCTGCACCCTCGCCAAGACCAATATATCCTTCCTAAGGTGTGATGCCCAGAACTGAACACAGTTTGAAGTTTAATGGTTATTTATTAGTGTCACAAGTTGGCTTACATTAACACTGCAATGAGGTTACTGTGAAAATCAGCTCGTTGCCACACTCTGGCCCCTGTTCAGGTAAACTGAGGGAGAATTTAGCATGGCCAATGCAACTAACCAGCACATTATTTGGACTGTGGAGGAAACCAGAGCACCCGGAGGAAACCCATGCAGACACAGGGAGAATATGCAGACTCCGCACAGACAGCGACCCAAGCTGGGGACCGACCCCGGGTGCTCTAGGTGTAGTCTAACCTGGGCTTCATATAGGTGCCACATGACCTCTAACCTCTTATGTTCTATTCCTTGAGGCGTAAAGGTCGGCTTTATATTAACTTTGGATTTTATTTTGAACCTATCCATGGCATTTTATTCATCTATGTGCATGAATTCCTTAAATCTCTTTGGACCTCTGGCCTTTTATTTGGTTCAAAGTGGATGAATATATTGAAATCTATTTGCCAGTTTTCCTATTCACTTAATCTATTAATATATCATTTTATGTTTCCATCTACATTGCTTACAATACCATCTATTCTTGTGCCCTTGGCACACTTGGATGTATGACTCACTATCCTGTGATCTAATTTGCTAACAGGTACAGTGAATAGTTGAGGCCCAAACACAAATCCTTATGGGACACCATTGACCATGTGCTCCCAATTAGGGTACCCCTGCTTATTATCCCTATTCTCCGTCTTCTGCCATTCAACCAATTTCCTAACAAGGTCAGTAACTTGCCATCAATTCCAGGAGCTTCAACTTTAGTTAGAAGTCTTTTATGAGAGACTTTATTGGAGGATCTTTGCCTGAATGTTTCTGGAGTTTGCTTCAAGGATGACACTAGCATTTGTTCAAAGGTGATCCTATTGAATCTCGTGGATGTGGCGGAGGCATTGCTGATGGAATTCCTCTTATGTGGCGTTGATACATTGCAGGTCTCACTGCAGTACAGGAGAGTGTTAACAATTCCTCCTTACACTACAGGTTTTGTCGACTTGCAAAGGATAAACAAACGATCTGTCTTTCACAAACCTGTATTTGATCTCTCTGATCAACTGTCAATTTTCAAGGTGTTCAGTTACCATGGGGAGGATTTTCCACTGATTTTTGGGGGGTGGGATCAGCAAGGGAATGGGAAATCCCGCGATAGTCCCAAAATGTAATTTACACCAGCGGAATTTACCATTGCGATTGTCGTTCCACCACCTACCACCCCACCCCCCCCCCACTCCGCCCCCACCACTGACGTAACAGGAATCCTGACGCTTAATGCCAGGAATCCTATTTGAATACATTTAAATGTCATTAATAGACCTTTATGCTTGGTAACCCCTCCATCCATTAGATTGTCTATTCATGCTGACCTGAATCATGACAGGCCTCCCAGCGCATTTACCTGGTGACTAGAACCCACCAGAGATGTTCGTGTAGTGCACCATCATGCCTGGGAACTACACCCTGGCACTTCCCCTGACACTGGCACCTGGCACTTCCTGGGCAGTGCCAGGGGATATTTCCTTGGGGTTGTTCCCTAAGTTTGAGGGAGAATGGTTTTATTTTTAATTTCTTGTATCGGAGCACCCTGTAAAAAACTTTAGACATCTTTTAAAATCGAAGTTGCTGGCAGGGCCGACTCAATCATAATCGGTGACGTTGCAAGACCCGCACCTTTTTTTTGGTGGAGATTGCCACTTTTGAGGCTGGCGGCTTCCTCACAGTATTTCCCGCCCGCTGCGCCACTCTGCCTATTTTTGGGAAAATTCTACCCCGTGTGTTTTTTATTTAGTCCAGCTTTGAATGTGATCACTGCTGGTAAGGCCAGTATTTATTCCCCACCCCTATTTTGCATTGGAATTGAATGGCCTGTTGGCCAGTTCAGAGGATAGTTAACAGCAAAGAGTCAATCACATTGCTGTGGATCTGGTGTCACATGCAGGTCTGACAAGGTATCAAAAACCAGAATTTTATAGCAATAATATTATAACAAAAGCCCTTAGAGTTATGTAAACAATCATCTATTGAAGGTGCAGGAACTGATTTTTTACAACTCAAAGACACTGGAGGTTTTTAACTTTCAAAATTTAACGGGCAGAGGATTTAAATGACTCAAGAGCTTTCCAGTTCAAGAGACTTTATCTGCCTTTTCTGAGTATTCACTTCTACTCTTTAAAATGGTAATACACACATTATGGGAAAAGAAACTCACTCCAGTGAAAATGGGGCCTGTTTAAACTCAATACTCAGTATAGTGTTCCTGCTGGATAAGGTTAGTTTCTGCAGATCTTAATTTGTTCTCACTTAGGTTCCCCTAACTCTGTACAATACTGGTCATACCCACCATGCTCTACATCTCTCTATGGAGGTGTGACCAAGGTCTGGAGCTAACTGCTCAGATACTTCTGCCTCTCTCTTAGGCGTCACGGTGTCTCCAACTCACTCCAGTTCAGTGACTTTAAATCGGAGAGATTCAAGGCAGAGGCATCTCTCAGAACAATCTACAAACGCCACATAGTGCAATGCAGAATATTACTCCATTATAGCTTAGTCTATACCTATTTACAGATAAAATGTATCTATAAATTATTTTTAGCTTTATGGCTATTTACTACTTAACTAACACCAAAACACAAATGCTAGCTAATAAATAAAAAAGACTAACCACTAAAAACACTAACCAATAAACTAATACTAATAACTTACCTTCACCACTCCACACTCTGTTCTGATTCTGATATTACTTTGAGTTTTCCTTCTGTTTGGTGTCTGCGATTCTGCTCTCGATAGCCTCTGAGATTGCCAGCACTTGTGAGCTGTTTACATCTGTCACTCTGCTGCTGCCTCACATTTGCACAAACCACCACAAGAGTTAAAGGCAAAAGAGCACCTCCTTCTCCCTCTGCACCAAATTCCTACTCTCCAAATTCTAGACTTCCCACTTCTTTCACTGAGTTAATGTTGCTATCTGTGGTTTCGCTGTGTGCCTTAGTGCTTGTCTCTACTGGTTTTATTATTGCACATAATCAAATATTTGTCAGAAAACAAACAAAATAAGACTCATTTCATCCTGAATTATTAAAATTTTTATCCTGTGAGCCCTTTGGGAGAGAAGAATTTGCCTGCTCATGTGAGCTGGTGAGACACAGCCACTCGTACATTTGAATTAAAATCCAAATTGTAGTAATGTACGTTGTCCCACATGGAGGTCCGATGTCAATATGTTCTGATCATAGGAGTGAAGGTTTCCTGTGGTTACTGTCTGTCAGCGATATTTTAAATACAGCGGCCGATTAACTATATTCAATATTCTGGAAAAGTCTTAAAAGCATTTATAAGTCCGTTAATGGCTTCACTGGCAATATTGATCAGAATAAATCTTCCTCAGTGTATACTAGACAAGGGGTGGCACAGTAGTTAGCACTGCTGCCTCACAGCACCAGGGACCCAGGTTCGATTCCTGGCTTGGGTGACTGTGCGGAGTCTGCACATTCTCCCCATATCTGCGTGGGTTTCCTCTGGATGCTCCTGTTTCCTCCCACAGTCCGAAAGACGTGCTGGTTAGGTGCATTGGCCATGCTAAATTCTCCCTCAGTGTACTCGAACATGTGCCACAGTGTTTTCGTAGTAACTTCATTGTAGTGTTAATGTAAGCATACTTGTGACAGTAATAAATAAACTAAAAAAAAACAAGAAGGCAGCTTTCATTTTCTTTGTTAAATTTGTTGTAAAGATGAGTTTTTAAAAAGATAAATTGAGTTTGTGTCTTTATATGCCCTGTTTGTGAACAGAATTCCCACTCACCTGAAGAAGGGGCTTGGAGCTCCGAAAGCTTGTGTGGCTTTTGCTACCAAATAAATCTGTTGGACTTTAACCTGGTGTTGTTAAACTTCTTACTCACAATTTTAAACAGATATTCCCAAATTAATAAAAATCAACCTGATCAAATTCCGAATCAGCTTTGGTTTTCACCCCCATTAAAAGTACATAAACTGATTTATTTTTTTGCTATCTGCAAGAGTTTCTGATTCAGAATACAACACTTGTAGTTGCGGTAAATTTCAGCAAATCATGCATGCCATGTTTTCCTGTTGGGTGATGACTCTGACCTGGAAAGTTGTGTACAATCAGTAAACCTTGCCATGTTACAAATGCAAAATTTCCCCATTACTGTGTGTCAAATGTTGATCACGTTCTTGTCTTCCATTGAGATGGAAAGAGTGCAATGCACCCTTCCACCTGACAGGAGGATCATTGGATAATAAAAGACTGTCTGATTTATCGCTACACATACCTTCCCTGCCAGATGATCAGGATTAATGCAGCTGTTTGTTTGCTGTACAGCTGGCTGCTCAGGTACAGAGCATGTACATATGTCATCAAGGTTTCCATTAAACATCAATCCTCGTTCCCATTTGGCCATGAAAGGTTTAGATGCAGCTACATTGCCTCAAACTTCAGAAATATTCTTTTTCTAAAGACTCAGCTTGCAAAAGTATATAAAATTGATAAGCAAGAGATGATTAATGACATGTTCTTGTCTTTTCTTCTCTCTCCTGACACTCCATAAACTGTAGCCCATAAATAACATCTGTTTATCTCCTGAATTCGAAGATAGTTCACATCTGTCCAGATACCTCTGCAAGAAGCAGGTCATGATGAAGAATATTTGGAGTGGGGGGAGCAGGGAGGGGGTGTGTTGCCTAAATGATTGTAATTCTGACTATTTGTTAAGTTATTAACAAATAACTTAATTGGCAGCCTTTTACAGAGAGCTACTTTGCCAATTTTTAGACCACAATTTGAAAAAGCAAAAAAAAAAGTCAAATTCTCCTTTCAAAAGACACAGTTCTATGGATCTTTAAATAGATGTAAACTATCAATTACATACATCATTTAAATTTGACTACTTATGAGGTGACATGGTTTAATTCTCCATCAATAGCCTTATTTGTTATCCCAACTGCAATGTAGTTGGATTTAGAATTCCTAGATTCTTTTAAGTTAAGGCGGCTTATTGCCCGAAGATCCTACAGTTCCCAAAACAAATCAATCTTCTTGATAGATGACATCATTCTAGTTTGAGCTAAAAGTCAGTGTCATCTCCCATCAATATATCTAATTTTGTTGTTTTAACAGTTTAACAAGCCAATAAATCGCCCTTTTTGTCACTTGATATTCATCTGAACTTGTAAGCTATTTGACCTTTAACCTTGTAATAGCTGCTTCCCTGACTTGATTATTGCAGTGATGTTGGTTTTATCAGAAGTGACATTAATAAACGCTTGTGACGTCTCATAGTGATGACTCACTTTGAATACTGTGACCAGCCTTTGTAAGGCTATAAGGAATATCATACTGGTGAATTATCTTCAATAATCTCAACAGCAATCTTTCATCCCCTGAGACTCATTATTCAGTGGCATCTCAGTGGCTTTAACCTGGTCTAAAAATTGTTACCAAAAACAGTGTGATTTCTAGTTGCCAGCAGGTAAAATGTGGAGGATTTTTCATACTAACTCCTATTTAATTAAATGTTTTACCATTGTAACAATGTTTTTGGATGTAATCAATTATACTGAGTGGCCTATTTTGTAGATTACACTTACCTTCTCTACAAAATTTAATAATCCAAATCTCTTTCTTTCAATGTGATCTGTAGGGCTCAATGTAAGATTTTTTTTTGCCACTTGTGTTGCTACCGATGCACAGAAAATTACAAGTTGTAGGCGAATAGGTGTGGGAAGAAATTAGCAAAAATGTGCAATAATTTCCCATAACTTACTGGGTTACAGGTGTTCAAGCATTACTGAGGGAGTGCTATTGATGTGACTAGGTCAAAGTTTGTGACTGGAGTTTTCCCATCATACGGGAAATCGTAGTGGGCGGGGGACGGATCATCCGATGGTCCGTTGACCTCGGGTGGGATTTTCCGGTTTTGGGGCGAGCGCAGCCGGAGAATTCTGCCCAGTGTGACCTTGCAAGAAACATACTACTGTTGTCTATTTGATAAACACACTATCCAAACTAGATAATCACAGGTTCAATTTCTCTTCAGTTCCAAGTTATCAAATCTCACCTCGAGTGGTAGAAGGTGTGTTATGGCTGCCTGTAGCGTCCCTAAGCTAGAAAGGTGAAAATTGGCTAGGACATCCATTCATATTCCCACAGCAGTTCCTAGAAAATGTATATGGCGAGATTTAGATACAAGGGATGAAATCTTATGCCGGTGACCAGGGTGTCAATGCACCTGCTTCGTATCCTTCCGTGATAAGTATGTGCCAATCAGGCAGTTAAGCCAACAGTGTCCCATTCCCCAGGATAAGGACCTCTCGGGCCTACAAAGCACATCTATAAAATGTTGTTGCCCAATCAGAGGTCAGCAGCTCTTTGGAATGCAGCACAACCAGAGAGGCCAGAATGACAACCCCCCAAGGCCCAGAACCCAATTCACAGGTGAGGGATGACATGCGGGGATTCACAGAATGGGGGTCATGGAGGAGTGGGTATAGGGGGAGGGTAAGCGGACAGGAAGGGTAGTAGGGTGGCTCTCACCGGGCCTCTTTTCCCAATGTCAGGTCCCTTAGAATCTCTACAGTGCAAAAGGAGGCCATTTGTCCCATTGAGTCTACAGCAACTCTCCGAAAGAGCATCTTACCTAGGCCCACCCGCCCCATCCCCATAACCCTGGGGATTTACCATGGCTAATCCACCTAACCTAGACATCTTTGAAACTAATCTTTAGTTTGTGGGAGGATACCGGAGCACCCAGAGGAAACCCACACAGAAACGGGGAGAACGTGAAAACTTCACACAGACAGACGCCCAAGGCCACAATCGAACCCGGGTCCCTGGCAAAGTGGGGCAGCAGTGTTAGCCACTGTGTCAACTTGATGAAGCCTTTGATCAAGGGACCCCTCCCCCAACCTAGCGCTGACAAGCTGGTCACATGGTTTTAGCTGCCATGCATGCTGCATAGTGACAGGCCTTTTTGAAGTTGGGTTGCTGCCAGCGGTAGCAGGGTGAGACCCTTAAGTTATCATTATTTGGCCACTTACGGGTCTCAGTTGGTGGCAGGGCAGGAAGGTCAACCATGGGCTTTCCTGCCCAAAACTTAATTCTCGCTTGCAAGCTCGGCACCAGCCAAAGCATAATATTCCTCCCATTATGTGAGGTTGGCATAGGAGCAATTGTAATATCCCAAACTTGAATAGTTGGCCAACACTCAAGGCTAGAGTTTCCATGTCAGTGCAGCCACTGTTGCACATGTAATGGAACAGGGTGTTTCTGTCTGATGAGCTTGGCACTGTCTCCAGCAAATCTTCACTCTCAGTTTAATTAAAATATTTAGACGAAGACTCCAGGCAGTTTTGCTGTCTGCGATTGGAAGTTCATCACTTGGGTGGGGTGCGATTGTATTAACGTGGAGCAGGATGAGGGAATAGGCAGTTTCCCAAATGCCAATATAAAATTAACTTCAAACTCATTTTGAAGTTACAACAGGAATGGTTTAAAACTCTGCAACAATTAACACACCTTCTGCAGTGATGTAAATCCACTTCTGCATATGGGATACTCGAACAAAACTGGAGGCCTCCAGTATCGTGACATGAATCTCATCCAATGTTCTTGAGATGGGGTGCCAGGAAATGCGATATTGCTCTCTCCTCATTGCCCCATTTTAACGTATTCTTCCTTATTTGGACAGGTATTTCCAGCATCTGACAAATAATTAACTGGCAGACAGTTTCACATCTCTCTCGATATTTATTTTCAATGTCTTTAATGAAGACTAAATTTAGGACAGATGTGAAACAGCTGCTGATTTACTGTCACCCATTTTACACAATAACACAAACTCCAGATTACTCCACTGTCTTCAAAAAGAAAAAGAGGTGTGAAAAACAAGAGGCCAAAAAAAAAGTAGGAATTTTTCCGATGAAGTAAAGTGAAGACATTTAATTCTTGGTTTGATACCAACCGGCAAATGGTTCCAGCTTGCAACTATTTTTAATCATTAAAATAAGCTGAATAAGCACCGGCTCTCCCCGTTTTTAAGTAAAGTAAAATCTACTGCACTACTCAACACAAAGCACTCAAATCAGATAACTTTTCAACACCTATATACACCTGCAAATGCTTAAATTATTGCTTGATATCTGCAAGTGAAAAGATGAATGCATGGTTTGAGATGAAGTCAGTGGGATTAACAAAGAGAGTCTTTCATTGCTGATTTAGAAAGGAGAATAGCATGCCCGTGTTCCCTAAATTATACAGCTAAATCAAAGATCAAACAGAAAACTAATAAACGAGAAAATGGTTCAACTCGTGACCTGTGAATTGGTGTCAATGGGAACCAAGGACCTAATCACAACTTCCTTGTCCAAACTATTTAAAATCATGTTGAAAGTCAGAGCAGAGTACACCTGAATGAAAAGAGAATAACGTTTCTTTAATTGGATGAAAAGAGCAGGTGAAGATAGTAAAGACATATTCACATGATTCCCCTGACAATTTTAAAAATTGATTCATTGTGATTGAATTAAGAGTACAAAACTCAATAGGATAATGCATGCACACACTTGTGTCTGGATACCACAGCTGCTGTCGTCCTTGGTGCTTATCGTATGTATGTTGAGCGCAAAAATCTAACAACTTCCGCAATTTGTTAAATGATTCAACAAGCTAATTAAGTCAAAAATCCCAGATGCAACCACATTGACAGAAGGGGCTACATTCTCAACAGGTGCAGCTGCTGCTGGGCTTTGCTACACAACAAAATTGCTAGAATCCCTTTGATTCAATATGCATTTTGAGTCGTAAATTTAATGGACAGAAAGGAAGATTAGAATTACTGGGGTCAATTTTCCTGTGTTTACTACCCGATATGTGCACCACTTTACATAACATACAGACATGAAGAAAGAGGTACATGACCTCTAACACACCTTTTGTTCATGGGGCACATTACATTCTGACAGGCAGTGGGTGTAGGAAGCTTTCTGGAATGGCACCTAGCTATTGCAATAAAGATTTTGCATCATATTCCTTTGATCTTGTCATGTCCATCTTAGATTACCATCCTTATAAATGGCCATTTGGGGTTTTAACTCCTGAATTCCACTGAGAATACATTTAAATGGATAATCATTTGCAGCTCATTATCTCAGATTTTTTGTTTGCCTTTTCTGCTAGCACATCGGTTCTCATGAATTGTCTTTTGTTTTGCTCCAAACATCATTACTGCACCAATTAATTTTAAAATTGGAAACACCCCTAACTCAGGTGTTAGCAAAAAAAAAGGGAACAAATTGTGCATGCATGGGTTTCCTCCAGGTGCTCCGGTTTCATCCCACACTCCAAAGATGGGCCGGTTAGGTGGATTGGCCATGCTAAATTGCCCTTAGTGTTCAAAGATTTGTAGGTTAGGCAGAGTAAGCATAGTAAATGCACAGGGATAGGGCAGAGGGGAGGGCCTGGTTGGGATGCTCTTTTGAAGAGTTGGTGCAGACTCGATGGGCACTGAAGGGGATTCCATGAGTCTATGATTACTGAAAGGATACCAGCCAAGTCAGAATGCATGAGTAACAGTCTGTGTCTGTGCATATCTGCAGGCAGAGGTAAACATATACTTCACTTTGACAGACAGTTAGTGCATGCAACCATTCTCAACTCTCAAGAACGATTATGACAGCAAGCCTAATGGCACAACTATTTACTCTGTCTCTATAGAAGTGCCCAAATTGCAATTCATCACACTATACTTTCCTTTGAAAGCACCAAACTCAAACCTCTACCAAGGAGAAAGGCAGCAGATGCGTTGGAACACCGTGCATCATGTAACACTACATTCTGCACAGTCCTTTCCTTCTCCCTATGTACTCTATGAACTGTTTGCTTTGTCTGTATAGTGCACAAGAAACAATACTTTTCATTGTATACTCATACATGTGACAATAATAAATCAAATCAAATCAAACCACCAATTGCAAGTTCCTCTCTGTTGTGTCAGTCTCCTTAAGACAGTGCAGCAGAAGAGGGTCACCTAACTTGAGTACCAGTGGAAACTGAGTGAATGATCACCCCAGAGGGTGGAGTCCTCTCTCAGAGAGAATCATTTTGCACCCATGTAGTTAACATCATAAAGAGTGGAGCATGACTCCAGGGCAGCCTAGAGCTACTACTACTACTTTCTCTTATCAATAAATATCTTTTGTTCCTAACTAAGTCTGAAATCTCTTGACCATGTCTGGAATGTCGCAACATAACACCCTCCAAGCCACACACCATCCTGTTATGCAAGTATATCATTGTTACTTCACTGTTGCTAAGCCAAAAGCCTGGAACTCCCTCCCAAACAGCACCGTGAGTCCCTACACCGTGACACCCATGTCCTATGAAAGAATAAAAAGCAACATGGGCCTGAATTTTCAGGATGGTGAGCACTCAGCATTGGCCATCCGGAGAATCGGCGGGTAAAGCATTGTTATCGACTCCAACAGGCCCAAAGCATTCAAGAGGCCATTAGGTGATTACTTGAATGGAAACAATGTGCAGGGGTACAGGGAAAAGGCAGGTGAGTGGCCATAATGCTTGTTTGTAGAGCCAATGCAGACACGATAGGCCAAATGGCCTCCTTTTGCGCCGTAACAATTCTGTGATTTCACGCTCTAATGCAGCGCTGATTGGCAGCAGGCAGGACTTCCATGTGCACTTGGTAGGAAATCCCACCTTGGAGTGCTGCCAGCCAATCAGATTGGCCAACAGCTCTCTAACCCATCCAGACACAGCACAGCAGTGGCAGGAAGAGGTACTGCAGCACCTTGCTTGTGACTAATTCCCAGGAACCACAGTGCTAGTAGTGTCTTAAGGGCCTTAATTGGTGTAGCCTCAACTTTGCAAAGGGTAGTAATGGTTTAGAGATGCCCTTTGAGATTATCTACTGGTTTACTATATTCTTCTCTTCTTCTGTTGGGGCACTTCTCACGTTCTAGTTTCATGCAGTTTGCAACCTTCAGTATGAATGTGCATCCAGCCAGCTACATAGTTCTACAATCAACGAACAATTATGCACTGATCCACATGAGCTATTTACCATTCTGGTCAGATTTGAATCAGTTCCGAACCATTTAGAAATGACTTGTACCAATGGACAACCATTGGCGCCACTGACTTTATGCATGGAAATGTTTCCTGGTAATGGTTTAAATAGATCTTTCTGGTCTGATAATTACTCTGAGAATACTTAGCCTGCATTGATTATTTTACAAGTAGCTGGAACTGTTGTTTAGTGCAGTAAATAATAATGATTGCACTCTGATGGCCATCAAGAAACATGTATCTTGTTACCTTGTCTTAAATTTTCCACTTCTGTACTTATCCGAGAAATAATTATTACTCCCACATACACACACTTAGAATGTAATTAGGTGGCTTACATGAGTTGTACAGGGTAACTAATATTTTAAAACTGGCTTGTTACAACTAATGTTATAACTGAAACACTACTGAAATGGAAGGAAAGACATTGAAGAATTTAGCTAAGGCCCAATAATGGATATGGGATTGTGATGTGTATTTAACTCATTCCTGTTTATTGTGATACAGGCAGCATGAATTTTGCGAATCTAGAGACATACTCTGGTGAGTACCTAAGGGCTCTTATGAAATGCCAGGCAGCAGAACAATTAATTGAGCATCTCGATGGTCTGCTCTCTAATATTTTATGTGGTGGAATGCCTCTCATTGTAGCCATGCTGGCTGCATGTGTTTGAGTTGTACAGTGGAGTTATGAGCCAGTGTTCAGTCTCTTGCCTTAGTCACCCAGCAGACACCCTCTGCATGTGCCCACCTCTGGCATGAACAGCACTGAATGCCATTTGGTGGCACAGTGGTTAGCACTGCTGCCTCACAGCGCCAGGGACCCGGGTTTGATTCCCGGCTTGGGTCATCGCCTATGTGGAGTCTGCATGTTCTCCCTGTGTCTGCGTGATATGGTAGCTCAGAGTAAATGCATTACTTCTGGGCATTCACCCGCATGATCTGTTCAGTATGCTGCACACATCAACTGCACATTCAGCAATGCTAATCTTAGCAATTGCGGAAACATGGCAGCATTTAGATGTGGTGTCTGCAAAGTCACGTATGAATAGTCAATGACACCTGCACCATGCAGAAACCCACTATCCTGGTACAGCCATGGTCTAGCTGGTCAAAGAGAAGACAATGAACTTCCTTCTCCCATTATCAGGAGCTTCAGTCACCTCAGTGGATATCAATTTGGGTGATGTTGCAAATGTAGCTGCACCAGTCTAGAAGACTTTCAATGAAAAGAAATTCATAGCACGGTCTACTGCAAGCTTTGCCTTGTCTTTGCCTTGCTGTGAGGTCGCAGCTCTGCTTGCAACAGATGGCAGCTTTCCATGAGCACCTCCTTTGTAAAACAGAGTTGATGCACACACTGCTCCAGGCTCAGTATGAGGTAAGAGAAATTCTCCCTGAAGGCCCTGATGGATACAGTCCATCTCCCTCGCCTCCTGTTCCTACCTCTTAAAATAGCTTGTCCTCCTCTTTGCTGCCTCTGCGCTATATCTTTTGCTGCATCAAGGGGGCTGACACCTGTAGCACCAATAACTAGGAGTAAGTGGCCTGAATAAAACATTTGAAGTCAAAAGCAAGGCACATATAACACCACTCCCTGTCAACTTACCAACTCAACCAACTCTGCAAACTACCAAAATCTTTTACATACTCAAGTAGATCTAATAGAAATTAATCTGCAACTAAGCTGAGTGGTTAATGATCCTGATAATTAATGCTGGCTGGGAATCCTTGCTCCTGCTGAACGTATACCTGTTTGAGAGAGGGCATTAGCTGAAGTGGTGAGGTTGAATGTTGCAACACAGTGGCATTAGTGTTACATGCTGACTGAGGTTTCAGTCTCCTAATCTGCACACTTCTGACACACGCTCCTAATGTCCACGTTACTGACCTTCTAAAAATAAAGTTTATTTATTAGTCACAAGTAGGCTTATATTAACACTGCAATGAAGTTACTGTGAAACTTCCCTAGTGGCCACACTCCGGTGCCTGTTTGGGTACACTGAGGGAGAATTTAGCATGGCCAATGCACCTAACCAGCATATCTTTTGGACCGTGGGAGAAAACTGGAGCACCCGGAGGAAACCCATGCAGACACGGGGAGAACGTGCAGACTCTGCACAGACAGTGACCCGAGCTGGGAATCGAAGCCGGGTCCCTGGCACTGTGAGGCAGCAGTGCTAACCACTGTGCCACCGTGGCACCAAATGGCATTCAGCACTGTTCATGCCAGAGATGGGCACATGCAGTCCGGATGCCATCTTGAAGGAAAGCAACAGCTGTAGCACTGAAACGAAGGGCGCTATTGAAATTTTGTGGCTATTAAATTTAATTAACCATGAAAAGCTTCTATATTACCTTTTTTGATAAAGCTATTGCACTCTGCTGCTCGGTTCAATGCAAGTCATGACAAGGTCACATCTTTTATTATGGCAATTTTTTTTAAACATAGCAGAGAAGTTGGCTTATTTTAGATTTCTTTAGTCGTACTAAGCATCAATTTATGTATACTTGACCTTGGCTGGGAAAAATAGAGCGGCAATTGGAAGAGATTACTCTATTACTGTAGTCCTGTGGTGGGTTTAGCTTATGACCAGAATGCTGAACAGTTGTCAAGCTTATGGGGCACTGTGTCTAAACAATGGGCTCAGAGTGCAATGTATGCATTGTAATAGATGTATTTTCTTTAAATAATCACTTATTGATTCAAAACTCATTCAGTTTATATTTCATTCAATGCCACTTTTTTAAATCGAATATGTAAATGGTTGCATTCCATTTCTTTCTAGTTTATCTTAATAAAAAGACATCAGTCACTAAATGAACTGAAGGCTGTTGTGGCAGTGATGAACCATAACGTGATGGGGATATCAAACATGGAAGACTGAGGACAGAAATAAATGTAATGTTCAGAAGAGGCTGAAAAGGAAGTAGTGCTGCACTATTTGTTAAGTACAACTAAAAGGAAACAAAATTAACCTGGTGCAGACGCCTAATTGCAGAAAGAATTCGAGGGGATTTTAACTTGGAGTGTTGTCCAGGAAGAAATCGCACCAGTGAGTTCATTCCCTGGCCACCAGGGACAGTAACAGGCTTTCAATTATTTTAACCAGCCCACATTGTTTAAATGGATTAACAAATAAAATCAAAAGGAAAATAAAGAGGAAAAAATACCTCCCTAAATCCTACAGGGAGAGAGAATGAAGGGTTCACTAGGAAGGTTATAGACGCACACAGAAAAGTATATATAAAGGTAAGCAGAGAGGCAATGAGTGACCACATATAAAGCGACAGTAAATAGAAGAGGAAAAGATATTTCAATACTGCATAACAAGAGGACAGTTTGAGAAGGGATTAAAGCATTCAAAGGTACAACTTCAACTTCAAGCTGACCATGAGTGCAAAAGAGTAAATATTTTGAGTGATTATTTCGTCAAAGTATTCCCAAGCGAAGACATGAACAACTTACCCTCTGGAGAAAAAAATATCAGGTGTTAAGAGCACAGGTAATGGTAAATGTCGAGTTGTTCAAATCCCAGAAGGGAAACTTGAAACAAACACCTTCAACTGTGTTTGCAATTTGAACATTATCAGGAGAGGTTTGAAATCCAAAAATGATACCCCTGACTATTTGTGATGATTTTAACAAAGTAAATGTTTATTAAGAAATAGAAAGAAAACAATAATGTAAAATAGATGTACACTTAGATAAGACGATGGCTTTACGCAATATCGCTACTTTAAACAGTTCCAAACAACCTTAAGTTAACTACCTTCAGAGCTAACTCTCCCCAATCTGTTCCACAACACTTGAAAGATTTTAAGATCTATAAAAATCCAGTGACTCTTACAGCAAAGTGCCTTTACATCTGTTGGGGTTGCTTCTGAAATTAACAAGCAGTTTGCTTTTCAAATCAGGTTTCCTTTATACGTTGTTTGCTGGGAGGTAAACAGCCATTCCTACTGTTGACTGTGACCTAAAGCAGCCCCTCTGCAAAGGTTTCAGTATCCCCTTAAATATGTTTTCCCTTTAATCTCTCCCTTAGCCTTTCCTAATTTTTTTAGAACTGCACTCTCCCAGGCTTAATTACCTTCATCTCTTTATATTAGCTTTCAGAGTTTAAAAGCATAGTAAACTTACTTCACCCAGCTTCCCTATGACACCTTTCCTTCACATCTTGCATATCTTATCCTTTGAATCCTAACAATCTATTCAGATCTGTTTGTGTTCCGCACCCATTCTTACTAAATTGCCTTTTGTTGCATCTGTTGCAGTGTTGCTAGGCTTATTAACGTATCAAACACACCAGTTAGATTCACATAGTCATGCTGTCCCTGCCTTACTCACATATTCACACAGTTTAAAATATATAACCAAAACGTTACCAGTGGAAAATATTCCAATTTCCCTGATATTTTCCTTACACCAAGGCATAATTCAAGATTTCTTTAGAAGGTTTTAGATAATCTTAAAGCAAATAAGTCCCCAGCGTTTAATGCTAACAGACTTTTAAATACATTAATTTATGTTACAGCATTGTTATTCAGCTGAAGCTAAAATTGTATGCTATCTTCCGATGCGCAAAGGAGTTTCGAAACATTGCCAGTAAAATGTGCTTTTCATATTTAAATGTCGTTACTGGCTTTGTCATTTTGCATCATTGTTAGATTTTGTAGTGTACAACTGATTCAATTCGATTTGATTCAATTTGATTTGATTTGATTTATTATTGTCACATGTATTAGTATACCATGAAAAGTATTGTTTCTTGCGCGCTATACTGACAAAGCATACCGTTCATAGAAAAGGAAAGGAGAGAGTGCAGGATGTAGAATTACAGTCATAGCTAGGGTGGAGAGAAATCTCAGCTTAGTATGAGGTAGGTCCATTCAAAAGTCTGATGGCAGCAGGGAAGAAGCTGTTCTTGAGTTGGTTTGGTTGAAAGCTATAAAACTTTTAGAAGTTCCTATTTAACAATAAATTAATTCAATTTTTATGTGAATTGGATAATGAAGCACCCTCATCTGTAGCCAGTAAACATATTTAATTAACTTCATCATTTGCTCAAATGCACGACACAGTGATGTCCACTTGCAACATTCACCCAGAATTTTCTCTTTATGGGCTTGCATTTTGTAACCCTTGTAATTCCCTTTTATCTATAGTTAGTTGTTCAATAGTTTGAGAGCAGTTCCAATTCCCTATCCACGTTTTTAAGCTTTTGAAGTCAGTGATAAAATTGTACCACAATTGAAAGGGGCATTTACCTAACTTGAAAAATACCATCTCTATGAAATGTTTATGTTATTGCATGTATATTATCATAAAATCTCTACAGTACAGCAGGAGGCCCATCGAGTCTGCACCGACTCTCTTACAGAGTACCTTACCCTGGCCCTCTACCCCACCCTATCCCCATAACCGCACACATTCACCATGGCTAATCCATCTAACTTACACATCTTGGGACACTTAGGGGCAATTTAGCATGACAAATCCATCTAACCTGCGCATATTTGGACTGTGGGAGGAAACCGGAGCACCCGGAAGAAATCCATGCAGACACGGGGAGAACGTGCAAACTCCTCACAAACAGTTACCCAAAGCTGGAATCGAGCCTGGGTCCCTGGTGTTGTGAGGCAGCAGTGCTAAGCACTGTGCCATGGTGCCACGCTATTATATCTGTTCTTTGAAACTTAAAACAGCATAAACAAGAGTTGGACTGCCAGTACTGGTAACTCTTATTGTACTGACTAATGACTTTGTACTAAGAAAGCATTACTGCTAATGAAGTCCGTAACAAAGTGTGAATTAAATCAGTGTAATTTGCAGACTGAATGGTTCTGAAAACCCCCCAATTCACAATTATAAGAAAATGAATCGTGAAAGCAACACAGCTATTAAAAATAATTTAGATTCCAATGGAAACTAAAAATTGTGCACAAATTTTGAAGTGTTGGAAAATAACCCAAAGCCAATTGACAATCAAGGTCACTTTCTTACAGTTTCTAAATATTCTGCAACATGTCATTTTTAGTAGCCGTGAGCTAGATATATCTGATGGGTTAAATCTTCAGTTTCTTTCAACTTAAAGTTTACTTATTATTATCACAAGTAAGCTTACATTAACACTGCAATGAAGCTACTGTGAATATTCCCTAGTCGCCACGCTCTGGCTCCTGTTCGGGTACACTGAGGGAGAATTTAGCATGGCCAATGCACCTAATCGGCATGTCTTTCGGACTGTGGGAGGAAACCGGAGCACCTGGAGGAAACCCACACAGACATGGGGAGAACGTGCAAACTCCACACAGACAGTCGCTCAAGCTGGGAATCAAACCTGGGTCCTTGCTGCTGTGAGGCAGCAGTGCTAACCGCTGTGCCACCATGCCACCCAATATTAACAGCATAAGAAATGGCCTGGTGTAGATTTATTGCAGCCCATAGTACTGAAGTGAAATTACTTTGGTTTTCTGTAATTTCTACTAAAGTCAGGTTTTTAATGTTTAAATGAAGGAAATGATTGCCACATCTATTTTCAATTTGGCCCATTGCTCTTTTATGCAGTGACTATGGGGGCGATCTTGAGCCCATGCTGAATGTTCGTGCGAATGCCAGCGGGGACTCAAGATCTGGAAGTGATCTCAGATCCTCCCCTCCCTTGGTGATGTCATCAGGTTCACACCCAGAACTAGCGTGAACCTGCTTCACATGAATTTCAATAGATTTGAATCTCATTTACCCACCCCTCACCATATTTTGACACATCCCCTGTAAATTGACACCCATTGAATTGACCTCACACTGGCACAGTTTACAATAGGCTCACCAAGAAGTGATCCTGTCGTGAGGATCCTCCTGGGAGTACAAAGGTGAGTATAGCAGTAGCCTAGCAATGCCCCGGCACTGGCCCTTGGCACTGCCAGGTTAGCACCATGCCCATGGCAACCTGGCAGTGCCAACCTGTGCCAAATGCCGGATACCAGTGGGAGCCTCGTGAGGGAGGGGGGAATCATTTGTATTCTATGGTGGCCAGGAGCAACAGAGGAGCAGGGGATGCTGGCGATGGCCGTTGGAGGAGGCAGGGGGAGGAGGTAGGTGCAGCTCCAAGTGGGGAGGAGCAGGGGAAAGGGCCAATGATCGAGGGGGTGAAGGGAAATGCTGACTCCGATCAGAAGTGGGGAGGAGAGCCCTTGAGATCTCCACGGTGGGCTGGAGGGGAGGTTAAAAGAGGGCACCCCGATCTCTGTGCAGCCATGTTTTGCTGGTGTGGTGAGGCCCCACCCCACTGCAGGACGATGCGAAACATACCCCCTTAATTTTTTTTGGCAGAGTATCTGACATGTTTCTCCGGAGGGAAACACACCAGTTTTCTCACAGGAAACAACATTTTTTGGTAAGATTCCCCCCCTTCAAAACTATGAATGACTATGAAAAGCAGGTACCCTGCTGCTCTGGGTAGAATATATGTACAATGATCACATTCAAATGTACTACGCCCTAAATGAGATACATTGATCTCTTAGACTTGGATATGCACATTTACATGTCACATAATTATTTTAAAAATCTCACATGAATTTATGTCTCCAAATATTTAATGAGTGTCTTTTAAATAGTTTTCAGGAAGCTAAATTCTCTCGGCTGACAATTCCACCAGGCATTAGTACTTTGACACCAACCCCATTTAGGGGTCGTAGGTCATCAGCGTATTCTCCTCTGCGACCTTCTGGGAGGTGAGCTCCTATTTAAGGACAGCGGGCAGGCTCCCGAGGCTTCAGGCCTAAATCAAAGAACCATAGAATCCCTACAAAACAGAAGGAGGCCATTCGGTCCATTGAGTCTGTACCGACCACAATCCCACCCAGGTCCTATCCCCATAACCCCATACATTTACCCTGCTAATCCTCCTGACACTAGGGTCAATTTAGCATAGCCAATCAACCTAACACACATATCTTTGGAGTGTGGGGGGAAACCGGAGCACCCAGAGGAAACCCACGCAGACATGGGGAGAAAGTGCAAACTCCACACAGGCAGTGACCCAAGGTCAGAATTGAACCTGGGTTCCTGGCGTTGTGAAGCGGCAGTTCTAAGTACTGTGCCACCATGCCACCCATGGTCTGTCAGGCCTAAATGAAGGCCTGTCAGGTTGGCAGCCCCACTGGGTTAGGAGAGTGCTGTCAAGGTAGACAAGTGAGCAGGAGGGCTCCTCAGCATGGAGGCACCCTCAGTTGCCTACATAGAAGTGATCATATAGAGAGGCCCAATGCTGGCTGGGCCATCAGAGTGGAGGGAAATCTGACTGCAAGCCCATTGAATAAGTGTCTGCAACCTTTGCTCCTCATAGTGCTGTCACTGAGACTTGGAACCACTGGCTTCGATAACTCCCTGACCTGCTGCTGAGAGCTGAGCTGGTCACTAAGTAAATTACCCAGCAGTGGGAATCCGTCAGAGAGTCATTCCAACTTCTTTGTTCCCAACTCCTCCCTATGTTCTCTCAATCCCCACCTCAAACCTTGTTTCCATGTGGCCAGGAAAATTCGGCCCACCTTGGTATTGTGTTTGCCAATCGCTTTGAAGAGAACATAAAACAAAAAGAAGCCTGTGCAAGAAAATAAAACGTAAGCCAGAATTCTATGTCCCTATTATGAATGGGCTTCGAGGTGGGTTCTCAAGATCAGATGGGATGGCAAGGGGGTACCATTCCGATGCCTTCCGACTATTTTACCAGCAGCGTGGTAGGTAGCCAGTGGTTCACCTGCCCTTAGCCCAGTTGAGGTCCTTACATAGCCACTTAAGAACTTCTTCCCCTTCCACTGTTGCCATTGAAATTAGAGAAGGCCACTCTGCCCTCAGGTTTGTTCCATCATTCAGTGAGATCATAGCTGACCTGTATCATAACTCCCACCCAGCTTGGTTCCATATCCCTTAATACCCTCAAAGATCTATTGATCTCATATTAAAATGATTAATTGAGCCAGCATCTACTGCTTTTCATAGGAGAGACTTTCGAATTTCCATCACCCCTATGCGTGAATGCATTTGCTATATTGAACACCAGGAATTTAAAGTAAATGATTTGTCCTTCAATCCCAACTTTTACAAAGGGTGGTGATGAGGTGATGCTTATCCAAACGCACCAAGCAAAGACAAAAGTGGCCCTGTAAACTCAAGATATTCAGCCCTTGAGTCAAAACTACAAATCCACAACTCAGTGCCCAAGGACCACGTGATTCATATCTCTTACGTGCAATTATGAGGCTTTCTGAAAATGGCTGAAATCATCTTGCAGGCTCTTTAGGAGCAGAATTGCAAGTCTACTGTCTGATTGTGAAACCTTAGTTACAGTGACTATAACCCTGCCTCATTCATTACTGGAGACCAATATGCAGAACCAAATCACTCACAAAAGGAGAAAAAAGTGTCTGTGTCGGGGAATGGAAAGAAATTACAAAATACATGGTACACAGTTTTAGGAAATGCCTACCTCCGCGCAATTTATGTTCTGTTAACTTTGTACTTTCTGCAGCAGCTACCTTACGTCTTTGCTCACTAGCCCTCTGGAGCTGTTGGTCTTAAACAGAACTACATCATTCCAGTTTCTCCTAGTTTTAATCTACAACTTTCAATCCGTGCTCACGCTTACTTGCATTCTCCTGTCCAATAACCTCCAAGCAGTGCTCTACTGGGACATGACCGAGTTCACTGGAGTAGTTTCATTTAGGATATACTCTGTTTAAGGAATAGGTTTTATTGTTAAAGTTGACTTACACTGAGATGAATTGATTGTTGTTCAGAAACTCAGCCGTGGTCCTTAGAGCGTAGCATCATTTATTCAAGACAACCCTTTGATTCCTTGTTTGATTGAATCATCAATGATTATGCCTAAATAAAGTGACCCTGATAACCTGAGACAATTTTTGGAAATACAAAAGACACTGGCAGGTTTCTGAAGAACTTGCTGAATTATCACAGCTTTGATCAGATCTCCTATGTATTTCCACAGGGTGCACACACATGAATATATTTGCAGGCACAGGCTTATGATATACAACACATTTCACTGTTGGATACATTAATATTTTAACACTAACCCATTGGTGGCAGGGTTGGTGGTGACGAGTTATGTCATTATCAGACTCGGATGCCCTTCAATTAATAAATCATTATCTGTCTTTATTAATGTAGCAATACACATGGGAAGTGAGTGAGTTCATTAAGTACCACCTCACATAAAATTTACGGCTTGGTGAGCTATTTATAATTTCCGACAATGGCATCTAATCTCTGCAGTGTTAAGTTAAAAGTTATTGTGTGCGTTGACTCATGGGCCATCATAAATCTTTTTAAATGACAAGCTGCAGATAGCAGTTTATTGAATAATCCTTCAAAGACCTGTAAGAGCATTGTTTCAAATACCTTTGAAAGTATAGTTACCATGATGAACCTAGAGGTATATTCTCAAGCTGCGAATTTCGACTTAAATTAAATGCATATGTTGTACCTTGAAGGATTCGACACCAAGGAGCAGTGGTAAATACACAGCAATATTGAAACTGAGACAATAATTTAGACCTAAATTTTGTGAAATATGACATTGATAAGTATCATTACAAGTAGGACCATATGCGGTGAATGCTTTTATGCCTTTATATGTCTATCGAAGTTTTATTTTGCAGGAAAGAGAAGCTACAACATGCACTGTACTCAGGACAAATGTACTTTCCCATGATCTCCCACTGTCATAGCATAGGCGCCAGCACTCGTCACCAACATGGACCTTATCTACTTTTCTTTATCTTTTTCAATAAAAAAAATTCTTCCATTTATACAATACTTCCCTGCTCTCAGGACATATGTCGCCAGTTAAGTACTTTTTGAAGTGTAGTTACTATTACAATATAGGAAATGGAACATCTAATTTGCACACAACAGACCCATAAACAGTTATAAAACCAAAAGAGAAAATGCTGATCTGGCAGCATCAGTCAGGGGAGAAAAGAGCTGACGTTTTGAGTCCAAATGACCCTTAGCCAAAGCTCATCAATAGTAATGTGAAAATGACCAGATAATCTGTTGTTTAGTGATTGAGGGACAAATATTGGCCAAGGCACAAAGCATAACTCTGAAATAGCACTATGTGGGCATTAATGTCCACCTGATTGGGCTAACAGAGCCGTACTCTTTTGCTTAACGAGTAAGTTTCACTCTTACTCTGTTAACAAAGAACATTTCACATGTTGCTCCTACATCTAAATGTTGTTTTTATACCCCCTCCCCACCCCTCCACCAAACATCAACAGAATATGTACATGAGGCTATAGATACATTGGAACTTCCCATCCACATCTTCATGAATGAAAATCTGCACTCGGTAACTTTCTAAAGGCACATATTTGCATACACCTGACAAGTGACTTATTTTCAGCAGTGTCTGTTCCTTTTAGCTTTGTAAGCTTGAGTGTCACCAGTTTTCCTTTCTTCTATCATTAAAGTTTGAAATTTTACTCCAATAGCTTAAATTGGATTTGTGCCCACATGTGTAAAATTCAATTCAGGTTCATTGCAAAATGTATAATGTGACACATTGTAAGCCGTTTGTGCATTTAACTTAACTTGTAATTATAAAATTATTTCTAATATAGTCCCACTTCCTATATTGTAATAGTAACTACACTTCAAAAAGTAATTAATTGGCTACATGATGTCCTGAGAGCAGGAAAGTATTTTCTAAATGGAAGTATTTATTTTCTTTATTGAAAAAGACATAGAAAAGTAATTATAAACTATTTCATGCTGATACGTGATATTTGCATTCGATTATTTTTCACAATGAATATGTAGAAGACCATTTTGCATCTACACATTGATTCTTTAATGCTTCTGCTATTGATCTGACCTAAACTTTCTTTGTACCTTTTGTTATCAAGTTCAAATACCCACTAAAAATAAGTGTGCACTGTGCTATCAAATCAGCTCGTGGGTTCACATTTGTTAATATTTCACCTTGAAAGATCAAATCCTCAGTCATACTTTCACCAAGCCACCTGAGCAACTTCTTTCCAGACATTGTCTGGGATTTTCCGACCTCGTCCACGACTGGGATTCTCCGGTCCCGCTGCTGTGAACAGGGATTCGGCTGATCGCCAAATTTTCCATTCTCGCTAGCAGCAGCGGCAGCTCGCTAGTACAACATCAAAGAATTCCAGCTGTTAGCTTCTCCTTTACCTGTGTGATAATCAATATACTTGGAAAATTTGCTGAGGTAGGGCAGGATGCACTTAACTTCCCATGGTTATGTCATGTCTCGGTCAGCTTAACTGTCACTTTGAATTGAACAGAAAGAGATATCCTGAGGCAATACAATGAGACAACGGATGACACTGTTGAAAGGGAAGGTGATATTGAGGTGTGAAATTCATACCATTACTGAAAAACTTAGCAAGAAATTCGTAACAAATCAACTCAGAAACGATAAAATACAAGCCTTTGATTGTTTCCTGGAAAATGAAAATACATGGATAGCTGTGGCAGATTTTCCATGTTAGAACTTAGCATAAAGTATCACCCACTTGGAGTGCAGAGGAGAAAATCAAACAGCAAGCTTTAGATGCCCGCAGTAGGTATCCAGTTGTAACTTCTTTAAAGTTAAGCCAACAAGACTTTTTAATGAAAGTGTATTTTTGTTTTAGGCAGGAGGCAAGCACTACCATCCAACTTGTGCGAGGTGTGTCAGATGTCACCAGATGTTCACAGAGGGAGAAGAAATGTACCTAACAGGTATGCCAGGCTTACACTGAATTACATGGGGGTATACATCACAGAAACAGGCTGTTGAGCCAAGTTTGGCCAAATCAAACATATTCTTTAAGCTGCCATGCTGAATGAAAAAATGCATGATATCCTGTAAGGCCCAGTAGAACATCAGATCTTTTTTGCTCCAGAGCCAAAAGAAATACAAAGTAACAATTTATGAAATAATATATTTTTAGGACATTCCAAAAAAAGTGGAACAACGTATTGAATAAAATATACTATGTTATAGAATGCCATCAGTATTTGAGTTTACTGTGGCTTTGATGTTTTTGATTTCAGTTGAAGCATTTTGATTTTTATACACTGGCTGGTGACCCCATTAACATTTTCTCAATGAGATGTGAGCACCAAATGGCTTGACTTCTGTTAACTTGCTGGATTGGTGGGATGGAAAATTAGGTGGATACACCCCACCTCCAGCCAATGGTTAAGGCCTGTTTGCGGTGGTGGGAGGGGAGTGAACGAAGGGCAAGAATGGATTGACAATATCTTACAGGGCCCGGAGCAGCCTGTTGGTACCTGGAGAAAGTGGGATTGGCATGGCCTGAGCATGCTTCACCCTTTGTTTCTTGAACACTGCTGTCAACATCCTACATCAAGACTTTTAACTCTTGAACACTGTTGTCGACATCCTGCATCAAGACTTTGAACTGTTAGTGATCTGTTTTGCACATGATAATCAGACAGTTGATAGTTGAAGTTCTCCCTACATTGTGATAATTTACTAGACAGGTGGTGTGGAGATGTTGCCTCAATTCTGAGTATTCCATTTTCTTATTCATGAACCATGTCACATAACGTCAATGGTATTACAAACCAGGACAAAAAAATTAGCTGGATATAAGATGGAGATAAGGACATTTCCAAAACAAAATAACGTTTGACCGTCATTTAACTTGGGGTAGTGACAGTACAGTGATAATGTTAACTGGACTAGTAATTCAGCAGCACAAAATACTAATGTTCTGCAGACATGAATTCAAATCCCACCATGGGAAAATTAAAATTAATTAATAAATCTGCAACAAAATGCTGGTCTCTATAATAACAATTATTAAAACTACTGGATTATTCATGTCCTTCAAGGAAGCCAAGCTTACCTGAACTGGCCTACATGTTACTCCAGATCCACACCAGTGTGGTTGACTCTGAACTACCCTTTGAAATGGTTTAGCAAGCCATTCATCTGCTCAAGGGCAATTCACAATGGGCAATAAACGTTGGCCTTCCCAACAATGCTTGCCTCTGCTTTCCTCCTCCCAGTTAACTACATCCACCACAGCACAGGCATTCCAGATTAATATTGACCTTGGATAAACATACTGCAATAATTCAGAATATTATAATACAGATTTGGTTCTTTGGCCAATTTGATTTCAGGCACTCACCCTGTTTTGATGGTGTTGGTTGAGGGATAAATGTAGGTGAGCAAACATCAGCAGAACCTCATCACCCCGACATCCCCTCCTCCGGCCCCACCCCATTGCTGTTCCTTTGAATCATGCCACCAGATTGTTTGTATACCTCCAAATAGGCAAGCAGGAGCTCCTTGGTTTACACCACATTTTAAAAAGGAAAATTAGTAATTCCCCAGTACTACACTAAAGTGTTGGCCTGGCTTATGTGTTAAACTACTGGAGTGGAGCATGAATGCTCTGTTTCTAATGGAGAAACAGACACAGAGCCAAGCTGATATCGTCAGTGTGTCCCGTAGGCTGTGACATAGAATGCTATGAATTGAAACTTAAAGTGCTCTAATCAAGTATAATGTTGCATCTGTGACCAGCTAAGTTATCCAGATCAATATTGTGAGTATTCTATCTGACTTGTTGAAGGACCCGCATCATTATTCTCTGATGTGCGGTAACATGATATTATCAGCAGCCGTGTTTAATTACCCTGCATATTCATTCCAAGTTGAATAGGAAAACAATGCTTTTTTCTATTTAGTGTTATACAGGCAGACTTACTCCTTTCCCAAGGAAAAGGCGCTTCTCAGATTTCTTCTGAATGGGAAACTAGGAGCCAATTAATAATTGCAGTTTCATCTCATTTTGTTTTGGATTGGTTGCAATTCTTTCAAAAACTCAAGAGGAAATAACAAATAAGAAAAAGTGTGGGTGATTAAAAGCTGTGTGAAACACAGTAGGGTAGCTACTTGTGTTCACCAGCCAGACCACAATCAGAGAAGTGATAAAACAAGTCTGATTTTAATTGTAATGAACAAGATTAGCACACAACTGGTGTCATACCTAGCACAAAAGAAGAATGTTATAGTGTTTAAAGGCTAATCACCTCAGTCCTCAGGATATCAGTGCAAGAACTCCTCAGAGTAGTTTCTTCCGCCTAACCATCTTCAGCTCCTTCATTCTGCTCTCTATCAAAAGATCAGCGGTGGGAATGTTTGTTGAGGATTGCACAGTGCACAGTTCCATTTGTAGTTCCTCAGATACTGAAGCTGTCCATGTCCGAATGCAACAAGTCCTGAACAACATTCAAGCTTGGGCTGACAAATGACATTCATACCCCACAAGTGCCAAGCAATGACCATCTCCAATAAAAGAGAATCTAACCACACAACCCCCCAATCACCCTTTGACATCCAATGGAATTACATGACTGGATTCCCCACCAAATATTTCATGGGGGTTATCAGGGACCAGAAACATAACTGGACCAGACATATAGCAGGTCAGATGCTAGGACTTCTGCAGCAAGTAATTCACCTTCTGACTCCCCAGAGTTTGTCCACCTTCTACAAGGTACAAGTCTGGAGTGTAATGGAATACTCTCCACTTGCCTGGAGAGTATTCCATTACAAAAGTGCTCAAGATATTCGACATCATTTAGGACAAACCATCTTGCATGATTAGCATCCTATCATCCACCTTAAACATTCACTCCCTCCACCACTGATGCACAGTGACAGCAGTATGTATTGTCTACAGGAGGCACTGCAGCAACTTGCCAACATTGCTTCAATGGCATCTTTGAAATCCATGACCCCTACTTCATGGGAATGTCACTACCTCAAATTCCCTCGAAGCCACACACACCATCTTGGAACTATATTGCTGTCATTGTCACTGAGTCAAAATCCTGCAACTCCCTACCTATCAGAGTGAATGTGGCCGTACCTACCCCACATAGACTGCAGTGGTTCAAGAAGGTGGCTAACCACCATATTCCAGTGGCTATTAGGGATGGCAATTAAAAAGTGGCCTTGCCAGCGACAACAACATTGTAATTAAAAGTACACGATCCAGGCACTAGGTAGACATGAACAGGTAGGCCAGAATTCTCCGATCTCGCATGCCCTGCTGCCACTGCCAGCGAGAATGGAGAATTTGGCATTCAACTAAATCTCCATTCACTGTGGGGGGACCGGAGAATCCCAACCCCTGGCAAGGTATTGAATACAGTAAGAAGTTTAACAACACCAGGTTAAAGTCCAACAGGTTTATTTGGTAGCAAAAGCCACACAAGCTTTCGAGGCTCTGAGCCCCTTCTTCAGGTGAGTGGGAATTCTGTTCACAAACAGAACTTATAAGACACAGACTCAATTTACATGAATAATGGTTGGAATGCGAATACTTACAACTAATCCAGTCTTTAAGAAACAAAACAATGGGAGTGGAGAGAGCATCAAGACAGGCTAAAAAGATGTGTATTGACAATACACATCTTTTTAGCCTGTCTTGATGCTCTCTCCACTCCCATTGTTTTGTTTCTTAAAGACTGGATTAGTTGTAAGTATTCGCATTCCAACCATTATTCATGTAAATTGAGTCTGTGTCTTATAAGTTCTGTTTGTGAACAGAATTCCCACTCACCTGAAGAAGGGGCTCAGAGCCTCGAAAGCTTGTGTGGCTTTTGCTACCAAATAAACCTGTTGGACTTTAACCTGGTGTTGTTAAACTTCTTACTGTGTTTACCCCAGTCCAACGCCGGCATCTCCACATCAAGGTATTGAATGGCAGAGGTGCCCAAAGTTGCTCTTTAAATTGAGCATTCTATTCAGCATGTATTTAAAGCAGGCACCGCAGGGATGGAATGCTGTTCAGACATTCCAGCCACATATATGAAAATCTAAAGCTTAATAAGCTTAGTACGCAAGTTGTGCTCTACTCCCAAAGCCCTTTACACTAAGCATTCACATCGGAATGCACTAAGTTTCTCTGATATATTAAAGGCGCTCAATTTGAATGAACTTTGTCCTGACTCTGACCAATGACGTTTTCTCTTTGGGAATTGAAGACAAAAAGCTGACAGCTGACTTTGTCCATCTGCATCCTCAGACAGTATCTCCTATTGGCTCAGAATCTTGGCTAAGTTTCTCAAAAGCCTGCGAGCTGAATCATGTCACCTTTTTGCCTGACCCTGCTCAAAACCAAGATTTTGCAATGTTGGTAGGGTCTTATTGGTAAAATTAGATACAAGCTGAAGCTGACCTCCTCCCAGCCAATGTAATTGTAAATTGGGCAAAAACGAGTGCATGTCAGAGATGTTATCGTGTCAGTTTTCTCTTCAGCCTGTGAAGAAATTATCAGTTTTCACTTGGTCTCTCCTGATAGTGGCATAGCTGAGGTCATAGAATAGAATCCGTACAGTGCGGAAGGAGGCCATTTGGCCCATCAAGTCCACACCGACTACTACCCCACCCAGGCCCTGTAACCCCACATATGTACCCTACTAACCTCCCTGACACTAGGGTCAATTTAGCATGGCCAATCCACCTAACACATACATCTTTGGACTGTGGGAGGAAACCAGAGCACCCAGAAGAAACCCACGCAGACACGGGGAGAATGTATAAACTCCACATAGACATTCACCCGAGGCCGGAATTGAACCCAGGTCCCTGGCACTTTGAGGGAACAGCTAACCACTGTGCTACCGGTCGATAACTGAATGGATTGGGGAATTTCAAATCGCACTCTGTAGTTTGTTTATACTGGTGGCACAATTCATGGTCATGATGTTGTCAAAAGTATGCACTTTGATTTGGATAATTCCATCCTCTAATAAAATAACTAATCCTGAAAGTCAAAGGAAGAACAATTAACTTCCCTTTCATTCTTCCAGCACCTGGTTAATCAATAAGAAAGGAATACATTTTTGTAAGTAATACTTTTTGAGAGGCGGCTATTTGATCGATGGTTGGTAGTGTAGAGGAATAGAATGGCAACATATTTTTTTCCTATTTATCTGCAGGAATTGAATTAATTTACCGACATCTGACTCCTCTGTGAAGTCAGTGGAATATTCTTCATCAAGGCCATTTCACGGAATCATAAAATAATGCAGCATTGGAGGAAGATCTCAATTCATAATGCTTGAGCAGAATCTTTGAAAGCTGTCCAATTAGTTTCACTCTCCTGCACTTTAACCACAGGAGCAGGTCTAATTGGGATATAATAACATGCCTTGTCAGTAACACCTTTTTTCGAAGGCAAATGTAAGCAAGATGACAAAGAGGATAATTGTCTCTTTTGGCAGTGGCAGTAACTGGCAAAGGTGATCAAGCCTCCCCACCTCCCCCCTCCCCCCCACCCCCACCTCCCTTCTCACCACAGAAACTGAATATTACCTTTAACTTCCTTAAAGGGATGAGCTCATGGCATTATTTGTCAAATCAAGAAATGGATCAGATGAAGATGAGCCGCTATTCCACTACTATCAAAGGAAAGGAGTGTAAAGTAATCTCAAACAAATAGGATGTATGTCCAATCTTGACTTCCACTTCTGGACTGTGCTAGGCAACCATGCACTGTGCACACTCTGGCAAGGATTCCGTCTGATCCAAGAGGTGCCCGCAGGCAAGTTGCTCCTCATTTTTGGGGAGCCAGAAGGAGTGAGAACATCCCTCCAAATTCCATGATGCCAGCTTCGGTCTCTGACACTCCACCACCCCTCTCTGCAAATCAGAGAGCCCTTCACCCCCACGAACTTCTTGCATCTAGCCCAGAGGGTGTTGGCCGCCTGACGTTGTGACAGCCTGATATAGACCGGCTGGCCCAGGGAGCACAGATTCTGGCTACAGATGAGGCCTCATTATGTGAGGGATCAACAGGCAGCCAGCTTGTCAGCTCTCGGGCTACATTTATCCCACTGTTCCTTATAGCAGGGGTCTCCAAACTACGGCCCGCGGGCCACATCCGGCCCGTGGCGGGTCACATCCGGCCCGGATACAATAAATTTTATTCATTCATTTATAGAACTGATTTTTTTCTTTGGCCCACGAAGATGTGTAGAATATACGATGTGGCCCTCGTACTGAAGAGTTTGGAGACCGCTGCCTTATAGTAACATACGAGAAATGTGTGATCAGGCCTGCTGCCCACATTAGCATTCATGTGCTGTCAGGGAACACAGAAATGCCTGCAAAAAAAAAGCAAAGAAGTCAACAGACAATGCCTGAATAGAATAACTGACGTTATCAAAATATCAATATGCGACTGCTTCATAAGAAATTTGCTTTAGAATATTGACTTCTTCAAAAGTTACAATCAATGTCAAAAATAATTAATTCAGGCAGTTTGTTTCTTCTGCCTGAAGCAGTAAAATATTTTTGGCCAATGTTGTCTGCACTTCCACATGCTGAGTTTATTACGATACTTTCAGTGGTAAATCTGAAGAAATTATGCTCGTTATTCAGAAAGCCAATGGGCTGTGTTTGATGAGGGACGTTGGGAGCCTGAAAATGAGGTAAAAAAATGGGTCAGGAACCTGTTCTTGTCAACAGTGGGACCTGCGTGGCAATTTTACCACAAGTACCCTCATTACCCAACAGTGGGCAGATTCCTGATGCTCCTGACCCAGTCACAGGGCCAGGAGCTCTGAAATATCTGAGCAGGTGCCACAGAGAGAGGTGGTTGCAGGAGACCTGGAATGTCCAAGAGGTGAGCAAAAATATGTAAACATTCAAAGGGCCAAGGGTTGGAGAGCAAACTCCTTCCTCTGCTGAGGTCGTTAGGGCCAAAGGTGTTGCCTTCCCTTGTTTGACCCATAGAACCCTATTCCCTTCTCTGGACCGAAGCAGGAAGGCTACCACCATTTATCCAGCGGCCTTTCCAAACGACAGGAGGTCACCCTTTGTGGTCAGCAATGTCAAATGGAACCTAATTTTGTCTTTAATTATGTAAATCAGCTATCCACCACATTAAGGCGAAATGTTATGATCCTGTGTCACTGTCCGTAAAATGCCCAACTGTGGGATCACATCAGGAAATGGATTCAACCATGGGAGCAGTTTAGCAATTCAGCAATGAAGGACCAAGGGATTGATTAAGAAGGGGAAAATACAGTACGAAAGTAAGCTTGCAGGGAACATAAAGACTGACACTAAGAGTTTCTATAGATACGTGAAGAGAAAGAGGTTGGTGAAGACAGATGTAGGTCCCCCACAGAAAGAAACGGGAATGTATAATAGGGGACAAAGAAATGGCCGAGCAACTGAATACATACTTTGGTTCTGTCTTCACAAAAGAGGACACAAACCAAATGCCAGAAATGTTGGAGAAGGCAAGATTTAGTGAGAGGGAAGAACTGAGCGAGATCAATATTAGTAGAGAAATGGTGTTAGGAAAGTTGATGGGGTGAAGTCAGATAAATCCACAGGGCCTGATAATCTACGTCCCAGGGTACTTAAGGAAATGGCTCTGAAAATAGTGGATGCATTGGTGATCATCTTCCAGGATTCGATAAACTCTGGAACAGTCCCTGCAGATTGGAGGGTAGCAAATGTCACTCCAATATTCAAAAAGGGAGGTGGAACAAAAACAGGGAATTATAGACCAGTGAGCTTAACATCGGTAGAGTGGAAAATTCTCAAATCCATTATCAAGGACTTTGTAGCAGAGCATTTAGAAAGCAGTGGCTGGATCAGACAGAATTAGCATGGATTTATGAAGGGGAAATCATGTTTGACAAATCTATTGGAATTCTTTGAAGGTGTAACTAGTAGAGTTGACAACGGGAACCAGTCGATGTGGTATATTTGAACTTTCAGAAAGCATTTGACAAAGTCCTGCACAAAAGATCATCGTGCAAGATTAAAGTGCATGGGATTGGAGGAAGTGTATTGAGATGTATAGAAAACTGGTTGGCAGAGAGGAAACACAGAGTAGGAATTAATGGATGCTTTTCAAATTGGCAGGCAGTAACTAGTGGGCTGCCACAGGGATCGGTGCTGGGGCCCCAGCTATTCACAATATATATTAATGATTTGGATGAGGGAACAAAATGTAACATCTCAAAGTTTGCAGATGATACCAAGTTGGGTGGGAGGGTGAACTGTGACGAGGATGCAGAGATCCTTCAGAATGATCTGGACGGGTTGGGTGAGTGGGCAAATCAATGGCAGATGCAGTATAATTTGGATAAGTATGAGGTTATTCACTTTGGAAGCAAAAACAAGAAGGAAGATTACTACCTGAATGACTGTAAATTGGGAGAGGGGAGTGTGCAGCGGGACCTGGGTGTCCTTGTGCACCAGTCACTGGAAGTAAGCACGCAGGTGCAGCAGGTGGTAAAGAAAGCAAATGGCATGTTGGCCTTCATTGCGAGAGGTTACGAGTGCAGGAACAGGGATGTGTTGCAATTATACAGAGCCTTGATGAGGCCACACCTAGAGTATTGTGTGCCGTTTTGGTCTCCTTTTCTGAGGAAAGATGTTCTTGCTCTCGAGGGAGTGCAGCGAAGGTTTGCCAGGCTGATTCCAGGGATGATGGGATTGATGCATGAAGAGAGGTTGACTAGGTTAGGATTGTTTTCGCTGGAGTTCAGACGAATGAGGGGGGATCTCATAGAGACTTATAAAATTCTAAGAGGACTAGACAGGGTAGATGCAGGGAGAATGTTCCTGATGGTGGGGGAGTCCAGAACCAGAGGTCACAGTCTGAGGATTCAGGGTAGACCATTTAGGGCGGAGGTGAGGAGACATTTCTTCACCCAAGATTGGTGAGCCTGTGGAATTCATTACCACAGGAAGTAGTTGATGCCAAAACATTGAATGTATTCAAGAGGCAGCTGGATATAGCACTTGGGGCGAATGAGATAAAAGGTTATGGGGAAAAAGCAGGATTAGGCTATTGAGTTGGATGATCAGCCATGATTGTAATGAATGGTGGAGCAGGCTCGAAGGGCCAAATGGCCTCCTCCTGCTCCTATCTTCAATGTTTCTATGTAACCTGCGATTGTACCAATCCTCACACCTCCCACCTCACTTCCAGAGGACTGAAAAATCATGGCCAAGTCTCCAGTCCAACATAAACTCGATTCACAGCCACCGACTCCAGTCCTCCATTTGTTCACAGTTCACATTCTTAGCATTCACTTGGAGAACATGTTCACTTCATCACTTTCACCAACTCCCATCTCCATAATATCACTCATCTCAGCCTCTTCCTCAGCTCATCAGCTGCTGAAGCCCTCATCCATGTCTTTGTTGCCTCGAGACTTGACTATAATAGTGCTCTTCTGGTGGGCCTCCGACCTTCCACTCTCCATAAACACAACCTCATTCAATACTCTGCTGCCCGTATCCTAACTCACACCAAGCCCCATTCACCCATGAATCTGCTGCTCGCCAATGTACATTGGCTCCCTGTCCAACAATATCTCAATTTTAAAAGTTTCATCCTTGTTTTTAGATCTCGCCACAGCATCCCCTGTCACCATTTCTGTAGTGTCCTCCAGCCCCACAGCATTGTTGAGAACTTTGCGCTGGTCCAGTTCTGATCTTGTGCAGATCCCTGTTTTTAATTGCTCCAGTATTGGCGGCCATGTTGTCAGCTATCTGGCCTCTATGTTTTGGAATTCTCTCCACAAGCCTCTCTGCTTTCTATCTCTATCCTTTAAGATGCACTTTAAAATTGAAGGCTTTGATCATGTTTTTGCTCCCCGTTCCAGTTTCTCTTTATGCGACCTACAAAGTCCTGTCCCTGGAATATTTCACTATGTTAAATGTACCATCTAATTCCAAGTTGTTGTTGTAACTTACACATGGCTGTGAGAGCGAGACTCCATTGCAAAAGACAGCAGACTATGCTTTATTACCTATATTGGTGGGACAAACATTTGCAATGATTTGGGGGTCAGTGTTTATGATCTGGCTTAAACGAGTGAGCTCTAAAGGAAATTTGGATGTGTGAGTGCTTGTCAGTAAGTGTGGTAAACCACTGTTATATGTTATCTGTAGTGGTTAACCACCGTAGTTAGTATTTCTCAGTACCTGTATATGTGGCACATCCCTGTCGGTTCCGCCCAAGTCTCCTCCCCCTGGTCTGGGTATAAAGGCGGTGGCTCCTCCCCCTTGCTCTCAGTTCAGACCAGATCACTGACAGGGATGGCTCCAAGTTCTTGCTAATAAAAGCCTATTTGTCTTGCTCACAACTAGTCTCGGCTTGATTGATAGTGCATCAGTAAGATCAGCCTGGAACCCCAACAAATGACGGCATGAAATTTCTGCATAAGGCAGATCCTGGAAGTTCTAGTTCTTAGATCTCTTCTACCTTGGTTTATTTCCTGAACATTTCCCAATACCTGCGATTTAAATTGTGAAAATGAATTTCCATTTCATTTATAAGTATTTCTTTCTTGCTCTCGGAGATCAGTTGAGGCTTGTCTCGGGGTACAGTTTTGCAAATTGGTTGCAGAGCACAAATGATGTTAAAACATGTACAGAAATTGCAAATACTTACTGAGCATCCATAACACATGATCGTTTGGAGCTTTGAAAACACTTTCTTCTACAAAACAAAATCCCTTGGCAACATATCTTGTGCAAGTTCTCTTGTGAGGGGCAGTCCAAGGCCACAAGAATTTTAAAAGGCAGAGGGGCTTCTATGGCAGGTTGAGGCAGCAGTGTCAGTTAATATATTTTGAAATAAATAAATTTAATATCATTTTATTTCAGAATATGCACCGGAGAGGGTCCTTTATCCAGTTTGCTTATGTTCTCACCTTTCCTTGACTGTGGCAAATGCAACATCAGAATGTGACCAATTGCACTTGAGCTGGCACCTCCCGCCACCCTATATTGTCTCAGTGTGAGCTCCATGTTAGCCAAACTGGACCTTGCAAATAGGCTGAAAGGGAACTGTATACTGTGTCAGTGAGGCAAAGCTCATATACTGCTTTGAGTCAGGTGACGCTCAAATTTACCTGCATGCTTCAACTGACAGAAGTGTACCATTAGTTTAATTTTCCTACCACAGAACCAGGTTGCAAAGCTGTAAGTCATAATGCAATGATGCCACACCTTCGATTTGAATTTATTTATCTTTTTCTCTTTGTTTCAGGTTGTGAAGTGTGGCATCCACTTTGTAAGCAGTCTGCTAGAATGGAAAAGAAGCTACGGGTGGGTACAACACATCCACAAAAATGCAACTATTTCTCTGATGAACTGAATATCATTAACACATGAATGCCTTGATTTCCTGGGTTAAGTTGATATGTGCAATTAATTCAGTTCCCTAAATTATGGTCACAGTCTGAGGATACAGGGTAGACCTTTTAGGACAGAGATGAGGAGAAATTTCTTCACCCAGAGAGTGGTCAGCCTGTGGAATTCGCTACAACAAAAAATAGTTGAGGCCAAAACATTGTGGGCAGGATTTCACGGCCTTGCTCATCCTGAAACCGTAAAACCGAGGTCAACAGACCTTTCCATAGTCCGCCCCTCGCCTGCTCTGATTCCCGTGACGGGTGGGGCGATAAAATTCCGGCCTGCATGCTTTCAAGAAGCAGTTAGATATAACGCTTGAGGCGAAGGGGATCAAAGGATATGCGGGGAAGGTGGGATCAGGTTATTGAAGTGGATGATCAGTCATGATCATAATGAATGGTGGATCTGGCTCAAAGGGCTGAATGGCCTCCTCCTACTTCTATTTTCTATATTTTATGACAGAAGCATTTTGTGGTTAAACCTGTGTTCCGTATGATTTATCTTTTGTATATAACATGTTAACTTAGTTTAAAAATTGAAATGCTTTACAAAAAGATCCTAAAGACAAAACAAATGATGCCCATAAATAGGCTTCCACTTCTTCCTCTTGCCCAAGGTAAAGCTGCAATGATGCCACACGTTTCATTTGACTTTATTTAGTTTTTTTTCTCTCTAAAAGCTGATCTTCTTGTTTTAATTTCTATGGACTGATGAACAACTGCTATTTTCAAAGCTATAGCAGGCAGATTTATGGATGAACATTTCAAAGAAGTAGTGGCAGACCATTTGAACAACCCTGAAAACATGGTAACCATCAATCATCTGAGGGAATCATACACACAACACACATGTCAACACACTCGGAACCCACAAGTGCCACAAGTACTTGATACCTGAAATAAAACCTGAAAATGCTGGAAAAACTCAGCAGGTCTGGCAGCATCTGTGGAGAGAGAAACACCAAACATTCTGGCCGCAAGGAGGCCAGAATATCCTTCCCCCAGTCTTAACATTTCAAGTCCATATGATTCTTCTCCAGAGCTGAAGAAAGGTAGAAATGTGATGTGTTTTATATTATTGACATGGGAAGGTTGGCACAGAATAGAAGGTGAGAGACAGGCTGCAGGTCAGGCGGGATAAAATGACAACGATATGGTGGACACAAGACAAAAGGGAATGACGATGATAGTGCTAAAGACTAAAGTAAATTAATAGTGGCACAAAGTCAGATTGCAGAATGTGTTAACAGCAGGAAAAGGATCAATGCTATTTAAAAGCAACCGCATGAGAACAAGATACAGACGGGCACTTAGCTGGGGGAAGGGAAGGTGATGGAACTACACCACCCCTCCCTTGTCAACAGTATAAAACCCATTACATTTCTACCTCTTCAACTCTGAACAAGTAATGCAGACTTGAAACATTAACTCTGTTTTTCTCTCCACAGATGCTGCCAGACCTGCAGAGATTTCCAGCATTTTCTGTTTTTATTTCAGATTTCCAGCAGCTGCAGTAATTTGCTTTTGTTTTAGTACTGGATACCTGCTGGATATGGCATTCATTTTTATATTTTTGAGATTTGCCACCAGGTTAAGAGCTTTGAAGAAGTTAATTAATTTGTCCATGTCCTTGCAAGACTTGTTTCCCAAAATTTGCTGCTAACTATAAGGATACCACAATTCAAAAAGAAATCGTCATGAAAAATCCCTGAATGTCCTCGGTGATCCTTACAAGGGCCATATTAGGTTAGGGTGGAGCAGACGTGTGCTTACTAGTGGCGCACTAGATTTCACCCAATTTTTTCCATTCGTAGTGTGGGCAGGTTACCATGTTATTAATGACAATCCAGGACATTCACCTCAGGAAACTCACTGGGCCTGTGAGCGTCGTTATTGGACAGACCTGGAATTTATGCGGGGCAAACTGAAAATTATTTAAAAACGCAATTGGCTAGCTTCTTTGAAAGGCCTAGGTTACTTGGATCGCAGATGGAAAAACGGCTATTTCCTTTATCAAGCGCCACTGATGCTTCAGCAAAACTGTATTGCACCATCGCACAGGTGTTCCCTTGCATCCAGTTGCTTAGGTCACAAATGGGAGAATTCTTGCATTGTATACCTTGTATGTATTGTGGGTAAGTGGATTCTACACCTGCAGCCCAGTAGACTGAAAATTCTGATAAATACAATGGCAGGAAACCAGAATAATCCCTCCTCAATGTCTCCACATGGCCATCGCAAATATAACATTGTTAGGCCCAAGCTTAGATGAATAGAGGCCAAAATGGCTTGCATTCAAAGTAGAGTGTATCTTATTTTCTTGCAGACATGGGGAGAATTGGTTATTCAATCATGTTACACTCCTCAAGTTCTTTGGTGGACAATAGCAGTCAATTTCCATTGAACAAGCTCACGCCTATATTGGAAAGCTCCACAAACTAAGGAATGGACATGAGGTCAAAGAGGTTGCAATAAAACACACAGGGAAGGATTTTCCAGCCGTGCATGCCGACTGGATTTTCCAGTCCCACCAAAGTCGACCTCTCATAGGGGGAAGGCATCCCTGGTGATAGGGCAAACAAGCCATACAAAAGCCTGTCAACTTTGGTGGGGATGTGGAGATGTCGGCGTTGGACTGGGGTGAACACAGTAAGAGTTTTAGCATATCGACACAGACATCAAGTTTCTACAAACATGCAGGTGTTGCTAAAACTCTTACTGTGTTCACTCCAGTCCAACGCCGGCATCTCCACATCATGACTACCATCGACACCGCAAACTGCCGGCTCCAAGTAGAGAGGATCTCCAAGAAGATCGTGCATATCGACACAGACATTAAGTTTCTACAAACATGTGTGGACTTTAACCTGGTGTTGCTAAAACTCTTACTAACTTTGGTGGGACCAGAAGATCTTGCCAACAGCCAATGGCTTACCGTATCTGCTGGGGGGAAAACCCGTCGAGGGAGGGAGTGGAAAATCCCAGCCACAGAAAAAAGACAGAGACAGAAAAGGAATGGCTCAAAAGCAAGTACAATAGAGAGAGAGGGAGATAAAGCAAGAAGAAAAATATTCACGGAAATAAATAACAATGGACAACTAGGAATCATTTAATAAATGTATGAATGTGAAAATTTTTAAAGTTCCAACAATGACAATGAGTGTTGATCGTATGCTGTACTTTGTGTAAATCTACCTAGGATGTATATATAAATAGTTAAAACTTCTGTAGTGTTGAATTTGTTCTTATATATTGCAGCTGGTTTTATATCGTATTAACACATACTCCTATATAATGTTGGCTTTGGCGGTGATACAAATAAAAAAATATGAATGACAATTTGTTGTAAGGCTGTAAAATTTTAACCCATGGTGGTGTGTAGGATCTTTTTTGGGTGCAAGAATATACTTGAAGGTGAATATTCTTACATTCTCATTTCTCCTTACAGCACAGACGTACGTCTGAAACTTCCATCTCTCCTCCTGGATCCAGCATTTCAGGATCACCAAACCGGGTCATCTGTGTAAGTACCTTTACCAACCCGGGCGTGACTAGAACTAACCAAGCACAGTGAAATCTGGCCAAAATCTAATGGAGATTGCAAAGAAATTCACATAAGATCAGTTTCATAAAATTACATTCTGCTTTTCCAGACAAGCTCACTAAAAGAAGTTTGAGGTTTTCGTCTCAATGTAGATAGCAGCTCTTTGCTCTCCCCTGGAAAGATTGATCATCCTGTTCATTGTATGTGTATGTAACTAAATGTATTACACAGAGACCTGGGGCCAAATTTTCACTCCCGAATCAAAGTCGGGAAAATTCCCACTTCCCCAAACCCGACTCAGGAGAAATTTCCCTAAGTGTACGGAATTTTGTTCTGTGGAAAAAAGCACTTTTTCTGTGGAAAAAGTATGGAGTAAGGGCTGCTGGGTGCTAAGGCAGGCTTTCTAAAAGGCCCATCTCGTGTTCTGGGATTTCATCCAAAATATAATAAAAACAGTGATGCCCTCTAGACCTCACAGTCACTCACAGACTCCCAATCTATGCCAACTGATGCCACCTTATGTGCTGCTATCCATGTCCCATGGCCCCCAACAACTTCCATGCCACCTCATGGCCCACTGTCCACCCCATGGCCCTTCATACCATCCAGCTAACTTATGCTGTCTAACAGGCCATCGTCCTTTACAGGCCTTATGCCAATTTAGAGCCACCTCATGCCAACCTATCCCCCCCACCACACTTTTCCCTTCGACCCTCCATGCCCACTCACCAGTATCCATCATGGGAAGACTTCAGGAGCCATGCTGAGATTAAATTAAATCAAATTCTAAATATCTATTAGAGCAGGGGTGGGAAACCCCAGCACAGGGACCAGATCCGGTCTGTTGCACTTTTTTATCAGGCTCACAGGGAGATCTCAAAATCTTGCCCTTCCCCCATGTGCTTCCATCTGGGATAGCCACCACCATGTTCTGATTCCTGAGCCCCAACCATAGTCATCAGAGGCCCAGGCTGTGAGCCAAAAGTGAGACCAAAGTTCCACAAACAGAAGCAGGGATGCGAAGCTGCTGGTTGCCAATTGGGTGGTGCAGTGTGACTAACCCAGGGCAGGAGGAAAGAGAGCAGCACACCCAGCTCCATTGGTGGGTCACCCCACCCCCATCCCAATTCCATTGGTGTCTAAGGACAGGGCCTCAGCCTCTGCAAACTGAGGAAGAAGCCCAGGCTCCAGGCCCAGGTGCACTCTTGAACTGGGAATTACCCAGAGACTTGGGTTGTTAAGTGTCTGCTCTGAGCTGATTTGGGGCTGAGAGAGATTGGGAAAGGCAGGGGAGAGAAAGAGAAAGACACAGAGTGAGAAAGAGGAGAGACACATAGACAGAATAGGAAAGGAAGCCAAGCAAAAATTTGAGCTGAATTTCAGGAGTGCTGTGTTAGAGTCACAGAAACTGTGCTACTCATTCAGGAAAAGCAAATTCAACCATCACATTAAAACAGTGTACAATCCACGATTGATTTTATGAATAGCTCTTGACGTGAAAAAAGTTCCCCACGCCATGTTAGAGACTTTACTATATTACAACAAAACATTATCATTGGTCAAAGCCTATTCAATACATTTAAATTTATTCAAGTACTTAATCCCTGATAGAAATGAACATTTGTATTATTTGCTCTACACCAAAGAGAGATAATCCCTTCACAACCACTTGGAGCCGTCAATCAAACTGTGAATTTTCAAATCTTCCACTATGATAGATTCTGGAAGCAATCAAACAGTATATAGGTGATCATTATAACCCTCTGACTTTTATCAACAAACATCTATTGAAACTGCAAGCACTGATTAATTTCAATATTTCAACAGGGGATTTAAATGTCTTGACAGCTTGACAGCTCCACAGATGGTATCCACTATTTATGTACACTCATTTCTACTTTTAACAATCCCAAAGGAATACCTGACCAACTTCTCTGAAGAACTTTGGTAGGTCATCTGCCAGATTAGGCCTTTTCCTCAAATTCCTAAATTCCATGTACCTGTTTCGGGATCAAGCCTTCCAGAGTCAGGGCTCCAGTGCCATTTTAGCTAAGGCATGGAGCCTTGCATCTTTGGGAAAATTCAGGCCCAAGAGTGTAGCAATGGATATTTCACTGCTCAAACCAATATAAACAAACTAACTACTTGGAGAATCAAAACTATGCCCAGGAAATAAATTTTAAAAATTACAGAAGCTATGATTGTCTTCAGCCGTATCCCTTTTGAACACATACCTCATCCCATTGTTGTTATGATTGCAAATAAAACAGAAGTAACCTTCCTCCACTCTGCCCCTCTTCATTGCTCTCAACATGAATTCTAATCGCTCTCTGGACAGCTAATCTAGTTGTTAATGGTTCCAATTGTTTCCAGCAGATCGAGAAGCTTTGGAAAGAAACCTAATTCAAGCTGTCACAACCTTCCCTGTGGCAGAACCAAATTTTAAAAATAAACTCAATATTCTAACTTGCAAAATGGGTTGCTAGGAGATATTATGTAGAAGAGATCCATAAATTGGCATCATCTTTCAAACTACTAAAAGGAGGTATTGTGAATGATGTGCCCATCCTTTCATCAGAATAGCCTCTAAACGTAGTACCTACTAGGTGAGGTCCTTGAATGTTCTTGAAAGATTTATTCATAGAATGTGTCATTTGTGAAACAAGCTACGGTCAAAATGATACTCAAAAGACATCTGAAAAACCCCTGACGGCTGCTTGCAGAGTGACTTGAAATACAGATCTCACTCAGAATTTGATGGAGCATTTAAAAAGCAATATCAAGACCAGGATCATAAATGCATTATTATATCTATTTCCAGTTTGAGTGTAAATAGCATTGTGGGCATATCAACTTCTGACCTTAATGCTGCTGTAGCTCGAATAATATTACGGATTTAAATAAATGGCTCCTGAGGAGTCAGTACAAGGGATAACACTTGAGATATTAATTCACACCTATTGTGAGTGTTAAACTTTCTGACACTATACAAACAAATTTACTAGATGGGGGCAACACTGGGACTCGTTGCAGCCTATAAGCTAACATAAGATCAATTTTTCATAAAATTGACACCTGTCAGCTAAACCAGGCAAATGTGAATTCAAGGCCTAATTTAGGTTCCATTCTTATTTTTAAAAATTTTATTCCTTTCTTAAAATTACAAAGCCAATGCACAGAGTGGACGGGGCAATCCCTTAATCCATCTCCTTGCTTGCTCCAAAAACCAATTCAAATTGAATCCAATTCATGCACCCCACAAGAGAGACATACTAGATCCAAGCTGACAAGAAAGGGCTATGCACCTGATCTTGGGCTTGATCTGAAACTTGGTCTCAGCCAAAAGGCCTAATTTAGGATCCATTCATAAATTTGCCCATGTTGAGTGGAGTAGACACTGGGCCCGCTGGAGTTTGTATGTAATCTAACCAGCACACTTTAATGCGTTACTTGGTTTGTTCCCAAAATCAAATGCAACTGTTGCAATACTCCAGGGTCAGGTGGCAGCCTTCAAATCTGGAATTGTGACCTGTATCTTTATACATTGATTGCTGAGGTGAAATCAGAAATTGTAGGTCTCTTCTTGTGGTATTGTCATTGAAAGGAGCTGTAGACAGATCCTGCTCTGTATAATGCACCTGACTGTTCTTTTTTGATGTCCATGACCAGGTCCATTATTGCTTTGTGGCTGAATAAGTCAAGTTCAATTTTTACTGTGAGATTTGACAGTGTTTTGGAGAACTGCAATTCTATTTATCCGCAGTTAAGGCAATTGATCTAATGCATTTTCCCGTAGAGCAGAATAGATGCCACAAATTGTAAATAACCATTTTTCAAAAGAGATGATCACTCAGTGCAATAATTTCCCCAACCTGAAGCAACGCTGTCCTACAACTCATTTTCACTGAAACCTTTCTCTCGTTCTTTCGGTTTTGTAATGAAAGTCTAATAGTGCCAACTATGCACAAAGCAGCTTTAATATCTCCAGTATCGTTACAGGAACTAATGGCTTAAAATCAGAAACTAATGACTTAATATGGTTTTCTTTCTATTTTTACTTTTTCTGTATCTAACATTTTCTTCTGATTTCCCCTGTTTTGCTCTTCCCACTCTATCTCAGGCGAAGGTGGATAATGAAATACTTGACTATAGGGATCTGGCCGCTCTTCCCAAAGTTAAAACTATCTATGATATTCAGCGACCTGACCTGGTTTCCTACGAGCCATATTTCAAATACGCATCGGAAGACAGACTTGAAAGATATAGTTTCGGGGAGGTACTGTGCAACTGAGCAAGATTCATTTCTGCATGGAATGTCCATTGCGCCTGACATTTTCAGCACTTGTTGCATCCAAACATTACACAGCATTGGGTTTGTTTTCATGGTATTCCCTATTGTGTGTTTTGAAATGCCACCGGTGGGAAGTAACACTAGCATGACTAATTTCTCTCCTTAGAATCGTAGGATCCCCTCAGTGCAGAAGGAGGCCATTCGGCCCACCGAGACTGCACTGACAATCATCCCACTGAGCCCCTATCCCCATAACCCAATGTATTTATCCTACCAATTCCCCTGACACTGAGGGAGAATTTAGCATGGCCAATCAATCTAGCCCGCACATCTTTGGACTGTGGGAGGAAACTGGAGCACCCAGAGGAAACCCACGCAGACACGCGGAGAATGTGCAAACTCCAAACAGACGGTCACCCAAGGCTGGAATTGAACCGGGTCACTGGTGCTGTGAGGCAGCAGTGCTAACCACTGTGCCACCGTTCTGCCCTCCTTCTTATAACTCACTGTATTCTACAGCACCTCTGGCTAAAGTGTCTTCTTACATCCGAAAAAGAAGACTTGTCTGCCTGAATTTGCATATCAGCAGCAATTACATTATTTTGAAGAATTAATATTGAATGACGTTCTGTTAGATTTGAAACTATGTCACAAATCTGATAATTACATTTCATAAAACTTATGAAGTGCATATTTTGAATATGCACAGTTAACAGTTTTTTTAACTGATCTTATTTTCCTTAAGTATATCTATTATTTGCATGTAATGACTTGTATAGATTGGAAAGAAACAGGGGCATGAGAAGAAATTTTATTCAAGTTAAAACACTTTATCAGTTCAAATTGCATGAGGTTCTTGAAAGAAGATACTTGGGACATCCCTTGGAGCTACCATCGTAACCTCACTGGAAACTCTGTCTGCACCGCAGTTACGACTGTGGAACAGGAAAAGCTCTGAGGATCTTTCTCAACCTTTTTAATTCCTTATTTACTTGGTAAAATAGGGTCAGTGGAAAATAAGTATTTTAGTCCAACATTATTAATTACACTTAGTACAAGGAGTACAGTCAAGTCATTTAAAGTGAAGCCCTGTAAACATTTCCAAAGTGAGTGGTCATTTTTAACTTGTATCTATTCCATTTACTCCTGATAATTAAATAGTTTTATCAATTTACTGCCATTCATTCAATTTCTTCCACGATTAAACACCTTTGGCTGAACTTAATGCGGGCATCGGTGGCCCCGACAGCAGACCAGAGAGTTAGGGATCACACCACCTTGGCCATTTCCAGGAGCTGCAGCCTAATTCTGTGTCTATCAGGAGATCAACTGCCCAGTGAGAGGCTCTTGTCTGTTAAGGGAGGTTAAAGGATGATCCCAATCAGAGGTCCAGCAGTTCTTCAGTCCCAGCGGCACCACTACGAGCAGTGGTCACTGCTGGGTCTGCACCCTGCCCAGAGCAGCATTATGGATGCTGCCCTGAAACCCAAGTGAGTGGGAGCAGGGTGAGCAGGGCCCCACTAAGGTGGGAATCAGTGAAGAGAACAGGAAGGGGTGTTTCTGTGGAGGAAGTCCTTGCCACCAGGAGAGGCCTTCCATAGACTACAGACAGTTGGACACTCAAGGGTCTCAATTGGTCTTCAGCTGAGAAGGCATTCCTCAACCCATTGAGATGATTCTCTCCCGAGATTTAAATTCCACCTGATTTTGCAGTACTTGATGCGTGATGTCTATTACTTGAAAAATCCACTGAGCCACAGCAAGTTAAAAATAATGGGCTGGGTTCTCCGACCTCGGCCAAAGCTGAGATTCTCCAGTCCCACTGCAGCGCATGGAGATTTGGCTGAGCGTCAAATTCTCCGTCCTCGCTGACAGCAGCGGCGGGACACGAACAGCTGGAGAATTCCGGCCAGTATCTAGCTATGACATCCTGCATACTCAAACTAGTATACGAAAGAGGGTTTATCCATGAACTCACGATAAGTAAATAAATCATATAAAAATGAATGATGTACTTAATAGAGGTTGACTATTGTAATGGGGGAAAAGAACTCAGTAATCCATCACCTCACAATCTGTTATGCAATCTGTCCTTAATTAATGTGTCCAATATTCTTGACATGCTTTTGTACTAAATGCCATCTTTTATTATTGTTTTGTTGTAGTCACTTGGGATGCTGTCACCATACTCACAGGTAATTCCAATCATTTTCTTTATTGTACCTTTGTTCCACAGTAGATCTTTAATAAGAAACAATGGGAGGAATTCTTTGGCCTCCCAGCTGCATGTTTCTTGGTAGCAGGAGGTGAACGCTGTTGACTGACAGCGGGATTCGCTGGTCCCGCCACTGTCAATGGGATTTCCGATTGACATCACCCCTCATCGCCATAAAACCTGCAGGAGGGGGTGCGCTGCCGGCGGGACTGGAGAATCCCACCGACGTGAACAGCCGGAGAGTTCCCCCCAATGTATTTTGGGCAGTTTGCTGATTGCGGTGTTGGGGCTGGGTCAATGTTATTCTAATTTTTCCGCTAGATGGATGATGATGTCAGTAAATTCTTAGCAAGTTATTTATGCCTGAATTCTGCAGAAAACATTCATGAGCAAAGGGGCAACCTATGCTTCAGATTATCCATTTCATATTAGGACTGAGTGTTCTGCTTTCTTCAGACCAAAACCTACTTCCTGCCCAGCTCCTAAAAATCTGGATTATGTCAAAACATTGATAGAGTTCACAAAGACACTGGAGGGTTCGAACGGATGGTTGTTATATTATCTCATGGACTGTACCTAGATTTCCAGAAGATATTTGATAAGATGCCACATCAAAGGTTATTGCAGAAAATAAAAAGTCATGTTGTAGGGGGTAACATATTGATGCGGATAGAAGATTACCTGGCTAGCAGGAAACAGAGAGTAGACATAAATGGGCCATTTTTTTGGTTGCCAAGATGTAAGAAGTGGTGTGCCACAGGGATCATTGCTGGGACCTCAGCTTTTTTACAATTTATATAAATGACTTGGATGAAGTTACAAAAAGTCTGGTTGCTAAATTTGCAGATGACACAAAGATAGTAGGAAAGTAAGTTGTGAAGAGGTCATAAGGAGGCTACAAAACGATATAGATAGGTTAAGTGAGTGGTCAAAGATCCGGAAAATGGAGCATTATGTGGGAAAATGTGAAATTGCCCATTCTGGCAGGAAGAATGAGTAAGAAACATATTATTTGAATGGTGAGAGATTGCAGAGCTTGAAGATACAAAGGGACCTAGTGCATGAATCACAAAAGCCTGGTATGAAGGTACAGCAAATAATTCGGAAAGCTAACAGAATGTTATTGTTTATTGTGAGGGGAATTGCATACAAAAGTAACTGGGGAAGGATAAAAACAGAAAATGCTGGAAAATCTCAGCAGTCTGACAGTATCTGTGGAGCGAGAATGGAGCCAACGTTTTAAGTCTGGATGATGCTAAATACTTGGCTCTATTCTCTCTCTACAGATGCTGTCCGGCCTGCTGAGATTTTCCAGCATTTTCTATTTTTATTTCAGATTTCAGCTTCCACGGTAATTTGATGTGGTGAAAGGTTATCGTAGGTAGATGGGCATGTGGAGTTGAGGCCATTATCACATCAACCATTATGAGAGAGATTCTCCGGCCTCCAGCCTTATGTTTCCCACCAGCAGGAGGTGGCATGTTGTTTGTTAGCAGCGGGATGCTCTGGTCCCGCCACTGTCAGTGGGAATTCCCATTGATGTCACCCCAAGCCGGCGGGACTGGACAATCCTGCCAGCGCGAATGGCTAGAGAATTCCAGTCTATATTATTAAATGGTGGAGCGGGCTCGAGTGACAAATGGCCTTACGCCTGCTCCTAATTCATATGTTTGTACCCACTGAAGTTCAGAAGAGTAAGAGGCAATCTCATTAAAGCATATAAGATTCTGAGAGGACTTGACAGGCTGGATACAAAAAGGATGCTTCCCTTATGGGAAAATAAAGGATCTCCCATTTAAGATGGAGATGAGGAGAGATTTGAGGGGGCTTAACAGGGTAGATGCTGAGAAGATGTTTCCTCTTGTGGGAGAGTCTAGGACCAGAGGACATAATCTCAGAATATTGGGTTGCCCATTTAAAACAGAGATGAGGAGGAATTTCTTCACTCAGAGGGGAGTGAATCTGTGGAATTCTTTACTGCAGAGAGCTGTAGGGGCTGGATTATTTGGGATGTTCAAGGCTAAGATACACAGATTTTTAATCAGTAAGGGAATCAAGGGTTATGGGGTAAAGCCGGAAAGTGGAGTTAAGGATTATATCAGATCAGCCACAATCTTATTGAACGGCAGAACAGACACAATGGGCCGAATGGTATACTTCTGCCCCGATGTCTTATAGTCTTATGATTCTCTCGGAGAATCATGGAATTTGATGGTGGAATTCTTTTCTCCAGAGAGTCCTGGAGACAGAGTAATTTAATATTTTTAAGGCTGAATTGGATAGATTCTTGATTGACCAGAGAGCCAAAGAGTACAGGGAGGAAGAAAAATGGAATTGAGGCCACCATCAGATCAGCCATGAACTTACTGATTAGAGGAGCAAGCCGAAGGGGCCAAATGGCCTCCTCTTGTTCTCAGTTTGTATGCTTGTATGTTTATATTTTCAATTACTTGCTTCCTGTTACTTGTCTTAAATATGGTACACCCATTTGCTTTCCTGATTCAATCTTCAATCCTTAATTGGACACCCAGTAAAGTAGGCGTGAGACTTTTCAATATGGAAACGGGGTCATGTCAGTTGTAGATCCATACTTGCACAAACACACCACTTTTTTCCAGTTGTTGAGAGGCTTGACCAGTGATTACAGGCACCTGGATGTCATACACATTTTGAGACTGAATCCAAAATCTCATAGGAGTCTCCCTATCGCACCACAACATTGGCGCCTGGAGGCATTTCTTTACCCTCAAGTAGCAGAACTGGCACATTGATTTTGATTTGATTTATCATTGTCACATGTGTTAGTATACAGTGAAAAGTATTGTTTTTTGCACGCTACACTGACAAAGCATACCATTCATAGAGAAGGAAACAAAAGAGTGCAGAATGTAGTGTTACAGTCATAGCTAGAGTGTAGAGCAGTGGTTCCCAAAGGGTGCGGCGTGCCACACTGGTGCAGCGAGAGAGGATGGCAAGTGTGGCGGGAAGATTCAAGGACAATCAAAGAAACATTTAAACATGGTTTAAACAAGCATTGTTTTATATTTTCTGGATGTCCCATGATCATATTATAAAGTAGTTGTGTTTTATGTTATGAATCAAGCACTGCTAGGAGTTAAGTTTTTTTTGTTTTTAAATGTATTTCTTATTCAATAAAAAATTTGGTGTGGCACGAGCAAATTTTTATTCCGAAGGTGTGGCCCAGTGAAAAAAGTTTGGGAACCACTGGTGTAGAGGAAGATCAACTTAATGTAAGGTAGATCCATTCAAAAGCCTGATGGCAGCAGGGAAGAAGCTGTTCTTGAGTCAGTTGGTATGTGACCTCAGACTTTTGTATCTTTATCCCGATGAAAGATGGGGGAAGAGAGAATGTCCAGGGTGCGTGGAGTCCTTAATAATACTGGCTGCTTTTCCGAGGCAGCGGGACGTGCAGACAGAGCCAACGGATGGGAAGCTGGTTTGCGTGATGGATTGGGCTACATCATGACCTTTTGTAGTTTCTTGCGGTCTTGGGCAGAGCAGGAGCCATACCAAGCTATGATACCACCAGAAAGAATGCTTTCTATATTGGACAGTCCCAGAACAGGTAGATACTCACAATGAGTGGATTCCAAAGAATGAAATGACTGATAGCATATCCAACAATTGATCTATTCCATGCTCTGACATAAGTTCCTCTGATACATGCCTTTATGCAAACTTTTCCCACAACATTCAGAGACTGCTTTGTATCCACTCAGTAAAATAATGAATTCATCACTTTGCTAATGTATCTCAAAGCACTTAATTTTAAATCAAGGATGTCAAAATTTACATCAGTCCAGAATGTGTTTCAAGGCTTTCGCTCATGCTGAATCTGTGTGCAAGCAATAGGTTTGGTTGAATTAGGGATCTGTTTTCATTGTGCAGCAGGTGCTGGTACTTTGGGGAACTCTTAATTTGTTGGCAGTGGGTTTTGTAAAATGTCTGCGTTGTGCCAAATACTTTCCACCAAGAGACAGCTTTCACTGAATTAATGCCGAGTTGGAGCAAAAACAACAACAAGATCTTTAAAATGTGTATCAGGTCTTGAGAGCTTGGTTTCCATGAAACATTTCAGTCAGTAATTATATTAACTAGTGTACAAAGAGTACGCATGTGCTGTCAAAACAGCATTCAACGATTAGCAATTCCATTTTTTCTCCAATCTATTAAGGAACTAAAGATAGAATCCCTCCAGTGCAGAAGGAGACCATTTGGCCCATCGAGTCTGCACTGACCACATTCCCACCCAGGCCCTATCCGTGTAACCCGACTTATTTACCCTGCTAGTCCCTCTGACATTAAGCAGCAATTTAGCATGGCTAATTAACCTAACCGTGCATCTTTGGAATGTGGGAAAAAACTGGAGGAAACCCATGCAGACAGAGAACATGCAAACTCCACACAGACAGTCACCCAAGGCTGGAATTGAACCTGGTGCTGTGAGGCAGCAGTGCTAACCATCATGCCACCATACCGCCCGTAGCTTCATACTTGTCAAGAAAGGTTTTTCAGCTGAAGCATCCTCTAAAGTTGTTTAGGATTCAAACAGAATTTACTGAATGCCATATAATTATAGAATTAGATGCATTTGAAATGATGATTCTGTTTCACAAATGAATTGAACCGGATACTAATTGCCACCATGCACTCCGCTTTGGGTGCAGTGTTTCAGATGGAGAATTAGCTTAATAGTCCAGAAATCATGCCAACACCTGTCGGCTTTTCAATGATTTTCCCAATGATGATGAGTGTTTAGCCTGGAATCACATAAACTCTAAGCAGCAAAACGACAGCAGCTGTGGATTCCCGCTGTGACTCATCACCCAGGGAAATCTGTGTGTCACTCAGCATGAAATATTACGTCATATATCATGAGACAGGTTTCCGATGCCTTTCAAGAGCTTGTTCAATAAACAGATGTCCTCTTATGTTAACAAAATGAATTGAGGCACTCTCGGGCTGCAACCATGGGGACGATTCTCCCAAACGTGCTGAATTGGTGGAAAAGCTGGTCCAGATCACAACTGTTTTCTCAGTTCAACTTCAGACCCAAATCTCCCCACTCTGTGCAATGCAGAAGTCACAATCGTGAATCTCATTAAAAGCACAGGGAGGGGGAGCGGGACCTATTCGCACCAGAGTTTGACAGTTCCGGAACTCTGCGCATGCACAGTGGCCCCGATCTGTCAGTCTCCCAGTTTGCTGGCCAGCTCAATCGTGGGCCAGCCCGGGACCCCCCTGCAGTGCTGCCCCTCCAGTCCCCCCTCCCATTAACTCCACCCCCCCCCCCCCCCCCCGCCCCAGCCTGGCCCAATCGTGGCCTCACAACAATTCCTGGGCCAGCCCCTGACCCGATGTCCAGCACCCAGCAGTGACGAACCCCCCAGCCCCCTCACCCCAGCAGAACCCCCCTGGCTGACCACCCCCCCAGGGTCAGAACCCCCCCCCCCAGCAGACCACCTCCCCCCCCCCACATCCCCACCGCCCCCCCCCCCCCCCCCCCCCTCCAGCCCCATCGCTGGCTTCCCTCCAGCCCAGACCAATCCCCATGCAGAGTGCCAGCGGGACTCCCACCCCCACTGATTGCCCCAGGCCCCACACACAATAGGCCCCACCCCTTTGGCACTGCCTGATGCCTGATGGGCTTTTTGCTCCTTGGGCAGTGCCAGGGGGCGCAGGCTTGCACTGCCAGGGTGTCCATGCCCAGTGCCCGATCCCCTGGGGGGCCCCAATTGCTCCCCCTTCATTCCGGCGGGGTCTCTCACTTGTTCCTCAAACATGGGGAGCTACTGTAAACCCCGCTGGAATGAAGTACTCCTGGTGGGGTGGGAGACTAACTCGGGACCGGCAAGTTCCCAATAATGAAATGCTAAACATATTTAAACTACGTTAAAAAAGATTCAAATGACTTCCCTGTCTTCCCGCCGGTTCCCAGCGTGGTCTGGACTCCGACCGTTCTCCGGCTCTGGGAGATGCGCATGCGTTCTCGGTGCAAGTGCAAATCCCGGAAAAAGGCCGACGACGTGCATCTCCCAGCCCGACCCACCAGAAAAGTTGCGGGTTGCGATGAGAGAATTGCCCCCTATATTTCCAACATTTACACGAGTATTTATTCACTCTTGTCTTCAGCCCACTCCCCTGTGAACAGTTCCAGTCCCCTTATCTAAGGAAAAAGCAGGACTTCTATGGTTGTAATCTCAGGATTACTCCCTGTGCCACGTGCTAGTGAGGCTAGGAACAGGAAGATAGTGCAGCTCAACATGTGGATAAAAGCTGGTGTAGGAGGGAGGGTTTCAGATATCTGGACCATTGGGGTCCCTTCCGGGGTAGATGGGGCCTGTACAAGAAGGATGGGTTGCATCTAAACTGGAGGGGCACAAATATTCTGGCCGGGAGGTTTGCTAGTGTCACACGGGAGGATTTAAACTAGTTTGGCAGGGGGGTGGGAACCAAAGCAAAGGTGAATTAGCTGAAGGGGAACCAGGAGTAGGGCCAGTAAGACTCAGAGAAACAGCAGGTAGGGTGGGATTGCTAATCAGAGAGGGTCAGGTGGACTGAAGTGCATGTGTCTCAATGTGAGAAGTGTAACAGGTAAGGCAGATGAACTTAGAGCTTGGATTAGTGCTAGGAACTATGATGTTGTTGCCATTACAGAGATTTGGTCAAGGGAAGGACAGGATTGGCAGCTTAACATTCCAGGATACAGATGTTTCAGGCGGGATAGAGGGGGATGTAAAAGGGGTGGGGGGAGTTGCACTACTGGTTAAGGAGAATATCACAACTGTACTTTGGGAGGACACCTCGGAGAACTCATACAGTGAGGCAATATGGGTAGAGCTCAGGAATAGGAAAGGTGTAGTCACAATGTTGGGAGTTTACTAGAGGCCACCCAACTGCCAGTGGGAGATTGAGGAACAGATATGTAGGCAGATTTTGGCAAGGTGTAAAAGTAACAGGGTTGTTGTGGTGGGAGATTTAAATTTCCCCTATATTGACTGGGACTCACTTAGTGCTAGGGGCATGGATGGGCAGAGTTTGTAAGGAGCATTCATAGAAGAAATTCATAGAAACCCTACAGTGCAGAAGGAGGCCATTCGGCCCATCGAGTCTGCACCGACCCAATCCCACCCAGGCCCTACCCCCACATATTTACCCGCTAATCCCTCTAACCTACGAATCCCAGGAGTCTAAGGGGCAATTTTAAACCTGGCCAATCAACCTAACCCGCACATCTTTGGACTGTGGGAGGAAACCGGAGCACCCGGAGGAAACCCACGCAGACACGAGGAGAATGTGCAAACTCCACACAGACAGTGACCCGAGCCGGGAATCGAACCCGGGACCCTGGAGCTGTGAAGCAGCAGTGCTAACCACTGTGCTACCGTGCCGCCCCATGGCAGCATCCAGGAGGTCTTCCTGAAACAGTATGTAGATAGTCCAACTAGGGAAGGGGCCATACTGGACCTGGTATTGGGGAATGAGCCCGGCCAGGTGGTTGATGTTTCAGTAGGGGAGCAGTTCGGGAACAGTGACCACAATTCAGTAAGCTTTAAGATACTGATGGATAAAGATAAGTGTAGTCCTCAAGTTAAGGTGCTAAATTGGGGGAAGGCTAATTACAACAATATTAGACATGAACTGAAGAATGTAGATTGGGGGCAGATGTTTGAGGACAAATCAACATCTGACATGTGGGAGACTTTCAAGTGTAAGTTGATAGGGATTCAGGACTGGCACATTCCCAAAAGGATGAAGGATAAATATGGCAAGTTTTGGGAACCTTGGATAACGAGAGATATTGTGAGCCTAGTCAAAGAGAAAAAGGAAGCATTTGTCAAAGCTAGGAGGCTGGGAACACACGAAGCAAGTTTGGAATACAAGGAAAGTAGAAAGAAACTGAAGCAAGGAGTAAGAAGGGTTAAAAGGGATCATGAAAAAGCATTGGCAAGCAGGATTAAGGAAAATCCCAAGGCTTTTTATACATATATAAAGAGCAAGAGGGTAGCTAGGGAGAGGGTTGGCCCACTCAAGGACAAGGGAGGGAATCTATGTGTGGAGCCAGAGGAAATGGGCAAGGTATTAAATGAGTACTTTGCGTCAGTATTCACCAAAGAGAAGGACTTGGTGGATGATGAGTCTGGGAAAGGATGTGTAGATAGTTTGAGTCATGTTGAGATCAAAAAGGGGGAGGTATTGGGATTCTTGAGAAACATTAAGGTAGACAAGTCTCCAGGGCCTGATGGGATATACCCCAGAATACTGAGAGAGGCAAGGGAGGAAATTGCTGGGGCCTTGAGAGAAATCTTTGTATCCTCACTGGCTACAGGGGAGGTCATGATGTGGAGATGCTGGCATTGGACTGGGGTAAACACAGTAAGAAGTTTAACAACACCAGGTTAAAGTCCAACAGGTTTATTTGGTGGCAAAAGCCACAAGCTTTAGGAGCCTTAAGCTCCTTCTTCAGGTGAGTGGGAATTCTACAGGGGGGGTCCCAGAGGATTGGAGAATAACCAATGTTGTTCCTTTGTTTAAGAAGGTAATTACAGGCCGGTGAGCCTTACATCAGTGGTAGGGAAATTATTGGAGAGGATTCTTCGAGACAGGATTTATCCCCACTTGGAAATAAGTGGACGTATTAGTGAGAGGCAACATGGTTTTGTGAAGGGGAGGTCGTGTCTCACGAACTTGATCGGGTTTTTCGAGGAAGTGACGAAGCTGATTGATGAGGGTCGGGCAGTGGATGTTGTCTACATGGACTTCAGTAAGGCCTTTGACAAGGTCCCTCATGGCAGACTGGTGCAGAAGGTGAAGTCGCATGGGATCAGAGATGAGCTGGCAAGGTGGATACAAAACTGGCTCAGTCAAAGAAGACAGAGGGTAGCAGTGAAAGGGTGCGTTTCTGAATGGAGAGCTGTGACAAGTGGTGTTCCTCAGGGATCAGTGCTGGGACCTTTGCTGTTTGTAATATATATAAATGATTTGGAGGAAAATGTAACTGGATTGACTCGTAAGTTTGCGGATGACACAAAGGTTGGTGGATTTGTGGATAGCGATGAGGACCATCAGAGGATACAGCAGGATATAGATCAGTTGGAAACTTGGGCGGAGAGATGGCAGATGGAGTTTAATCCGGACAAATGTGAGGTAATGCATTTTGGAAGATCTAATACAGATAGGAAATACACAGTAAATGGCAGAACCCGTAAGAGTATTGATAGGCAAAGTGATCTGGGTGTACAGGTACACAGGTCACTGAAAGTGGCAATGCAGGTGGAGAAGGTAGTCAAGAAGGCATACGGCATGCTTGCCTTCATCGGCCGGGGTATTGAGTTTAAAAATTGGCAAGTCATGTTGCAGCTTTATAGGACTTTAGTTAGGCCGCACTTGGAATATAGTGTTCAATTCTGGTCGCCACACTACCAGAAGGATGTGGAGGCTTTGGAGTGGGTACAGAAAAGATTTACCAGGATGTTGCCTGGTATGGAGAGCATTAGCTATGAGGAGAGGTTGGAGAAACTTGGTTTGTTCTCACTGGAATGACGGAGATTGAGGGGAGACCTGATAGAAGTCTACAAGATTATGAGAGGCATGGACAGAGTGGATAGTCAGAAACTTTTTCCCAGGGTGGAAGAGTCAATTACTCAGAGGCACAGATTTAAGGTGCAAGGGGCAAGTTTTAAAAGAAATGTACGAGGCAGATTTTTTACACAGATAGTAGTGGGTGCCTGGAACACGTTGCCGGGGGAGGTAGTGGAAGCGGATACGGCAGTGACTTTTAAGGGGCGCCTTGACAAGTACATGAATGAGATGGGAATAGAGGGATATAGTCCCTGGAAGGGTAGGGGGTTTTAGTTAAGTCGGGCAGCATGGTCGGTGCAGGCTTGGAGGGCCGAAGGGCCTGTTCCTGTGCTGTAATTTTCTTTGTTCTTTGAAAGATGTACTGACATTGAAGGCAGATCAGAGAAAGTTCACTAGGTTGATCTCAGGTATGGAGGAATTTTCTTATGAAGAGAGGGTGAGTAGTTGGGTCTGTACTCATTGGAGTTTAGAAGAATGAGAGGTGACCTTATTGAGACATATACGATTCTCAGGAGGTTTGACAGGGTAGATGCTAAGAGGTTATTTCCCCTTGTGGGAGAGTCCAGGACCAGAGGGCATAATCACAGTGTAAGGGGTCGCCTATTTAAGCCAGAGATAAGGAGGAATTTCTTCTCTTAGTGGGTAGTGAATCTGTAGCATTCTTTACTGCAGAGGGCTGTAGAGGCTGGGTCATTAAATATGTTCAAGGCTGTGACAGATTTTGAATCATAGAACCATACAGTGCAGAAGGAGGCCATTTGGCCCATCGAGTCTGCACCGACCACAGTCCCACCCAGGCCCTATTCCATAATCCCGAGCTAGTCCCCCTGACAGTGAGGGCAAATTTAGCATGGCCAATCAACCTAACTCGCACATCTTTGGCGAATGGGAGGAAACTAGAGCACCTGAAGGAAACCCACACAAACGTGCAAACTCCACAAAGACAGTGACTCAAGGCTAGAATTGAACCCGGGTCCCTGGCACTGTGAGGCAGCAGTGCTAACCACTGTGCCACTATGCTGCCCTGTAAGGGAATCAGTAAGGGAATCAAAGGTTCTGGGGATAAGTTGGGGAAGTGGAGTTGAGGATTATCATAACAGATGAGTCGTGATCTCATTGAATGCTGGAGCAGGTTGAATGGGCCGAATGGGCTATTTCTGATCCTATGGTCTCATGGACTCTCCCTCTAAACAACTTATATATTTGTACTTACTATTGTTACTTAACTATGAAACTTTTACACTATAATACATAAGAAAAGTTTACCACCACTTTTGTTTTATGAGTAAATATGTTTGCCTTTTCATTTGCAATCAAAGTAGCAATACAATCAATCCTGCAAATATTTGTCGGTAAGGTATATCTGAAGTGAGTGCCAATTCTATTTAATTAAATGAGAATTTTAGATATGTCACATAATGACTAAGATACCTGCTCTTTGTGGTAGAGTATATTAAATACTGTATTGATCTCTCTGACCTAACAGTAAGTAATACATATTTACAAAAGGCCAAAATTAATATTCTTTTAGAGTATTAGATGACAAGTCAAGAATTGGTTTACCTCATTGAATAATAGAGTAATAGAAAGTTTATGGCACGGAAAAAGGCCACTTGGCCCATTGTGTGTGCAGCGACCCGAAAACCAGCCACCCAGCCTAATGCCATTTCCCAGCGTTTGGTCTGTAGCGGTAAAGGTTATGGCACTTCAGGTGCACATCTTTTAAATGAGTTGAAGGTTTCTGCCTCTACCACCCTTTCAGGCAGTGAGTTCCAGACCCCTGCAATACTCTGGGTAAACATTTCTTTCCTCATCTCCCTCTAGTCCTTCTACCAATCTTTGTTTCTGCGTCACTGGCCTCTCTGTTGAAGTAAATAGATCATAGAATCAGAGAATCTTACAGTGCGGAAGGAGGCCATTCGGCCCATCAAGTCTGCACTGGCCACAATCCCACCCAGGCCCCATCCCCATGCACTTACCCAACTAGTTCCCGACACTAAGGAGCAATTTAGTGTGGCCAATCCAACTAACCTGCACATCTTTGGACTGTGGACGGAAACCGGAGAACCCGGAGGAAACTCACGCAAACAAGGGGAGGGCGTGCAAACTCCACACAGACAGTGACCTGAGCCAGGAATCGAACCCAAGTCTTGGCACTGTGAGGCAGAAGTGCGAACCATTGTGCCACCGTTCTGCGCATCGTTTCCATCCACTCGACCAGGCCCTTCACATTTTATACATCAAAATCAAATGTCCTCTCAGCCTCCTCTGTTCCAAGGAGAACAACCTCAGCCTGCCCAGTCTTTCATCATAGCTGTGTTTTTCCAGTCTGGCAATATCTATTCATTACCTAATTCACAGATTAGATACAATCTATGTACCTCTTTTACTGGCAGTATTATGTAGTCAGTGATTTACTGTATTTTTTTCCTCTGCAAAGTAAATATTTCCAAGTTTTATTTCCTTCTGTGTAATAATCCTTGGTTGAGTGAGTGGATAGGTCACCCTGACAAGAACCTCTGCTAATGTGACGACTGGAAGGTCTCTAAAAGTTCACTTTTCCTTCGGTTCTCTCCCTCTTCCTGTGCAGAGTCTTCTCACCTTTGCTTGGTGACACTTTAGGCTGGCAGCAGATACACTGAATCCCAGACGGACACCCTCATATATTCTGTCCATGTAATCAAAACACGGATTGTGTAGTAATTTAGCCAAATGCCAATTTCCCATCACCAACCCTGTTTATTGGGCATCAAAGGAGAAGCCTCTGCTCGCTCAATAAGGCAGCTCGTACTGAACGCAGTCCATTGTAGATCTATTGATGATTCCTCGTGGCTTTCATGGTCATCATGACATGCCCCCTCCTTTAAGTCCATGTCTCTCCCAGCACCTCCACTGAGAGGATATCATTTTCTGTGTTTGACACTTGGACAGATGTCCATTAATGGAGGGCTGGGTCAGGCGGTGTAAACCGAACGGAAGACCTTCTTCAGAGGGAACGTCGCAGGGTTACCAAAGCAGGTTCCTCCTCAGGTTCCGCTTCAACCATGAGGCCCACTTCTTTAGCCTCCATTATAAAGTCTGTACCTTCATTATCCAGAGCGGCCAACGCGGAGTCAGCTTCAAGCTGAGGCCTGATACTGGCAGTGACTATCTCCATAGCTGATGATGGGTGTGGCTTGGGCAAGGATTCCCTGGCCCGGGTAAGGATTCCCTGGCCCTGAGATGGTCAAAGTCTTTCTTTAGGGTTGTACTCTGAACTTTGACCTTGTAAGATACTGGTCCTGTTTTTTTCCATGATGATCGCAGGGACTCATCTGGGTCCATCCCTGAAGTTGCTTACATGAAACAGATCATCCGTTTCAAACGTTCTTTGTCTTTGCAGAATTGAGGTTTCTTTTCTGGTTTTCCTGCTAGGATTCCACCCTCCCCACCAAGTTTGGGAATAATAAGATCAATCTGGTACAAAGCCATCTTCCCAGCAACAGCTCTGCTGGAGCAAACCTGTGGTGAGCGGTGTGGTCCCATAATTGAATATAAATCATGCCAGTTTAGTCTTCATGGATGCCGCTGGTTGTTTCTTCATAACATTTTTGTAAGTTTGAACCACCCATTCTGTCAGTCTATTTGGCGACAAGTGAGAAGATGCAGTCCAGACATGTCGGATGCCATTGGAGAGCACGAAATTTTGGAAATCACCGCTGGTAAAGGCCGTTCCGTTATCGGAAACCAGACTCCTGGTATTCTGTGTATGCTGAAGCTTTGCCACAATTTCTCAATTGTGGTCTGAGTAGTGGTGGAGCTCACATGGTGCACCTCCAACCACTTGGATTGTGCTTCCACCATGATTAAAAATATAGAACCAGTAAAGCGACCTGCAAAGTCCACATATCCACATACCTGTAGCCTGCGAACCACTCCCATGGCTGTAGGGAGGCTGAGGATGAGAGTTTCTGATTTTCTTAGCACAGGTCACATTGCTTTACCAAGTCTCTGATGTCAGAATCAAGACTGGGCCACCAAACATATCTCCTGGCCAGCATCTTCATTTTTGATACTCCTATTGTGATACTCGCTATTATGTAGTGCATTAATATTGGACATCATCCTGGAAGCAGAACAAGTACTCGGCACCCGCAAAGAATGATCCCATCCTCAACACTAAGTTCAGAATTCTTAATGAGATAGGGTTTCATTTCTTTGGAGGGTCATCCTTGGAATCCCCCATGCCTAATGTTGGATAAATTTGGGTGTTTTTGGGCCCAGGCTTTAAACTGCCTTGCTGACACCAAAAAGTTCAGGGACATCACAACCCCTTGCAATCCTGGTAAAGGACCAGGCTTGTGGGTAACAGGAGGCGATTCAATGCATTAACATTAGCTATATGGGCCCTGGGGCAGTGTTCCAGAAGATATTCGTGGGCCGCCAATAACAAGGACCAGTGCTCTATCTAACCACAGTCAATGGGGGGAATAGATTTGTCCTCTTTGAAGAGGCCCAGTCAGGGTAATGGTTGGTAACTATAAAAAACAATAAAAGATATATTGCTGCAACTTCTTCACACCAAATATGACCACCAACCATTCCTTCTCAATTGGAGAATATCTGCATCTGAAAGGGCCCTGGACGCATACAGTGATGGGTTTCTCCTTCCCAGCGATGCGACACCCCTTATGGGGAAGCATCACAGGTTAAAATAGGGTTTCTTAGGGTTGAAATGATCCAGTAAGTTGGATGACAATAACTGACCTTTGACCTCAGAAAACACCTTTGCCTGCGGATCTTCCAAGACCATCTCTGGTATTTTTGTAGTAGGGCATACAAGTGGAGCAGCGTGGATAACATTTCCATGATAATTGACTAACCCAGGAAGGATTTTAGTTCCGCGGTATCTCTTGGGCTCGGTGCCTTCTAGATAGCCTTTACTTTATCCTCTGCTGGATGTAATCCCCTTGCCATCTACTTGTCAGCCTAAATAGGTTTCTTTGGCTGTCTGGAAAATACATTTCTCCCTCTTCAACTGAACTCCTGACCTGAAAAATCATTGCAGGACTTCTTCTATCTTGATAAGGTGTTTCTGTTCTAAAGCCCCCGTGACCAATACATCATCGAAGTATACTGCTACCTTGGGTAGTCCTTGAAAGATGTTCTCCATAAGTGTTTGGAAGATGGCACATGCCGACAAGACCCCGAATGGCAAATGGGTATACTTGTAGAGTCCCTTATGTGTGTTGATCGTCACATATTTCCGGGAGGACTCGTCCAATTTGTTACAAGAGTCGATTTTTCTGAGGAACATGCAGCAGATACTAAGAATGCAGGCTAACAACTGATTTTAGCTAGAAATGTGTTACTTTGTAGAGTTAATGGATCTTTTGTTTATTTAGCTTCCCCTGAGATTTTAGACTAGGTATGCAGAGTCATATGAGTTTTTGATTAGGTTGATTGACAGGAGCAGATCCATCTGATTAATGGGAGGAGCTCAGCTTGCAGGAAAGCCCAGTTTCATTTTCATTTTAAAATGTAAATAGTTGCTGGCTGCGCTGCCAGAAGAAAGCAGTGTCTCTCGGTCTCTCTCTCTCTCCAGTGGCTTTCTGAAAGCTCCAAGCCTGTTAACCTAAGTCAAAGCAAGTATGCCTGTGTTTTGCTAACTAATTTTAAAGAGGAGTTTAAGTCTATAAGAGAAATATTGCTTGATTGAAACTCATGGTGATAGCTTAGCAGTTAAGAATTGTGTCTTGTCATCTTTAAGTATTATTCAACTGTTAAGCTAATTCATTTGTTGCAGTTAAACTTTGTTGTTAAATAAAGTTTGTTTTAATACTAGCTTCCCAGTTTGTCAGTAGAATTGTGCCTGGAGTGAAACATCTTGTCCTCATATTAATGTCAAAATAGAAAATTGTTGGGGTCTAGGCTGATTTCAGAATATACCTTGGGGTTTCTGATCAGTACCCTAACAGTTTTACATTTCTCTTCAAAAACCTTGATAAATTTTACAGATCATGAGTTCTACATCAAATAGTAACCATACCGCTTGTCACATGATCTGCTCAATGTGCCTTACTTAAGTGCCGCATAATCATGAGCCAAATTTATTTCTGAGCATCTTTTTCTACCATTCTTTGCAGAATCCAATATCCTTTTCCTTAATTGTTGTGTTTATTGTGATCAAAAGTGCTTAACTGCTAACTTGATCCAGACTAAAGGATCAAATCACAGGCACAGCATGCTAAAGATGTTCATGCTATCTTATGGTAGGACATGTATGATGGGATTGATTTAAGACAGAGGAGATCTTCCAGTCCTGGATACATTGACTCTCCTACGTACAGTCGACAGGGGATGTCTCCCACAATGCCTCGATCGCCTCAACATTATCACAGACCAGGTAATGATTGTTCCTCCACAGAAGGTTTATCTAGTAAATAGCTTTTTGAATGTTGCAATCTGCAATAACCTAATTTTTAAAAGAAATAAAACTCAATAAAAGAAACTGTTCTGTATTAACTGTCACTTGATTGAACTGTACACTGTATTGCCACTTGACTGAGCAGTGGGAGACTTGACACCTATCCAAGTACCTACACATGTAGTAGTAGCTTTGAAACATCTCATAAGGCATGAAATGAAAAGCACTTAATTTCAGCCTTTTGAGAAAGACATACTTGAAATATGTAGAACAGAACAGCAAGATTTAACTCTGCTTAATGTTTTGATGATTATGTATCTGGAAAGACAACTAATATTTGTGGTGCCTGAATTTATATTCAGCTGAGTGAATAAATTGGTTATGTTTAAATATGTGACATTGTACTGTATATTATAAAAAGGCACTCAAAGATGAATAGCACAACCAATACAAAAATTTTTCCATAAGAAATAAATTATGTTTTCTTCCAACTGGAAGAAAATGTCTGGAGTGAAAAAATATTCAAAGGAAGAGCAATTAACTTCATTGTCATTTCAAAACCTCTAGGTTTTCCATTCCCTTGTTTGCAAGCAAGAAATTAAAACATTAACAGTCAGGCATGTTGATGTCATCAATGTTTCTCTTTCATGCTAGATTCAGTGTGCTTGTGCAGTAGACAATAGCATTTAGACGCTGACACAACTGGAAACAGTTGTTAGGTTCAAGCAATCATTTAAAATGGGTATGGAGCTAACATTAGGGTTTAATGTCACCTCCACCTACAGTTCTGCATGCTAAGCCATGACTAAACATAGGGAAAAGTAACTATTAGCTGAACTGGGCACTTAAATATTCTAACAAGTGACCAAAGAGCATTTGCAGAAACAGTTTATTTCCTTCAAGGCAGGAAATTCCCAACTAAATATAAACTTATTTGAATGGACATTGGGATGACCCCAGTGGCCCTACAAGGATATGGAGAATAGCTGTTGCATACATACCAGGAAGGTCTCAAGGTCAGTACAGAGTCTGTGGCCGGGATTCTCAAGTGCCAAATATGTGTAAAAACTGGAATAACTCCTGCTGTTTTTTTTTTAGCGGGATTTTCAAAATGAATCTCCAACACTCTGAGCACTGCAGACTGCACTAGCAAGATTCACGTTGAAAATCCAGGGGTGGGGCCTCTCCCCGCCCGAGAAGCCAGAAGCATAGTCCTGCGTAGGCCACTGCACCTGCGCTGATCTGTCAGAGCGGAGATCGGTGCATGCGCAGTAGCCCCGCACTGCCAGCCTCCTGATCGCTGGCCAGCCCTGCAACCCCCCATCACTGACCTTCCAAGCCGCCCCCCCAGCCCCTAATTGGTGGAGGGAAAATTAGACTCTAGCATTGATGCCTGAAGGGGGGAGATGACAAGCTGAAGAATGATTCCATGCCATTCAATGTACCCCTTGTTTCCCCCTCTCTAAATATGGCCAAGACTCTTTTGCATATGTACATACATGTGAACATGTGAATTAGGAGCAGGAGTAGGTCATTATCCCCCTCAAATCTGCTTCATAGTATTCATTTCATTAAATTTAAATTATACTCAAAGTTTAACCTATCACAACTTTAAGCCACCTTTTCCAGTGGAAATTACTATGGTCAGATTCATGGGGCCCTGTGTGCATGAGCTGGCCCCCAGTCTACCGGTGGGATTCTCCCAAAAGAAGTGTTGAATTTGAGTAAAAACTGGAGTAAATCCTGCTGGACTTTTCAGCGGGACTTTCAAAATGAATCTCCTACACTCTGTGCATCACAGAGAGCTTTAGCACGAATCACGCTAAAAATCAGTGGGTGGGACCTATTCCCACCCAGGATGCCAGCAGCATAGCGCTGAGTGGGCCATTGTGCATGCGTGGATCTGTCAGCATCGAGATTGGCACCTGCGCAGTAGCCCCGCACTGTTGGCCTCCTGATCACTGGCCTCCCAGACATGTCCGGGTCAGCCCCGACTCCCCAGCGCCCCCCCCGCCCCCCCCACCCAACCACGACCCCACTCCCCACTGGGCAGTGCCAAGGTGCCCCCTGAGCATTGTCACTTTGCCTCCTGGACAGTGCCAGGGAGCCAGGCTGGCACTGCCAAGCTGGCAATGCCTGGGGGCACCCCCCCCCCCCCTACCCTTGACCCTCTTGGTGGCCTCCATGGCCTCCCTTCACTCCAGTGCGGTCCGGCCACCAACTTCCTACTAATGGGGAGCTGTTGTAAACCCTGCTGGAGTGAAACACTCCTGGCTGGGGGTGAGAGGCTTGCAGACCCGGAGACTTCAGTCCCAGGCCCACTAATGAGATTAAAATGGTCAATTTATTCAGCTCCGCACCGATTTCTGGCATAGAACTGACCACACCGAAAATCTGGTGGCCGGAGACGCGTGAAGGCCGTGGTGCCCAGTGGGAAGCCCGCCACACAGCCTCCGCTTATGTCTCCCAGCCCACTGCACTGCTACATTTCTAAATCTGACTTACAACTCAGCTGTCCTTTAAAAGTTTGTCTATAATCCTACATGCAACATAAGGCAGCCAGATTTAATAGGGAAAAGCACCAGGCTTATCAATGCATCTCTCCTGGAAGCCAACTTCAACAAGGTCCAGCATGAAAACAGCTTTAGTCATATAGCACATGCTTAACATGACCCTTTCCCAATTCATCACCATATTCAGTTAGAATACCAGATATAGTTGTAGAATAACGAAATGCAACAAGTCAAAACGCAAGGACAGATTTTTCTCAAAATACAGAACACTAGAATTGTGCTTTCAATTATCTTCATTTGCCAAGACACCTCTTTTGTATCACGTTCTATTTCACAAATGAGGTTAAAAAAATACAAATGTAGGTTGATGCAAAAAATATAGAATTACATCGAGTGTATGGCACAAGGTCTACCCATTTGGCCTAACTAGTGTATACCAGTATTTATGTTTCACATAAGCCTCCTCCCACCCCTTTTCATCTAATCCCATCTGCATATTCTGCTAATCCTCTCCCCCACTTATCTCGCTTTCCTTAAATGCTTTAATATCATTTGCCTCAATCACTTATGTGTTCCACATTTTTAACATTTTTTGGAGAAAGAATTTTCTCCTGCATTCCCTACTGGATTTGTTAGTGAGTTTCTTACATTTAATATCCGTGGTTTTGGAGCCGCCCGCAAATGGAAGCATTTTCTTCTCATCTGCCCTATTAAACACTTTAATTATCTTGAAGATCTCTATTTTTGTAGGAAAAGAGTTCCGCCTCTCCTGATATGCATTTCCTCTCAGTTTTGGTATCATATTTGCAAATCTTTTTTGCAGTCCACATCCTTTTTATAATATGGAGATCAGAACTATGCACAGTACTCAAAGTATGGTCCAACCAAGATTTACCAAAACTTCTCTCCTTTTTAATTCTGTCCCTCTAGAATTGAACCTCAGTGCTTGATTTGTGTTTTTTTTTTAATGGCCTTATTCATCTCCATCACTACTTAAATTGATTTGTGTGTCTGTGTTTCTACGTGTCGTGATTTTATTTTAATGATACAAACACTGGTAAAGTCCCTGATTATTGCATTGTGGCACCCCCCCCCCCCCCCCCCCCCGCCCAAATCCACATTACAATTACCTAATTCCTTCACTGTAACATCTTATTCACAGTTTATCCATGCTTAGTTTACCAGGTACTCGCATACATTTTCTATCCTGGCTCAAAGTGAAAACGCCTTAAGATTTTCAAGTACAAACATGCCATGACTTACTAACCAGTGAAGGGAGCTTTCCAGGGTAATTTAGATATTGAGATAATTTGAAGTTCTGCTTGATTAATGTTGGTGATTTGTATCTCTACAGAACTTAACCTCAGGTAATTAGACAGGTGGTGAAAAGTCCCTATATTGTTTGCCTTCCGATATTCATCATATTCAGCTGCACACAGCTATTTTTGACATAACCAATCATAAACACAAGAACACGCCAGTACTCTGTAACTTTAATAACAGCAATTTTTAAGGTATTGTAGGTTGGAAATAGAGTATTGCAGTGATTTATCTATTTGCGATTATCAGGTTTAGGAACAATATAAAACTGGAATCTTGGAGATATTGGTAATCTCTCCTTCTTGAATCCACATTTTATTAATAATCTATAGCAATCGGATGGACGCAGAAGTAGTCTAGAGATAGTCTTAACCCTGGTTTATCTTTAACCTAAGTAATGGAGAAGGAATGTGTTGTTACAGTATTTATCAACAGCCATTAACATTCTAAAATCTTGCATTTTCTAGCGTGCGAGCATTTTCTTTTCAGGCCTTTTATGTGGCATTATTCATAGAATCATAGAAACCCTACAGTACAGAAAGAGGCCATTCGGCCCATCGAGTCTGCACCGACCACAATCCCACCCAGGCCCTATCCCCATATCCACCCACTAATCCCTCTAACCTACACATCTCAGGATACTAAGAGCAATTTTAGCATGGCCAATCAACCTGACCCGCACATCTTTGGACTTCCTTTCACAAAACTACCTGTCAAGTTCTAGGGTTCTGCAATGGTAACAATGGTAACACATCATCACTTTCATTGTAACAAGGGGCGGGATTTTCCAGCCACGCTCGCCCCAAAGCCGAAAAATCCTGCCCGAGGTCAATGGACCTTTGCATGGCCCGTGTCCCGCCTGCTACAATTCCCATGGTGGGTGGGACAGGACAATTCCGCACAAGAGCTTTGTTGCTGCTATCTTATCTCTTGGCTAACCTTCAAATTGTCCTGTTTTTATAGATGATTTTCACGGGTAGACACCTCTGTCCATGCTACACTGACCCATTGCAATCTTTTAAAGAGCTGTTTATTCAAGTATCTATAACTGATTTCAGTGAAAATAATGGTGGGTCACTCATGCTTAAGCAGCACTGGTGTGATTTATAACTGCAATCAACCATTTAGTTTAATGTGGTGAATTAAATTTATTGAGCTTAGTTCGAGAGGGGTATAAAAAAAGTCACACATTAATTTATTTTTATCTTCAGATCTGAGTGGTTCTATTATGTGTTTACCAGAGAAGGTACTTTTTTTATAGACTCTGATCTACCTGAACTTTTTTGAAGGCAGTTTATTTATGTTCAAGTTCTTACTGTTGTTCTTAATGTGTGTGTCAGGTAAGTAATGGAATTCTCATAATTCTTCTTAATATCTCATCACAATGGTACTTCAGTACTTATTGACACGTTCTACAGAGGCAAAGCAATATATTCACATGGGTACGTTGAAAATCATAGAAATCATAGAATTCATTGAAACCCTACAGTGCAGAAGGAGGCCATTCGGTCCATCAAGTCTGCACTGACAACAATCCCACCTGGGCCTTATCCCCGTAACCCCACGTATTTACTCCACTAATCCCTCTAACCTAGGCATCCGGGGACACTAAGAGGTAATTTAGCATAGCCGATGCACCTAACCCACACATCTTTGGACTGTGGGAGGAAACCGGAGCACCCAGAGGAAACCCACGCAGACACGGGGAGAATGTGCAAACTCCACACAGACAGTGACCCAAGGCCGGAATCAAACCCGGGTCCCTGGCGCTGTGAGGCAGCAGTGCCACCGTGCTGCCCCTTACAGACTGAGTTTTATAGGTCACCTGTGAGTGAGAAAACAGGTGGTTGGAGCTGTAAAGTAGGGTGCAATGCCATTGCCAGTCAACTGCCTTCCTCCCTCTGTGATTTTACAGGTGGCAGGGGAGGCTTTATTTGGAAGCCCTGATCAAATTGAGGCTCTTAAGTGGCCAATTGAAACTCAATTAATACCTTATCCAGCCGTTGCTCCAATCTAACGGGCAGCAGGAGAGTCCTGCCTCCAACATGTAGACTGGCAGGTTTAACCCTGTGGGCTGCTGTCAGTGAAAGGGGAAATGTATCCTTCCCAGACTCCCCTGTGCAAATTGGACCTCTCGCCCTTCCCCCCCCCACCATGTCAATACGCATCCTCACAGCTCCTCATCAGGGCCTGCCAGGCTGGCTCCAGCAAGATCCAGAACTCACCTGCGGCTTCATGGTATCCATGGTTCCCCTTCCCCCTCTGGGCCTCCTGCAATACCAGCAGTGGCCACCAATCATGGTATGGCTCAGAGCGGCTGTCGCCCAATTCCCCCTGGGCATTCGTAGAAATCCTGCCTCATTCTAATTGAAGGGCCATCACCTGAAAAGTTAATGTGTAATTAATGTGTTGTGAGTCTGCCAGGTAGAGGCGTATTTGCTCTCATCACTTAGCCTGGGCTGCAGGGAGCCTGCCATCAGCACATAATCCAGCCCCATCCTTCTAAAGCCCACTGTTTTAATCTATGATCCATTAAGCTTTGATTTCACAAATCTCATGAAAACCACAACACCTCAGATCACAGTATCAATTGATTCATTTATTGTAATTGCAAAATTATTTTCAATCGTTTCCTTTGGAACACCCGCTATTTTACTGACGCGCTAGTTTATAACATTAATATGCTATAACTGCCAGTGCAATATAATGAAACCAGAACTTATGACACTAGTATACCACACCCTCCAACATAGTGTGCTGAAGTATTAGCTTATGACACTGGGGGGGACCCCCGCAGTGCTGCCCCTCCAAACGCCCCTACAGCCCAATCGCGGTCCCCACAGCAATTCCCAGGCCAGCCCTGACCCCCTCCGCCCCCCACCTCCCCACCCACCGTCCCAGAGTGCCCCAATGCACAGCCCATCCTCCCCCCAGCAGTGGTGATCCTCCATCCCCCCCTCACCCCAGCAGACACCAACCCCCTCCCCGCTGACCCCGCCCTGGGAGGCAGGCCCACCCTGGGAGATCACATTCCCAGCCCTCCCCAATCGCTGCCCGCCCTCCCCAATCGCTGCCCTCCCTCCAGCCTAGACTGATCCCCATGCAGAGTGGCAGCAAGACCCCTCCCATCCCCAACAATTGCCCCTAGGCCCTGCCAACAATAGGTCCCGCCCCTTGTCACTGCCCGATACCCAGTTGGCAGTGCCAAGATGCCCCTGGCATGGGCATTTTGCACCTTGGGCAGTGCCAGGGGGCACAGACTGGCACTGCCCAGGTGTCCATGCCCAGGGGGCACCACCCCCGCCGCCCGACCCCCTGGCTAGTTCCCTGAACGTGGGGAGCTAGTCTGAATCCCGCTGGAATGAAGTACTCCTGACAGAGTGGGAGATTCGATCGGGACCTAAAAGTTCCCAATAATGAACTGATAAGCATATTTTTTAAAATTCAAATGACTTACCTGCCTTCCCGCTGGTTTCCAGTGTGGTCTGACCGGCGACTGTTCGCTAGCTCTGGGAGATGTGCGTGCGTTCCCGGTGCATGCGCAAATCCCGGTACAAGGCCGGTGAAGCACATCTCCCACCTCGACCCGCCAGAAAAATTGCGGGTCACGATGGGAGAATCGCGGCCTGGTTTTCTTCTGATTCTACCCCAGTCAGTGGGGCTCTGGGAATCATACAAAAGAATCCCTACAGTGCAGAATGGGGTCACTCTGCCCATCGAGCCCGCACCAACAACAATCCCACCCAGACCCTATCCCCAGATCCCACAGACTTACCCTGCTAGTCCCCCAACACCAAGGGGCAATTTAGCATGGCCAATCCACCTAACCTGCACATCTTTGGAGTGTGGTCGGAAACCAGAGCACCCAGAGGAAACCTACACAGACAGGAGAGAACGTGCAAACTCCACACAGACAGTCACCCAAGGCCGGAATTGAACCCGAGTCCCTAGCGCTGTGAGGCAGCAGTGCTAACTACTGTGCCAGAAGAGAAGCTTCTGTCTGGTTAGAACAGCCCTTAGTAGGTCTGTGACATCCTCTGTGGTTAAATAGCCTGCTCACCCTCACTGGCAATGCATGCATCTCAATAATGTCCAATGGGAGAGGTATTGGGATGTAGGTGCCATCCATCAAACTGTAGGTAAAAAGTATCAGGACTTGGAAATGTGCAGAACATTGCAGCAGAAAACAAAATAAAATCTAATATCTGCCAAAGGCAGTTTCATACTTCTTGTGATTTCATTTTCCTGACCTCTTCAATTTGAGGCCATCACTTTTCATTTCTCTGCTGGTCAAACTCCAGTCACATTGCAGACCGGAGATAAGAAACAAGGTGCATTATATTTATTGAGTCCAGATCTGCTGCTGTATATACTGATGATGTGGAGATGCCGGAGTTGGACCCGGCGTTGGATCAAATTCCCTGTGTTTACCCCTGTATATACTGAACAGGGTGAGTCAGTTTCCCATGAAATTTTAAAGTAACTATAAAAAATCTTTTTTACAGATAGCAAATCTTTTTTGGACAATTTAGGAATATTTAAATAAATTTCACCTATGAAGAAATTGCTGAACATTTAGATCGTTTTCAGGAATTAGATGTGAAATTTGAAAAGATTAAACATTACTGAGTCATTAAATAGTTGACCTCATCCTAAAAAAAAACAAAATTGCAGCAAAATATTAAATATTTCAATTAGTTGGTTTGTCACCCCAGAAGTAATGTTACTAAATGAATATATTTCTTATTTTTAAAAATTATATTAAATATGAAAAGCATTTAATTTGTATTTGACATTTATCATTATTGGAGTTACATTTGTTGAACTGAGAGTAAAAGGCATACATAGTTATAAATAAATTATTACATGACAACTCTAATGTCCTTCTCTTCAAATATGAACCAAAAAATTGTGAAATGCCAGATTTCTTCGCCGGAAACCTCTGACCTCATCCTTGACTGGGATTCGCCGGTTCCGCTGCAGTGAATGGAACTTTGGCTGAGCGCCCATTTCTCCATTCACGCTGACAGAGGGACAGACACGGGCGAGATCAGAGAATCCTGCCCACAGTGTCAAATATTGCAATGCAGATTAGATCACTGTCATTTCTGTTTGACAGAAAATTGCATTTGATGTGACGAGGTGTAAAAGGCAATTGGAAAATGCATTCTCACTTTCTGAAGGCATATTGTGGGAGCAAGAATTTATATAAATGAAATCCTTCAATTTTAGTTTTGGTGCTTCACATAGCAAGGTGCAAACAATGTGGCCAGGAGTTTCATTTGCTATATTTTCTGGCAAGGAAGTCACAAAGTGGCATCTATTTACACTAAAACCTGCTGGTGTAGGGCGGGCTGGGGAGTGAGATGGTGGGTGTGGTGGAGTGGGAGTCAGGAGACTTAATCTCCCCCCAATGATTTGAATCCAAAATGTTCTGGAATTAACCAACACGTCTCAGAATCCTGTGATAGATTTCCTGATCTTTTGACATCAAATTAATGTTATCAAACACATGAATCTGAATTGGTGACTGTAATTCCCTGAGTAGAAGTGCAACTGCCTTGACAGCCTTGACAACCAGAACATACTACATTATGAACTGGCAAAAGCAAGAGGTGTGACTTCCTTGGCAGTGCAAGTTCCTTGCTGGAAGGACATGGTACTCTGAAGAGATTACTCATTCATTTTTGCTTCAGAGCCTTTGCCTTTGATTTATTTGTTTTTGCTGCTTTCTTTGCAATTCTTTGGAGGCACTGAAAGTGGTCGGAGTTCACCTTATTATACCCACCTAGACTTCAAGTCAAGCCCTGCCCAGACACCTACACATTTCCATATACCAGGTAGGAGCTTATGCACTCACCAGCATGGCTTGAATGCATTAGTACAAATAATGGCATTTCTATTTTACATTAAACTAATACTTTCAAGTGTTAAATTGCACACAGTGTAGCAAAAATAGGTGGAGCAGTGGGACATGCAGTTTATCCAGGCACAATGAAAAACAAACACCTTAAACTTTTGATATTGAGATATAAAATTTCAAATTGATTGCCACACTGTTGCTTCAAAGTAGAAATTGAGTGAGAAGAAATAGAAGTTAATTGCATTCTTTAATCAAACTAAGTTAAACTCATGGATAAAGAGTACATATTGGAAGATTGTAAACAGCATATTCCACTGCTATCCATTTGGTACTTGTCTTTTGCTACAGAGCTCTTAATAGAAAATAAAACTGCTTTTATGTTCATCTGTTTTCTGCAAACAACTGTGTCTTACAAAAGATTCCCATGGTCATCAATTACTTAACCTTTTGAGAACTATGATGCTACCGAGGAATAAATACATTCTCAATTATAGGCCAAAGTGACTGGTGACAACTTGGTTGAAAATGCTTAAGGTTCAATACGAGGCTGTCTCTTAAAAGAATACAGAGTAAGAGGCTCACTGTGCATGCCCCACATACCATTCATGGTGCCTTAACCCATGTTGGGCAACTGACATCTTTTGCATTTCTGTATGTCTTTCATTATGTCAAAATATTTCAAAATGCAACAAGGTGGTGCATTTTATTGGCACTTTAACATGATGCCAGAGTAGCATCTTGAATAATTTTGCACCAATAAATCGCAGCCATACATTTGGGAAGACAGAAAACAGGAGCAAGGCACATTACAGCAAATGAACTGAACTCATTGCATAGCCACTTACGCTCATCTTCCAAACTAAAAATAACATTTGCAGCAGTCTGAAAACATGCCACCATTTCATCCCTTCAATCAGGGGTTGGTGCTTGATCTAGTGAGAGAAGAAAATCAATTTACAAACAGCCAAAATATTAAGTGATCTGCAAACATATCGTCAAATTGTATACTTTCGAAAATGTGTACAGAAACTCAATATTCCAAGGGTTAAGTTAATGTACAGCAGCCTACAGCTGGGTCACTGCATTAGAGTAACTCTTGCTGCCCTCCTACTTTTACACTTATATAGGTGATACACAAGCAATAGTGCATGCCTCCATAATTGAATAGGATGAAGTTAATCAATGACCAGACTTGGAACCACTTTATGTAGGTTACGTATGCTGAGTCACGAGTGGAATAGTTTTCGTATCAAACGAACGTTCAACATTTTGTTTATGCCATGAAAGTGCTAATAGTTTCCATCATTTATGTGTTTGTAGGCTTTCTGATGGTTTTCATTTCAGTGGAATTTGCTTGTTACCTGATTGCACAATCAGACATGTACCATTGCTACAATGCAATGCTCAGCCCCAAAGATCATATCCTCATGCTGCTGCATTCATTGGCTTTGCCTGAATCGTTTCTAAGGCCACTTTCATGGCATATTTCAAGTATGCAGTACATGTATACACTGAATATTGTATTCAAATTGCAATGCAAAACATCTTAAAATAGAATGTAGCCAGTAATATGAATCAACCAACTTAGTTAATAATGCTGAAATTTGGCTGTCAACACAGTTCAAAAAAGAGTAAATGGTCAACTAAGTTAATTTATATCAAGTTCATTAATAATTTTAAGTCATGGAACCTAAAGCTACAATTTTAACAATTGTGACACTGGGCCAAAATAAATCTCCTGCCAGATTGCTTGTGCACTGTTAAAATCCTACAATGAACTGAAGTATGCCTTTCTTGGTTAATGTTAATTCAGAATAATAAACTATTTCAATATGATTCACTATTTTAATATAATACATTTTGCAGGTTAAATTGCAATAACAATGACTATCCTTGCTTTCTTCTCTTTTTCTTTAGCAAGTGGAGAAATCTCTAATATCTACAGGAAGCCCCCAATCTATAAGCGACATGGTACTATCTGCTTGACTCTTATACGTAATCCTTTCAATGTTTGTAATGTTAAAACATATAGAAAGCCTTGGCTTAGTTCAATAAAGTCCAGTTAAATAAAAGCTGGTGAGGTAAATTCAAATTTTAAATCCATTTCTTACAAATTGGAATTGATGGTATGAGCATGGTTGTACAATTTTAAAAATTTAAATAAATTATTTAACAAGTCAGTAATCTTTTCCCTTGGTTTTTAAGAGCACAGTTCAGAAAAAATAGAAAATCTAATTTGTATATCACACATTATTACATTGATTCAATTTCTCCCATGCAACCCTTGTTGAAATGCAGTAAATTTCAAATAAAATGATGAATAATCCTTAAGATTAATGCAGTTTCTTAGACCTGATTTTCACACTGATGTGCTGATACCAAAACAAACTGTAAGCTTTGCTTGTCTTCCTTTGAATTTTTTCCAACTGAATAACAACATAAGGATCCTTGTTCTCTTTATGTTGACGCTAGGCAGGAATTTAGAAGTATTTCCCGAACTATTCTCTACACAAGGATTGACTAACAAAATAACTAATTAAATCTGGCTGTAATCCTTCCAGCCACACCACATGTCATGTATACAAGACAATATTTTCTCCCATTATCTCATATATGTGTATCTATTTAAAATGGCTAATGCAAATTAAAAACCCTGCATTATTCCAAATCATTATAGATATGAGTTTCATTGGTAGGCTCATTAATATACCAACCACTTCTTTGTCCAATAAAAACAGAAAATGCTGGAATACTCAGCAAGTCAGGTAGCAGCTGTGGAGCAAGTAACAGGATTAAATGTTTTGGGTCAATGACCTTTCATTGGAGTTCCAGTATCCGCAGTATTTTGCTCCTGCCTTTTTGTCCAACCTCTTGTTAAGTTGAAGAAAGAGTGGAGACTGAATTAACTCACAACCTGAGTTCATATGAGAAATGTGTAGTTTAAAACAAAAATTGCTCCCAGATGAAATAGCCAATGGTTTTAAGTCATTAGCGTGTTAATATAACCTCATGTCAAAATGTGTAGATAGTGATCAAGAAAGTCAACGTTTTGTGCTTTTTTCCGCAACTGTGGTATAGCAAAAATAAAACCTCTGCAGGTCATCCTCGACATACAATGCAAATATTATATAAGCTAGTTTGTAAAATGTTATATCCTGCCTAGCCAGGCAACTAAAGTGACACTTTCTCTTCAACAACGTCTTTCTTATTTATCCTTTCACTTATCCTCCTCACTCTGCTGATGCTTGACTATCTTCCTGTCTGCTAACCACGCCTTGGTTCATCATTGTGCTGTAAGTAATACTCTCTGCTTTACTGTTAGTTTCACTTATTTGTTCAGTGTCTGGATTTCATTGTAAGTTTAAACAAAAATTGCCTCCCTGTTTCCTGTATTGCACTGTTAACAGGACTTCAACTATGGTTATGAAGGCACTGTGAGGTTTTCCTTTTTTGGGGATAGAACTCTGATAACATGTGAAGCAGGAACTTGCTGCCCAGAGAAAGTACATCTGAAATTAGATTCTGCTTTTAGTTGCTCTTTGTTTGTCTTTTTAAATGTGCATAAGATTTATTAATTTGGGAATAGGATTTGCATCCTCAAATGCATATAAATCTTGACTTAATAGTATGGTAAATTCACATCTTCGGATTTATTATTGCCAAATAACGTAATAGTTGGTTGGGAATTTCTTATCGGTGCAACAATAATTGAGGTATTCATCACATTTAAAATAATTTTAACAGGCAAGAATGACTGATAGGACAATAGACTGCTAGGTTTGTACTATAAATGGACAAGTGGATCTGTTAGCAACAAAATTTAATGTTGAATAAAAGAGTTGGCCATGGATTATAGAAAGAACAATTACTTAGACCGCGAGGCTTCCCATGTCCAGAAGAATTACGATCAAACGTTTATTACATTTACCAAAGGGGTTGTATAAAATGTTTAGTAAATAAGCTCTTAATAGGTTTCATGCTGTTTCTAGACAATATAGGATCAGGATTGTCACTCTGAGACCACCATTCAGCACTCACTGGAGGCACTTCTCCCAGCCAGGAGACATCAGAAGAGGCCATTTTGCGGGCTTTCCGCTGGACGCCTGGGCCTCCGTGCATTTCCCAGCCGAGGATTTCCAGAGTAAGCAGCTCCGTGCCGAAAATCGGCATTGCAACATCATTAGCGGGCCCGGGACTGAAGTCTCCGAGTCCACTATCATCTCCCCCCACCCTGCCAGGAGTGGTTCACTCCAGCAGGGTTTACAACTGCTCCCCAACAGGTGGCCGACCCCGCTGGAATGAAGAGAAGCCATTGAGCCCATCCCAGGAAGTCGGGATGGGGTGGGGGGGGGGTGCCCCCTGAGCAGTGCCAGCTGGGCACCGGGCAGCGCTGGGGGCTGGGCCGGGGGGTGGGGGGGCCTATTGGCGGCTGATCGGTGGGGGTGGGGGGTGACCCACTGCCACCCTGCACATGGATAGCAGGCAGTGGGAAGGAGGACGGTGTTCGGGGGCTGGCCATCTGGGTAGGCGGGTGGGTCCCAGCACCACCACCAGCCCCCCATCTCCCCCACCACCACCCTGCAGAGGGTTTTCCAAAATCTAAGGCATTTTGCGTGGCTTTCCTGTCCCACTGCCAGGGAACACATGGCGGGGGGTGACTTCAGTGGGGCCGGAAGATCTCACCCGTAACTTTAAAAAAAAGCAGAAATCCTTGTAACAGTAAGACTGTATGTACTTACTTAAGGTACCAATTTTGTCTGCATACCAGTGTAAAAATTGTATTCTTAATCATTTTACCTCAGAGATACTTTTTCTCTGAGCAATAATTCCTTTTTAACACTGGAGCACATTAATGTTTAACTTGTAAATCATCTAACTACACTAGGCATAGTTAAATGAGAAGCACTAAATGACTTTGTATTTTATTGTATAGCCCTGAGGACTCAATAGATACCTCCAGTTGCTCAGCCAAGGTGGCTTGGGCCATTAATTCTCCCCAAATACCGTTAGGAAGTACAACCTGTTGATAATTGCCTCACAAGATGTTTGCCAGTGTCGCTGAATTTGATTCATTCTTCAGGTTTTGCCTTCATCTCTACCTTCATCCTTTGCCTTCATGGACAGTATAGATTAAACAATGAAAATTAAAATTTTGATACTTCTTTGTTTGGACACTAGTGCACTCACATTAGCGATCCTAATCATTTTTAATAATGTAGATATGTTCATTCATAAGATAAGGAAGTACTGCTACTTTCTAGAAGATTTACTGATGGATTTTGCACAGTAAATACATTGTTGTTACAGTTATCAGAAATACCATTATCCAATTCTACTGGAATCATTTTGGTAGTAAGGAATAAGATTCCATGATACTGCCATTGAAGTAAAGGTTAATATGAAACCAAAAAAGTAAGGAAATCGATTTTTAAATTTGGTTGATAGACAAACAGAAGAAATACACAGAGTTAAGTTTTAATGTGGGGAAAGGACTTATGATCAGGTGATTTGGAAAAATAAGCCCAAAATCGCCCAAGTACCAGAGGCCAAGGTTATACATTTGCAAGTTATTTAGGAGGATATGTGCAAATAAGCAAGGATGTAAGCAGCGTGATGAGTTCCTCTAATATTTGCCATCTTACTGGAGGCAAAAATAATAATTTCAGAAGGAATTCATGGGGATAAGTGCTCCATGTTATTAATGTTCTTAATATTTTTTTCTTGTTTTGACCCTGTTTTTAATATTGATGGACATTGCAGTGAGAATGTCATTGATGGAAATTTTATTAGCAACGGTGAATTGAAAGGATCCTGTGGTGTGAGTAAAAGGTCACGTAACCACAGCTATTCCATTTTCATTTAGACGTTTCCTCAGACAATGGGCTGTGATTTCTTTTCCTCTCTAATGTTTATCTGCACTCGCACAGGAAGCGATTTGCTTATGTTGCAGAGATGTGCACAATTTGGACAGGTCTGCAATGAAATATAGTCCAGCATTGCAGGGGGAAACACAACCAGAAACGTCCCAAACATCAACTGTGTCCATGTCAACATTGTACTGGTTTGTTTGAAGCTGTGTAACTCTTGTTCTATTTCTTTTACATTATTGTAGCTCTCATTTTGCCTCTGCGATTATTCTATTTCACTTCAAATCTCTAATCCACTGGGAAATATGTCTGGTGTTATAAATTCTGACAACTGTTATTCGCAGGACAGAGAAAAACAGCTTGGGTTGCATAGTGATTACATTCTCAGTGTTCACTTGAAAACCCTTAGCCCATTTGGCGAGTACAATATTCTGATCAATGGCTGGGTCAAATACTCGTGTTTGACATTGCAATGTTACTCAATGGGTCTCATTCTTAGTTGTGCTAACAATTACTCTCAGGCATAGGCAGAATACATAATCAGTGTTTGCTCTCAGCAGAAATAGAACGTGATATATTGTGCCCAATGTTTATTCTAGATTGTTGCTCTAAAGTAATTCTGCTGGATTTTTAGTGGTGTTATTTGTTAGTGTTCCCTTGATACGTGTCAAGAGAGTGGTTCCTATTTAAGAAAAATACGACCTTCAGGAGGTTTAAAAGCAGAAGTGAAAATGTCTAAAAGGTGAATAAATTAATTATTTAAGCACATTAGATTAGAGAGGACTTAAAATTGAAGTTACACCTCTTACTGAACCACCATTGAGCCATTGTGGTATAACTGTAATACTCTGTATTTATAAGACTATCCAATTTCAGTAAATGGTCATAAATTTGCAGGTGGTGCTTCATGCAAAAGTGTTTAAGTACGCTTCCAAACCATGCTATTAAATGGATTCAAATTTAACAACATAGTCAGAATGGGTTTGCAACCATTTCAGGCAGGAGAGAAACATTATAAGGAGGTCTACACAAGGTTGTCTGCCACCAACTCTTTCTAGGAGTGATACCCAACTGTGTCCATTTGTCTAAATGACCACTTCATATGAACCTGGGAATGCCATATGATCTTACACACAAAAATAATTCATCCAGTAATATTTATAGATGTTAAGTACATTGCTAAAAATATAAACATATCAGTATAGAAATCTTAGAAAACAGCCTTTTCCCTCGGCCCTGTAGAAATGGGGAATGGGGGGAGTTGAACCAGTGGTGATGGACACATAGTCCCATTCTTGTGGTGTTTCCTGTTTGCTTCTGCCAGGATAACAGCAGGGAGCCTGGTTAATGTACACAAATTGAGGCCTCATGATATTCATCGGATTCCAATGTGCCACTTTAACCACTTTCTGGGAAAGATGTTCTACCCAGTTAAACCCTGGTTACAGAAGAGGTCTGAAAAAATATGCACTAAAATTGCTAATGTGAGACAAGGAATAAGTAACCTGCTGCCTCCCCAGGCTCAACTATTCGATCATTGCTAACTCTCCCCTCTCTTTCTCCCTGGCCAGGTCAGCCTCAAGGTCACGTGATTTAAGGGCAACAAAGAGCTGTATCAGCATTTCCCATATGGCGGCTGTAACTCACCAGAAGAGCAGGAGCAAGCCACTCTGCCCCTTGAGCCTGCTCAGCCATTCAATAAGATCATGGCTGAGGCCCAGCCCTCAAAACCAACTGAACTTCCCATTAGCATTGTTGGGCAACCAATTGACACTTTCCATTGATCAGTGGCCCAATAATTAGATCCATGCCAAGGCAACGAATGCTTGAAATAGCGTTCTCATTACAACATTTCTTCATCTAACTGGTCAGTATAAATGATCACTATAATTTGGCATTTAAATGTTATTTTGTTAATCATCGTACATCCAAAGAAATAAAATATAGCAAAGGAGAGGCCTTTCCCCTGAGAGCTGGGAGGAATAACAACATCTCCTGTGGGTGCTTTTCATACTGGCCTTATATAAAATAGGTTTTCTATAGGCATGAACCCTATAGCAAAAATGTACCAGTATTTCAACACTAGTTTGTATTATATCAGCTTTTTCACTCAGGGATCAAATGTATATGTATAAACAGAACTATTTTGCTGTAGTCAGTGATGTTCTTTAAGTTAATGGAGCATTGTACAGAGTGCTTCAATCCAGGTTTGACTCAAATTATACCCGTCCTCAGAGTGTTTGATAATAGGTGCCAAAAATGGAAAAGTATTTCAATCATGCCTTTGTTATCTCCCAGCTTGATTAACATGACAATAAAAAGTGGTTCTAGTTTAGATTATTTGTAACCAACTAAAGCTGTATTATTTATTTGAGGCAAGCAGATAGTCCTTTTCTCTCAAATTGTTTTTAAATGGAATTCACATTCCTCTATCTTATGGAGCCACCACGCAACTGAATTTTTCAAACTACAATCCATTAGGGGATACCAGGGATCAGATTTTATTTGATGACTTGTGAGCACACATTATCACTGTGGTTCGGGTTAGCAAACTATAACCAATGGAGTGCCACAAGGATCAGTGCTGGAGTCTCAACTACTTATAATCCATATCAATGGCTTGGATGAAGGGATCAAAGATGATTATTAAATTTGCTGATGGCACAAATATAAATAAGAAAATGAGGAGTCCACAGAGGGTTTTAAATATGTTGAGTTGGTGGGCAAAATTTTGGCAGATGGAGTATAATATGGGAAAATATGAACTTGTCCACTTTGGAAGGAAGCAGATAAAAGCAGTGTGTTATTGAATGGAGAGACACTGCAGAACTCTGAGGTACAGAAGGATCTGGGTGTCCTGGTGCATGAATCACAAAAGTTAGTTTGCAGATACACGTGATTAGGAAACCAAACGAAATGGTGTTGTTTATCACAAGGGGAATGGAATATAAAAATAGGGACATGCTGCCACAGCTGTACAGAGTGTTGGTGATACCACATCTGGAGTATTGTGTACAGTTTTGTCCTCTTTACTTAAGAAAGGATATAATTGGATTAGAAGCAGTTCAGAGAAGGTTTGCTTGACTGACTCTTGGCATGCAGAGATCATCTTATGAGGAAAAGTTAGTCAGTTTGGGCCTATATTTATTGGAGTGCAGAAGAACGAGAAGTAATGTTATTGAAACATATAAGATCCTCTGAGAAATGAAAGTGTGAATATTGAGAGGATTCTTCCCCTTGTGGGGGAGACAAGACCTAGGGGACACAGTTTAAAAATAAAGGATCTCTCATTAAAGACCAAGAGGAGAGATTTGGTCTCTCAGAGGGTTGCAAGTCTTTGGAATGCTCTTCCCAGAGATTGATGGAGGTAAAGTCATTGAACATTTTTAAGGCTGAATTAGATTCTTGATTGACTAAAGAGGGCAGCATGGTGGCACAGTGTTTAGCACTGCTGCCTCACAGTGCCAGGGACCCGGGTTCAATTCCGGTCTTGGGTCACTATCTGTGTGGAGTTTTCACATTCTCCCCTTGTCTGCATGGGATTCCTCCAGGTGCTCCGGGTTCCTCCCACATTCCAAAGATGTGTGGTTTATGTGGGTTGGCCATGCTAAATTGATCCTAGTGACAGGGGATTAGCATGGTAAATATGTGGGAATAGGACCTGGGTGGGATTATGGTCGGTGCAGACTTGATAGGCCAAATGACCTCCTTCTGCACTATAGGGATTCTATGATTCGAGAAGGGGTGGTCAGGAGAGTGGAGTTGAGGCTGCAATCAAATCACCCACGATCTTATCAAATAGTGAAGCAGCCTTGAGAGGCTGACTGATCTACTCCTGCTCCTAATTCATCTGTTTGTTTGTATGTTTGCGGCTGTTTACTAATAATGAATAATTATTATTAATTACAAATAACAGTGGCAAGGAAAGCAGTGCTTTCCTTTGAATGGTTGATGGTGCTTTTCAGAGGTGAGAACATGGAATCCATGTGAGAGAGTCAAAATTTCTAGAGGGAGTCTCCCACACAGAGAAATTGAAAATGACTGCTTTGTAATTTATTACACGATACAGAAGATAAACCAGCGTCTATGGAATAAGATAGCGATCGGTTAAGCTGCATATTTTATTGAAATAATGTCGCACACAATAGCCTAGATTCTTGTAAAAAGATATGTAACAACAAATTATTTGAAATTCATTTCTACTTGTATAATATATAATAAAGAGATAGCGTATTCCACTGACACCGTTTTAGCTTGGCTGTGATAGCTGTGACTGACAAGTTTAATTTAGATGGAATTACCTGTGTTGTAGACTTCCATTTTACTACACTTAATGAATATTTGATGATTACACATTAAAAGTGCATTGATGAAACTTCTTATCTGATTGGCAATGAGTTGTGAATATATGATGAAACCATGTTTGTTCTGAGTAATTCTGGCTGGTGTGCATGTATGGTAAGTTAACAGAGCTGTGATATCTTTCAAGATTTTGCCATTGTTTAAATAATTTCCATTTATTCCAGTATAATCTATACTAGGATTTGACTTAATCAACTCGTATATCCCAAGGTTTACCAGTGACAAGGAACTTGCTGGACTAGCCATATAAATACTGTGCTTACAAGAAAAGATCAGAGGCTGGGCTTTCTACAACAATAAACACACATCCTGATTCTTGAAAGCCTGACCACCATTAATAAGGAACAAGTTAGGAGTGTGATGGAATATTCTCCACTTGCCTTGATGTGTCCAGCTCTAACTACACTCAAGAACTACACTACATTCAGGACAAAGCAGGCTCTCTGAACAGCACCCACCAGCTTAAACCTGCACTTCCTCCACCACTGGCACACAGTGGCAACAGTGTCCATAACCTACACGTTGCAAGGTTCCTTGGACATTATCTTCTAAACTGTGGCATCTAAACTTGCTGGAAAAGCAAGAGCATAGAAACACCACCCAGGTTCCCCGCCCAGTCACACATGATCTTGACTTGGAACTACATTGCCAAGAAGGTGGCTCACTGCCACCTTCTCAAGAGAATTTAGGAATGGCCGATAAATGCTAATTTTACCAGTTATGCCCAAATCCATTAATGTATTTTAAAAAGGCAGTGCAAGATAGCATCTAAAATTTAACACTGTGTTTCATCATAGCGTTGCCACTTGTGTTGTTTCCTATAAAAAAAACTTTAGTTATCCCTACCTAAAGCCAAATGTAATTAAAATAAATTTTACTTCCCATATGGTCTATCTGGTAAGGCCTAGTGTGTCCCTATGTAGTTCATAGGTTCTATTCCAATCTGTGCTGTTTTAGCTGATGTTAGCTGGGTCGGAGGTGTCTGGGACAATCCTTACAAGTATGCAGGGCACAGTGTAAATCAGCCAGGCCCTTTGTTTGCTTTTCAATTTGTGAGTGTATCAGTGTGAGTGAGAGCTATATATATGAATTATAAACTAACCTGAATCAACCTTCAGGAGAAAAAAGGAGAATGAGAAGAAAAAATAGAATAATTTTCTGCACTGCGGTTTGTTCCCTTCTCAGAATATGTGTACATAGCAACAAAGAGCAAAACCAGTGAGGATATTGTTCAATCCGCAAGGTATCCAGCAGCTTACTCTCCAGACATCTTCCAGCAATCAGAGTCAGAGTACTGGCCTTCCCCAGCTTCACCCAAAGGTAGGCATATAAACTGATGCTGATGTTCTTTTGATAGGGTCGTACTTTATAATAATGCTTGGAAAAAAACCTAAGGCTCTGAAATGTGTCAACAGAATCCAGCACCATAAATGGAGAGGTGGATTGGGAGCAGAGAGGTTGGGGGCAGTGGTGGGGGGATTGCGAAGGGGAGAAATTAAAGCTCTTTTTGGATCATGAGTCAGAATAAAGAATGACTCTTATCAACCGCAAACGATAAAAAGTCATCAATGAGAGTTCGATTTCACTGAATTCATTCATTCTTCTGCATCCCAGAAACTGTGGTGTGGGCAACAAGATTGTATAAAACAAAATACATTTTCAAAATAGTAGCCAAGATAAATTAAATCACATAAACCAAGATCTGCTCCAAGAGTGAACTCAATAGTTATGTACTCAGTTTCAGCACTCTAGAATTTGTTTCAGCATTGCAAATCTACCCTGCTAATGCAGTATGTGCGAAAATCTACACCTTGTTCAATATTAACGAAATAAGCAGTCAGAATTTCCTGGCTTATTTAAATAGAAATATGAATTAAGCAAAACTGAAGCTATCTATTACAGCCCCAGTGATTGCTAATGAGCACTACGCTGAACCACTAGGGCAACTTGGTGTTGGCATTACTGTGCTTGTGAATTTTTTTCAATGCACAAGGAACAATGCAATGTCAAGAGGAGATGATAATGAAATTCTATGCTCTGTTCTCACCCTCAAAAGGAGAAGTTAGAAATGCTGACAAATATTTTTTTTAAAAAGTCAACTGTGACGGTTAAATTTCATTGATGAGGAAGGAGTAAAGCTTCCCACCAGTGTGGTGGTATGTTGAGGTGTCAAGAATCTGTGAAGCATCTCATGATGCACTCTTGTTACATAAATGATTTTTTGGAATTAAGCATACAATATAACTGAAACCTAGGTGTCTCTAACAGTTAAATGCAACCAGAGCAAATGCATTCCTCTGTAAGTTTAGTGACTGTTTTGTACATTTTAGGAGGTTTAGCATTGAAGAATGTTACATGAAACAAATTGTAAATCTCAAGGGATTTAATCAATAATAGATTGGCACAAAGTATCTTTTATCTTAAGGCCAGAACTGGCTTATAATTAGGCAATTGGCTATACTTTTTGTTACAGTCCCCATAATGATCAATAACTTTTCAAAAAGAGATGAATTTCTCAGCAACTGATGAAAAGAACCAGAGGACAAGATTTCACATCATAACAATTTTACGCTAACAAACTATAATCAACTCTGCTAAATATTGCTTAACAGGCAATGAATGCACCAATTTAAAGTAAAGGTACTTCCTCACTAACAGGTTTGCAACCCAAATGTCCCTTAAGAAACATTTCTATTTTACATCACGCTATTGGTAACTATGACACAATACAAGATTAAATCCCAAATTAATCGCAGTTTTCCAGCAGGCTTACCTCCCTGCCGGGTTGAATCCTCAGATGTCCTGCGAAAATACCTCCATTCAGTCTGAGCGTCCAGAACCATAAGACCATAAGACCATAAGACATAGGAGCAGAAGTAAGGCCATTCGGCCCATCGAGTCCACTCCACCATTCAATCATGGTTGATTTCAACTCCATTTACCCGCTCTCTCCCCATAGCCCTTAATTCCTCGAGAAATCAAGAATTTATCAATTTCTGTCTTGAAGACGCTCAACGTCTCGGCCTCCATTTGCTGAACTGTCAATTCTATTTAACTGATAATTTGTATTTTATTGCTGTTAGTGTTTAAATGAATTGTATTATAGTGTAATATCTGTTGCTGTGGTGTTTGCTTCTTGGCCAGGTCATTATTATCAATGAGAATTGGTTCTCATTGACCCAGCTGGCTAAATAAAGTTTAAATCAAATAAATTTATAAACCAGCAAGTCTCACTTTGGGCACTTCTTGTTCCTTAGCTCTCCAAAGGTCCCATCAGTACCGTCTCCTTTCTTTCAAATGGAAAACCAACTTTTACAAGCATCCTACTGAGTTATTGGCATGAAAAACATTTCACCCAGATTTTCATGCCCATGTCAGAGTGGAGCTGTGGGGGGAATTTAAAATTGGCAGACAGGATCCGATTCCAGGACAAGGGTGCAGATAGTATGCCAACACCATGCGCTCCCAACCTGGCTGGCTCCAATTTGGGGGTAAGGTTGCCCATCCCCCCACAATATTTGTGGAGTCAGGCTATCTTCTCAGTGACTTGTGGTTCACAGCCCCTCAGGGGATTCATGAACCATCTCCTGGATTCAGGAACCTTTTTGAAGGTAAGGTCCAAAGGCCTTACTAATTTTCTATATACCCCCCTCCCTGCCAACCCATGCCTCCCCTCCCATTAGCATAGAGGTGTCATGTGGAGTGGGTAGAGCTGTGAGGGATAAGGATCTAAAATATAAGCAAACAATTGGGGTGAAGTGCCAGAGAATCAAAGCAGGCCTTTTAAACAGACCGCCTTGACACTCGACTGCCCTTGTGGCTGACTCTGATTTGCTTCCGGGGTCATGGGTAATACTATCTTCCCACCCCCACATCCCACCCAGGAGTGAAAATTGGGTTTGATTAAGCACTTTCTGCTGGGGTTGGTTAGTTAGGAAATTCCCAACTTCAACAATATGGGGATGCGGATTCTCTGGTGCCGCTAGATCCAATCGCAAATCGCGATAGAGAATCGGGAGTCAGCGGAAAAGCGGTTTTTGTGCCAGATGGCAAACCTGCTGCAACCCTTCCAGGCAGTGCTGCGAGCCCCGATTTGGTTCCTACCCATTATGGGCGGGAAACCGATGCATATTCAAAACCAAAAATTTAAATTCAATTAATGGGCTTTGCAGCCTGAGTCCACCTCTGAAGTGGGATCAGCAGCAGGTGTGTTTTGGTACAGGCTCTCACAAGCAAGGAGCTAGTGTGTTGGACCCCAAGGGTTGAGGAAGCGCCACCAACACCTCAGCAATGAGAGGCACCCCCCCACACCAACTTGCATCATTGAAACCCTTTCCATTGCACTTGAAGCCTTTGATCTGTAACAGGTTCAATGTACAGTGCCTTGTAAAAGATTCATCTGCCACCTCGGTGGATTTCTATCATCCTCTAGCCATCTGTGTTTATTTTGATTTCCCTTCACGGTTGAATGCACCTCAAGTACCCCATTGATCCTGACCACAATTTGGACATTGTGGTCTAATCCTGATTGACAGCCTGTGGCTTCACTTCCAAACCATTTTAACATTTATTCTTTGTGGGAGGGGTGGTCTGTCTCCGAGCGTGGCGAATGGGTTACCATTTAAAAATGGCAGCCTGGTCCTGGAAGAGCGGGGCTGGCCAGTGGGTTGTATGCTGTGAATAAATTAGCATCTATGCTAATACCAGCGGGAAGCCCTCCAGGTTTCCTGCTGGTATGTGCACTTAGGCTGCGATTTTCCCGAATTGGGACTATGTCTTGAAGATGAAAATCCAGCCCCATATCCCCGTGTCCGTCTTCAAAAAGCAGGTGTCCCTTTTTCTGTGTTAAGATGTGAAAACTGTTGCTTGGTTTTCAATGGGCTTTGATTTGGGTTTCTTTCTCCCATCATAATCAGATCATGTGGTTTAATATGAGGTTTAATATGTTTATCATCTCCCTATGCAGATGTTGTACCTTAAGTTCAAAGAGACATTTTAAAACATAACCTCTTGTAAAGACCCACATTCATCACATTTTCATTCCAGATTCTTGTTTCAAGTTTTTTGAATTGTTATATTTTTGTGAGTGTACTTTCTCTGCTCTTGAACAAATGTTTCATAATTAGTATCCTGCTGAGATCTTAAATCGTCTTTTATTGTATAATGTTCTGCTTTTTTTGCATAGTGTGTACAGTTGAGAGCTACCTGCGTCCCATAGGTTCTATTTTCATCTTTGTGTAACAAACACTTACAGCAGAGCAGAATTACACAACCATAATTAATCATTATTAATCTGTGGCTTGTGCTACAGAGTGATTCTGAATTATAGCAGATTAACCGCCTAATTCACAGGAGAATATCTGAGCCAAAGGTAAATGCAAATACCATTTAGAAACAATAGACTCTTTGTAGCATCGATGTGCAGTGATAAATACACTTTCGAGTAAATCACAGCAGTTGTCAGAGGGTAAAGCGAAGGTCATGTCGGAGCAAGCAGAACCATATCACGAAGAGTTCAAACATATGGGGACCATTGATATCTGACAATGGGCACAGCTCCAGTAACCGTAAAAGACGATTGATAGAGCTTAATTTGTTCTCCTTGGAGCAGGGAACTTTGAAGTGAGATAGGATGCAGTATTTACAATTACATAGGGGTTTACATAGTGTTTACAATTACAGAAGAGTTTAGTAAAAATGCCTATTAATGAGTCACACAGAAGTGACATGGGGAACAGATCGATTGTGAGCGTGTAACGGAATTGGGGAAAAAAATTGTCTTTTTTTGTTGACAGGGAGATCCTGAATAAAAGGGTTAGTGGCCATCCATATTTTGGTAATAATTTAAATAGGAATTGGATAACTATTTACGAGAAAAAAGGGTTAGAGGTGTGATGGAGTTGCGGAATAAAGAATACATGAGAAGAAAAGAGTGAGAGGAGCGTTGAGCTAAATGGGCCAACAAAGCAGTGTTCATGTTCTTATTTCGTTCCCCTCCTAGTCTGTTGATTAGAAAAGGCTGTTTGAAAATGTGCTTTGTTTTTCAGCATCTAGATCGAGTCGAAGATCTTCATCTGGTGCGGAGGATGATAGCCAAAATATTTGGGACCAGGGTATTCAGAGGGTATGAACTTTTATCTCCACTGTAGTTTCTGCTTATACTTATCCAAATGCAAAAGATGATACGGGCATTAAGAAGGATAGAGTTTCCATTATCGATTGATCTTGATGTACATCAAGGACAAATCCATTTACACACTAAAGTATCTTAAATTACTAATGTCATGTGCAAACATCAAGAAGATCCCAAAAGCCCCAAATACAGTTTCCAATGAATATTGGTTGATGCAAACTCAACCAAGAATTAAAATAGTGAATTGAAAGATGTCTTGCAAAGATCTATTCTGAAAAATTTCACTATCAATCAAAACTGCATTTTACACAATGAGTGGGGTTTAGTGGTCACACCCTCCTATCCGAGAGGTTAACGGACTGTCAAATTATCTGCACCCCCCCCCCACCCCCCCATGACATTTCCTGCAGTAGGTGGGACCAGAAAATTTAAGACTATATATATACAAGTAAAAACATGAATCAATAACGCAAGTGGAAATTCAGCAAAAATACCCATTATGAAGTAAAATTGGAAAATGTACAGAAAATGTCAAATCCTATTATTTATAAAACAACCTTGCTCCTGCTTCTTCAAACCCATCTTTTCCTCCCCCTGATCCTCTGAAGACTATGGCTGGAACTTTCCAGTCATTCACACCCTACTGCCGCTACAAGCAAGGACAGAGAAATTGGCGCTCACCAAATCCCTGTTCATTGCAGCGAGACCGGCACGAATGACCAGAGCTCATGCTGGGGTATAGTCCTTTGAACATAACTCTAGTTTATTTTTTTGAATTCCCAAATGAAAATAGTTTTTACTTTTAACAATGAACAAATGAGAAGAGTGTTTGCTGTAGTGTACTCAGCTGACGGAAGAAAATGAAATCTGAATTTTAAACCAACAGAAACCCTAAATACCTATGCATTTCTTCCAGCAACCAGTGATATCCTGCTTGTAATTCTATTGATAATGACAGTCTCTGCAGAATGCAAAATTGGTGCTTTTCAGAACATCATCATGCTGAGAGCAGAACAGACATTTTACCTTCAAAAGTAGCAATCTCCATCTGGTACAGACAGCACCTATTCAACATGCTCATATCCCTTTGAAAATCACACTTTTATTACTTGATAGCGAAAGTCAATTCCAATTTCCACACATTGAAGAAAGTGGTGAAATTCTGCATTTTTTTAAAATATGAAGAACACAAGGCAGCTGCCAACAGCACACCAAATCGCTGAAATGACTGGGATACTGCCCACAAGTCATGGTGCCATCATTACTGGTAATTGTATGGGTGTTGTCCTAATACTGTAAAAAAAATCCTTGCCATCTCAACAGTATAATACTGCTTCTTTCTAGCACAATGGCTTATGTCAAAGTGTCTGCCAGCAACCATCATTTGCAATTCTTCTGGATTCAGACTGCTACTGCCCTTACCACATCTTCATTCTTCCCTGAATTCAGAGAGCTGCATTTATGAATAAAAAATATATTTCGACAGTATCATCCAATTAGGTCTGGAAGCTGCTGTTGTTTCTTTACATTGCAGAGGTAGATGCCCAGCAGGACTTCCAGCAAATCAAACGTATTAAAATTAATGGCCACTGTGAATCAATCCTAATTCCGTCATGGTTAGATTTAAAATCTATAGGCTGTTCAATTCAAGTTTCATTGAACTGCGACTTCACCTCAAGGACTTTTCTCTTTACAGCTTCTGGGGAATGGAGAAGCTAAAACCCATATTTACGTTATACACATTGTTTCCCAGTGTTCATTACATTGATATATTTTTATCTGAGTATTGATATAAATATTGTGTTGTGGCTTCCAACCTCAAATAAATTACTGGTGCAAGATGCGGTCAATGTGCACCAAATAGTATAATAGTCAGTATCACTACTGACTTCACTGATATTAATGAATATGCATTATTAACATGCTCTTGTCATATTAATTGATCAGCACTGCTCTTTGGTAGGTGGAGATAATTGTGCCGATGAGATGATTAGATGATCAAAATTAAGGCTTCAATAAGGGTAATGTTTGAATCTATCACTTTTGTTCTAGATACAAAGCGGCATTAACCGACTGATTCTGAAGGAGGAGATGAAAGCCAGATCAGGGACTTATGATAATGACCCCTGGTCGTCACGCAGCTCCACAACAAGTAGGGAGTATCTACAGAACGTAGGCTACGATTCCCCAATGAATGGATGTAAGTAACTGAAAATAAATGTCTACCTGTAGGTTCTATAACCAAGCCTCAGTATGTTCCTAAATAAAAGTGCTGGCTTATCTTCCTGGTTGGGTCACAATCCCGACGTCAGTCTCAATTCCAAGTCAGAATCCTGGATGTGGCTGTTGTGGCGGGGGGGACATCAGTTGCAATCTTCCTGGAAGTAACCGATTAAAAAGCTGACTCCAGAAGCCTGGATTAATTAAGGACAGCAGGCAGACCAAGAAAGTGGGAGGCCCAGACGAGCCCACTGTAGTGGCTGGCTGGCTGGCAGCTCCAGCAGGAAAGGTGGGCACTGCTGAGGCAGACAGGAGATCACGAGGGTGCTTCAAGATGAAGAAAAATTAAACTTCAAACATGACCACTGTTGTTTGGCAATCATTGTGGAGGGGGACCACAATGATTCCATCTCAGTGGGTCCAGTGGTGAGAGAGAGGTGATGTCGATGGTCTCCAGGGTGGCGTGAAGGCTGTGTAGAGTTGAATTTGAGTTCTGGTCTCAGTCAGGGCCTATCAGTTGTCAGTAAAATCGCAGCCACACCCATCACCTTTTCTCCAATTGTTCCTTAAATGGACAAGGTGGCCTGGAGGCAGGACTTCAGGTAGCCGGCCTGCTGCATTATATTACGACTTTGCTCCTCATTCCACTTTCTAAACCGCCTCTACAGAAGCAGGAAAATTCACCCAATGAGTGGAGATTCTGATAGCAGCAGCATGGTGGCACAGTGGTTAGCACTGCTAGGAACCTGGGTTCGATCCTGGCTTTGGGTGATTGTCTGTTAGGAGTTTGCACGTTCTCCCCATGTCTGCGTGGGTTTCTTCCGGGTGTTTCGGTGTCCTCCCACATTCCAAAGATGTGTGGGTTAGGTGGATTGGTTATGGTAATTGCATGGGATTACCAGAATAGATACTGTTTGAGAGAGTTGGTGCAGACTCGATGGGCCAAATGGCCTCATTCTGCACCATAGGGATTCTATGATTCCTAACAGTAATCCAGAGAATTGGCTCATGCTCCTCGTGCCATTTAAAAATCTACAATTTCTAGCAATCAAGCTTTTACTTCAAAAGCACTTTTTAATCAGAATCCAGATCAAGGAACATCAATATTTTAAGGGATTCTGACACTGAAGTTAATAAAACTAATGAAATGTCATCCAGTGATGTTTTCATCCTGTAGTTTTCAAAATCAGATTGGGGAATGTCCATCCACTAATGCATTAATAAACTTCACGTTTTATATTCCTGCACTAGCATGTCAGCAGTAAAGTTCCTTGGATGAGCTTCCCATCGGGTTCCTGCCCATCCATCCTGACCTCTCTGCTACTTTACGTAAATGCCAATTAATAATGGCTTAAGGGCTATTTTCCATCTTAATTTTCAAGCTGGTGTGGGAGGAAACCCAGAAGATGACCCTGTTTCAGGCCTCGGACTGGAAGGAGGGGATGGCAGGAGGGGTGGGTGTCACCTCCATCAACAGCCTCCTTCCAACTTTGGGTGCCTAGTTACCCACCACCCTCCCTCCAACAAGGTCTGGCCCCCGTGCCGCCACCCTGACCTTTCCATCAACCCTTGGTTACAGAGGCAAGTATTGTACAGGATTCTCACTCCTGGTTGCTCTTAGTGGCCCCTGCTGGAAGAATACATTGGATAATGAGGGAATCAGGCTTCCTCATATTCAACGCTCACTATCAAGTGTCACACGTGATTAATGGTCAGTTGGCAAAGGACCACAGGGTGACTGGAGCTTGTGAAACCAAACTCCTGCAAAGTATCAATGTCTTGAAGAGAGTGGAGGGGGAGGAAAGAAGACATAAAATACATTATTTGGAAATCTATAGGCACAGCTTTGAAATTGGGAATAGCACATGAGGACTTAAAAAGGGATTCTGAATCATGTTAGTGATTTTTGAATTGCACTGCTAAATTATGTCAAGTATTTTAAGCAATTCTGTAGTTCAGAAATGTTTATAATTTTGCTTTGTCTAGTTTATTAGAGGTCATTGCAGCTGATTACAGCTGCTCCTTCACCTCTGTATGGACATGCAAAAGTCCTGAATACAGAGCTTATTCAGTCAGAACAGGAGATCCTAATTTAATTAGAAATGGGCATTTCTAGTGAATATCTTCCTTTCTGACACTCTGCACCATTTGTCTGGTCGACCCCTGACACATCTGACTAAAATAAGAGGAACTATTTAAAAGCAAAGTACTTCGGATGCTGGAATCTGAAACAGAAACAGAAAACGCGGGGAAATCTCAGCAGGTCTGACAACATCTGTGGAGGGAGAATAGAGCCAACGTTTCGAGTCTGAATGACCCTTCATCAGAGCTCTGTTTGTGATTCTGTGTCAAGAGTTGCCGATGAACAAGTTCCTTTTTTAACTTCAGAATTACTCCTACAGAACTAACAAATGTTCAAAGTCCTCTTGCTGACTGGTCCCTTTGATCTGTGTGTGCAGCTAATATACATTTGGCACTGCCACAATAATCAATTACAAGGAATATAAACCCTGACTCCTCAGATATTTGAAGACTGGCTACCATGAGTAATCCTGACTCCCCAGTGTCTTGCTCATAGCATTAGAACAGCGGCAGTAAACTACATGAATGACCTTCACATCAAATGTGTTTTTTTTTTAAGTTTGATTCTTCAAACACTTGAGAACTTTTCCAAACCAAATCAATAAAACATTTTCAAATTATGAAAGAAAACTCATCAGCCTTCAATTACACTGCAATTCCATTCAGACGTGTGAAAATATGGTTTGCGGATTATTCAGAGTAAACCTTCAGAAATTGCAGCTTGTAATGAATCAGCGTCATGGATAGAGTGAAAAGATGTTGGAAATCTGAAGTACAAACAGCAAATACTGGAAAGGCTCAGCAGCTCAGCACGGTGGCACTGTGTTCAGCATTGCTGCCTCACAGTGCCAGGGACGTGGGTTTGATTCCGGCCTTGGGTGACTGTGTGGAGTTTGTACATTCTCCCCGTGTCTGCATGGGTTCCACACTGCGTTCCACACTCAAAAGATATGCAGGTTAGGTGCATTGGCCATACTAAATTGCCCCTTAGTCTCCCAAGATGGGTAGGTTAGATGGATTAGCCATGGTAAATATGTGGGGTTACGGAGGGGGTAAGGCGGCACAGAGGGCCTGGTAAAACACTCAGTCAGAGAGCCGGTACAGACTCGTTAATTGTAGTGTGTGCAGCTCCCCCGCCCCCTCCTTCCCCCTCGCCCCACCCCATTGTGGCCCCACTCCTCCCCTTAGGCCTTGCCCCCATCATGGGCCCCCTGCTGCCAACCACCCTGGGGGGCCTCAATAGCCTCCGGTCCTACCATCACATCTGATCCCCATTGATGGGGACCACACATGATCCTCAGCAGTGAGGACCTTCACCGGCAAGGCCGTTAAAACAAATGAGTCTGGACTCCAAGGGCAGATGCCCTGCCTAGCAAGAGCTGGCCAATCAGAGGCCAGCAGCTCTGCTGGAAGGACAACCCCCCCCCCCCCCCCCACTCCCCCTTCCCCACCACCGAGGTGACAGGTGGCCCACACAGGTTTACCAGCCCACTTGCAGCTGGGTAAAGTGGGATGAAGCCCTTAAAACAGTTCAGCCATTCTATTGAGTAGTTCAGCCATTCTATTGAGTACATGAAACTCCATTACAATGCTCATTACAGGTTGACATAACCTGGATCCTGAACAGTTGGAGCCTTCTGCTCCATTACAGTGCTCATTGCAGAATGACATAACCTGGATCCTCAGCAGTTGGAGCCTGCTGCTCCATTACAATGCTCGTTTACAAGACACTGCACCTAATCTCTTGTGTAAAAGCCCTTTTGCCAAAGAAATAAAGCATGGCACGGTAGCACAGTGGTTAGCACTGCTGTCTCACAGCTCCAGGGATCTGGGTTCGATTCCCAACTTGCATCACTGTTTGTGTGGAGTCTGCACGTTCTCCCCGTGTTTGCGTGGGTTTCCTCCGGATGCTCCACTTTCCTCCCACACTCCAAAGATGTGCGGGTTAGGTTGATCGGACGTGCTAAATTGGCCCTTAGTGTCCCGGGATGAGATAGGTTAGAGAGATTAGCAGGGTAACTAAATGGGGATACAGTGGGATTGTGGTTGGTGCAGACTCGATGGGCCGAATGGCCTGCTTCTGAACCGTAGGGTTTCTATGATTAGCTGGCCATTTAAGGTCTTCAGTTGCCGATGGTGCGATTCGTTGACCATAAGCCGTCTCACTTAGCTTCCCACCTCCAAGCTCTACACCAGCCAGAGCAGGTGATTCCACCTGAAATTACACAAAGCATTGAGCCTGAATAATTCCCGTGCACTTTCAATTATTATATTTTCCCCACTCATTTTTGTTGTTTAGTTGCAGGAAGGAAGTGATTTTAAAGCCAGTCAAGTAATGTGAATTCCAGTTATGTAGGTGATGTCATTAACCATGGTTTTACGCACACGTACCGGACATCGCACTCATGTCCTCTTCCATACCTCAGTGAAAAAATATTGCGACACACAATAATTATCTTGCATTTGTTCGCAGCAACTTTGCAGTTGCTATGCAATTGAATAATTTTAATTGTATTATCATTTCCCATTTCTCGAAACAATAAAAAATAATCTATTTTCTGCAATTCACATTAGTGCTAAGTCATGAAAAATATGCTTACTGGTAAAGCATTTGGAACAGGTTTTGGTAAGAAAGACGGTTCAGGAGAAGCAATGCCCCTGCCTTATTCTAATTTCCTTTAAATCCTCTGATTGCAGCTCCCAGAGGAACATATATGGGCGACAGTGGTGAGTAAAAGGCAGTCTGTTGTTAAACCCAAATTTTGATATCTCTAGGAATCCCCCTCTACAACAGTCTACAACTGTTGCTTCAATCTGAAAACATTGTTTTAGAGAAACACTCCACCAGTCTTATATCCTCTTACACACGCTACACAGCTGTTAGAGTTGCTTCTGCATGCATATCAGTACTGGGCAGGTTATTACTAGTTGGAATTATTACGAGCCTAATTTTAATTCTGTTTGTTTAATAAGAGCAATTGGATAATGCAATTGCTGTTTCTGGACTGACTGCCATACTCTCTCCAAACATAGACATATTTCATCACATAATTCTGTATTACATTTTTTTGGGCGGTTTAATAGTGCACGCTATGTTTCATTGCATAATTTAGTGTTGCATTTCATCACTTAATTATGTGCTGCATTTTATTACACAGGTATGTACTACATTTCATCACATGTTTGTGTAGGATTCATTACCAATACAATATGAATTGGCAGTTTGTGTGATGGATGTGGATATGCCACAATGCATATTCCATTTCATGGTTAAATTTTCAGAAACACTGAACATCACGATCTGTCGTTAACATTAAGCCATTTGTAACATATCTGCAGAATTGTCTTGACCATTTTGTGACTAACATTTTTTAATAACGTGAATAGGTTCTTATTGGTCTCATCACGGAGAGACCCATCACATGAAACAATTCGATGTAATACCTGTGCCTATTATTTTTGCAGCTTATTACTGTATCTTTGTTACAATGCTGAACATTGTTTTTTTAAAAAGCCCCTTGAATTTGCTTAGCACTTTTTGACCTTCTACTGCGTGTCTGTGATAGAAGTTCCTTCATTTGATATCCAGATCCTTTTCCCAGCTGCTATGGCACATGCGACAGTGTCGCCCTTCTGTCTGCTGTTCTTCATAGACGTGCCCTGCCCAGATTTCACTCAAATCTGTGCAACACATTGGAGGAGGTGGAGTGAGACTTCTGCTGTGCGCTATTTAAAACCAGATTATAACCTCCTTAATAAAGGACATATTTGCAATTTTTCTACAAGTAGCAAGTCAGGTTTATGCACAAAATGTTTTTAAAAAGGTGTAATAATTCTCTTTAACATCTGAATTTCGATAAGAACCTCCTCCGTTGCGATTGCTTCAATTAATGAGGGTGAGCAAAGAAATTTCTACTTCATGCAACATCAATCTGTTAACTTTCTCGTGCTTTTCTATTCTGCCGATTGGTTGAAATAGGATTCCTCAATATGTTAACCTTAAGCACCATCTAGTGGTTTCAAGAGGATGTACACTGTATAAATTCACTTGTGCAACTTCTACCCTGGGTTTCAGACTTTGAAAGAAAAGCACGAAATGTAATCCTCCAGCTATCAGTCTCGGGCATTTTTTTGTTGTTTTATAGGATAGTTTGGTTTTACCTTGGTCGTTCGCAATACACCCGGTCAACTAATAGAACTATTATTTTATCACAGATCCACTGATTTCCAAATCAGCTTCTCTTCCTGCCTATATGAGAAATGGATTGCACAGGGTAAGATTGAATTTAATTCCTCTTACGGTTAGCTCGGCCTCTAAAGAAGGAAAGTGAAAATGTGCACTCAGTGTAAATGATGTGTGCTTCTGTCAGGCACAGTGGCTAGCACTGCTGCCTCACAGCGCCAGGGACCCAGGTTCAATTCCAGCCTTGGATGACTGACTGTGTGGAGATTCTCCCTGTGTCTGTGTGGGTTTTCTCTTGGTGCTCCAGTTTTCTCCCATAGTCCAAAGATGTTAACTGCATTGGCCATGCTGAATTGTCCAAAAATGTGTAGGTTAGGGGGATTAGCAGGGTAGATGCATGGGGTTACAGGGATGGAGTGGGCTTGGGTAAGATGCTCTGTCAGAGAGTTGGTGCAGGCTCGATAAGCCGAATGGTCTCCTCCTGCACTGTAGGGATTCTATAATATGAATCAATTTGCGAGTACCTACATCTCAGTGGTTTAAGAAGGAAGCTAACCACACCTTCTCAAGGGAACTAGGGATGGGCAATAACTGATGGCCTAGCCAGCAACACCCAGATTCCATGAAAGAATAAAACAATAGTATTATTTATATGATGCCCTCATCCCATCAATTATTTTTTTTAAATCCCCACCCCTACCCTTTTGAAGATATTTTAAATAATGCAATTTTCCCTGCTCCAAGTATCCAGCTGGTATTCAAATTTCGGGCTCACCTGCCTCTCAGCTAGCATCCGTGACTTGAGAAATGTCAATGTCTACAACATGCAGTTTTAATAACTCTGAATATATCAAAGAAATTGTAAGCTGTTATAATTGGAATTTCTAATTTCACATTCTCTATAAGTATGTAACAAAGGGCAGCACGGTGGCACAGCGGTTAGCACTGATGTCTCACAGTGCCAGGGACCCAGGTTCGATTCCAGCCTCGGGTCGCTGTCTGTGGAGTTTGCACGTTCTCCCTGTATCTGCATGGGTTTTTCTCCAGGTGCCCCGGTTCCCTCCCACAGTCCGAAGATGGCGGGGTAGGTTGATTGGCAATGCTAACTTGACCCTAGTGTCAGGGGATTAGCAGGGTAAATATGTGGGGTTACGGGAATAGGGCCTGGATGAGATTGTGACCGGTGCAGACTCGATGGGCCGAACGTCCTCCTTCTGCACTGTAGGGATTCTATGATTCTGTGATTCTATAAGAGGTGGCCTGGAAAGTGGAGTTAAGATCCCAAACAATTAGCCACGATCTTATCAAATGGTGGAGCAGCCTTGAGAGGCTGATTGATCTACTCCTGCTCCTAATTCATCTGTTTGTTTGTATGTTTGCGGCTGTTTACTAATAATGAATAATTATTATTAATTACAAATAACAGTGGCAAGGAAAGCAGTGCTTTCCTTTGAATGGTTGATGGTGCTTTTCAGAGGTGAGAACATGGAATCCATGTGAGAGAGTCAAAATTTCCAGAGGGAGTCTCCCACACAGAGAAATTGAAAATGACTGCTTTGTAATTTATTACACGATACAGGAGATAAACCAGCGTCCATGGAATAAGATAGAGATTGATAAAGCTGCATATTTTATTGAAATAATGTCACACACAATAGCCTAGATTCTTGTAAAAAGATATGTAACAACAAATTATTTGAAATTCATTTCCACTTGTATAATATATAATAAAGAGATAGGGTATTCCACTGACACCGTTTTAGTTTGGCTTTGATGTCTGTGACTGACAAGTTTAATTTAGGTGGAATTACCTGTGTTGTAGACTTACATTTTACTGCACTTAATGAATATTTGATGATTAGACATTAAAAGTGGGCCAAATGGCCTCTTTCTGCACTGTAGGGATTCTATGATTCTATTCTATGATTCTATGAAAGCAGGTAGCGCTGTAATACAAAGTCTTTATTATATTGATCAAACCAGTCTTGAAGATAGTACGATATTTCAGTGCTTGGGATGGTGAAAAAACAGTTCAATTAATGTTATTTTAAACTGCAAATAACTAACAGGTTGTTTATTTTCCCCCAACACCAACCTCCGCTGCTTTAGCCTCAGAGTGCGGATATATTCCAATATGATAACGACAGTTCTGTTAACTGGGGAATGAGAGGTAAGATAATATGATTGATTGGATAAAATAAAATATAAAATACTTGACTAAAGACTAAAAAAGAATCTTTTGATCTGTTTGTATTGTTAAAACGTTAAGTGTATCGATGCGCACACACATTACTGACAATTAAAAGGGGAGGTAATGTCTTTTTCTTCCCTATCACATTAGCTAAAGGTGATTAAGAATTTCTGTACTGTCAGGATTATTATATGTACATTTTAATATTTTATCCCAAATTTAATGAGGATAAGGAAGTCATACCATCAGTATGCATTGCAGTGCACCAGGTTGGAGATAAGGGATGGAAAGGGTCAAAGATTCAAAATATTGGTGGTTTAATGACATGTAATGTTGCTCTATCAGTGTCCCTGTGAACACTTGTCTCTCAATGCCTGAAACCACTACAGGAGCAGTAATGAATTTTAACTCTAGATAGTAGAAGGGGTGCCAGTTACACATAACTCTGTTTGTGTGGCTTTGTTTTTTGTTCTGTTTCATGTAAAATATCTTCTCTTTTGTTTACAGAATACAAGGTAAGGACTGCAGATTGGAGCCTGTGGCCCTCGATACATCCCTGCAATGATGAGTGAGAGAAAGGAAATGCCTTCTACCATTGCCACTGATTCCTTTACAATAATTATATGTAACGCTTGATTGCTAACCAATGCTCTCCAACTTAACAGCAAAAATGTAATGATATTAAGAACAAAGAACAAAAATCAACAATGCCCTACATGATAATCTCAGATAATTTCACGCCATCCCAAAATATAAAGATTTTCTGAGTACGAGTGAGTTGAAGATGTTTGTCATACATTATTTACTTACATCTGCATATTCATGTATTTGAGGCAGCATGGTGGCTCAGTGGTTAGCACTGCTGCCTCAAAACGCCAGGGACCCGGGTTCAATTCCAGCCTCGGGTGACTGTGTGGAGTTTGCACATTATCTCCATGTGTGTGTGGGTTTCCTCCGGGTGCTCCGGTTTCTTCCCGCAGTCCAAAGATGTGCGGGTTAGGTGGATTGGCCAGGCTAACTTGTCCCTTGGTATCCCAAGATGCGCCACCAGATTAGCGGGGTAAATATGTGGGGCTACTGGGATAGTGCAGGGGAGGGGGTGGGCATGGGTAAAATGCTCTGTCAGAGAGTCGGTGCAGATTCAATGGGCCGAATGGATTCCTTCTGCATTGTAGAGATTCAATGAACTCTCTTGCCATGCAGTGTCAGTGACTTTCTCACTAATATGATTAAGTTGGTGCCCGGAAAGATGAAGGACTATAATTTAGAAGTCTTCTATTTCTATTACAGAATCAGAACTGATTATCACTTCTTATCCTCTGTTTTGACATCTACCTCCTGAGGCAATTCCTTGCCCATTTTTTTCAACACAAATGTGTTAATCCTTCACTTTATTATGAAAGAAAATGATCCATTTTTAAAACTCATGTTGAAATGACATTACTCAAAGTAACTGCTGAGTGAATCGTTTCAAATAATATCGAAAGCCTCGCTACTCTATAATTGCTCAAGGCCTAAAATCACTGAATTATGCTTCAGCCTCTGATGTGCTTATAACCCTATATGAAAAAAATCATTTAATTCACCTCTTTTCTTGTGATAATTATCAGTTTGCCAACCAGTGAAATATTTTACTATTTATCCTCTTAAATACCTTTTGTAATTTTGAAAAGCTTCACTGGATTAGTCTTCTGTACTCCAGTAAATAAAATGCCGGTTTTTCTAGCCTTTCTTCACAACTTTCCTTCCTGATCCATTCCAGTGAGTCTCTGCTGTTCCCTTTTCCATATTTATAATACCCTTCCGATAATATGGTGTACAGTAGTATGCGCAGTACTCCAACATTGGCCTAATCAATGTCTTGATTCAGCATCACTTGCTCTTTAATCCAATGTCCTTGTATATAAAACCCAGAATCCCATTTGTTTCTTTTATGGCCTTGCCTTTCTGAACTCCCACCATTAAAAATTCACAGGACCACGGGATCTTAGCTGTTCCACCAATCTGATAAAAATAATCTTCCCATCAAAGATGTTTTTCCTTTCACTGTTTGTTTTCTCTGCCTTGAGTTGCACTGGCCTCCTATCTGCACGCTCTCCGATCTTTTGTTTGTTCTCCTTCAATTTCTTCCACTTTTCCTCATGGGTCCCGAGGGAATACCACTACCTAATTCCTGCTGACCTGAGAATATCCTAGTTATCCCAAATTTTACATTGCACCCCTTAGTCACTCTGTCCACACAGCTGGATCCCTTGTAATAGCAAGTGCTGCTACAAGTCTCTTATTAGCACCTATCAAGCACCTTGCATAGACCATACTTGGAAATTAATTGCATTCCTTTCATGTTAACATATTCTGGGATTTCCCCAAACAATCCAGTATAGTTCGTTCAGCCCTTTAGAAAACTTTGTAGTGAATGAGACATGATTCTGCCATGAATTTAAAAATTAACAGCATTAAGCTGCAAGAGGATGAGTTATTTGCAGTAGCAATATCATGGACTGTGAAGATAGGTTATATTGATAAGAAGCTCAAGACAATATTCCTTCTCTGATTCATTAGCCATGCTCATGAAACCAGTCCATGTTTTGCAGCTGGAGGCAAAGGAATGTGGATCCCAATTGATTGCACTTACACTTGCCTACAGACTGATTTGTGGCCATCAGCAGGGGCTGTCCCTTGATTCATAGACAGCATCCATTCAGGGTTGCTTGTTTTTGCCGTGAGTCTTCATGTGAATGAGCAGGCCGATTTCCGACCCACAGATCTTCGGGTACGTGAGGAAGTAGTGGGACCAAGAGTGCAGGATTTTCTTTCCTTCTCCGCTGTCAGTCTGTCTCATTATTAAGGTGTTGGGACTCAAAACGTAATGTAGATTGAAAGATATATTTTTTGCCATTCTGAGCAAACAGGCCCAGTCACTCAGGCCAATGCTGCTGCACTTCAAAGAGAGCTTCAGAGTGTCTCTGGAGCCTCTCCTTCATCCTCTTCTGGCACATTGGCTGAGTTATAGCACCATTTGTGCTCAATGGAAAGGCAGCACAGTGCCCTCCACGGGAGATCTGGGACATGTGTGAATATGACAAGCAATCATGTGTTAGCCCAGATTATAACATGCAGGAACAATAGGCTGGATTTTTTTCAGGCTGATGGGCGACTTGCCCACTGGTTGGATAAGCGGCAGCAAGGCCCTCAATTCCATGCCCCCATCGGGTCGCCCGCGTGATTGCGTCCCCGGTGGCAGAGGTCCTGCTCACTGAAAGGTGCCCACAATATCAGAGGCCAACAGCTACTTGTCACCGCCAATGAGAGCAGTAATAGCTGGTGGAAATGCTCTCAGCAGAGACTCAGAGGCATCCTGGGACCCCAGGCAAAAGGTGAGTGAGGGAGGGATGGGGATTGCGGGGTGGATGTCACGGTGGGGTGGAGTGCAGAGACAAGGGCAAGGGAGTGGCTTTCAGTGACCACCCCACCCCTTTCATTATGGGTGCCTCGATCAGGCATAGAGAATGGGATTTTCCAGTCGCGATCACCCCAAGACAGGAAAATCCTGCCCAAAGTCAACAGACCTTTGCATGCTCCCCCAGCCCCCCTCCCCAGCCTCCGCCTGCCACGATTTCCCGGATGGCAAAATTTTACCCAGAGTGTCTGATAACCCAACAGGGTTTGCTGGGCAACCTCCCACAGACTTCCATTAAATCCCTACCATGATTGAATGGCTGGCAGTGTGGGTAAGTTGTGTGAGACTTGTGGCAGCGAAAAGTGTGTGAGGTTGAGGTGATGTGTACCAATGTCGAGTATGAGTCCAGACTGATAGACACTCTTGGTTGGTGAATCACTTGTAGTGATTTCTGCAGTTGGCAGAGGCTAGTGATGCAGTTGTTAGGATTTGACATTTGAAGCCCTTGACCTTTAACAATCATGTAAGGTCTTTGAACCTCTTGTGGTACTGGACCCAGGCTTTCGGAGCTAGACTCCTGCCATTGACCTTCTCAATGAACATCTTGAAGGCCCTCAGGACCTCTTCTGATAAAATATATCTCTCCTCCTTTCCATCTTCTCCACAGAAACTTCCATTGAAACCTTGGAGGCTGCTCCCTCCCCTCTTCGACCATTCCTCATTTTACCTTCTACTCAGAGAATATCAGCACCTGCTCCAGTCAGACTAGCTTTAAGCAAGGCAGGCTACTTTTAAGTGCTGCAAACCACTGACTATATTGGTCCCCGGCTGATGTGTCTAGCCAAAAAACAGCATGGTGAGTGCTGGTTGCACGTAGAGATCATTCAAATAAGCAAGCAGCACAAACTTGGCATGCTGCCTGCATTGCAATCAACAGGCATAGTTAACTGCATAGCGTTGGTGATAGACTTGGATTTTTGTCTTCTAGCTGCTGATTGTCAGTGAGTTCTCTGTGCATCAGCAGATGTTCTGTGTGCTGGAGACTCTACAATATCACACTACGAAATCATATTTCACAAGACTTTATATTACATCAATAAATTTCTTCACCCAAAAAAGTCTGTTTACCATTTTATAAACAATCTCTAAACAATGGAGAAATGTTTTACGGTTACAATGTACCAACAAGGCTCTCACTAAAAGGTTGTGTAACACAAGACATTCTCTGATGCACCATACTTCCTATTCAAACAGCATTGCACCACACCGTCTGTTAGTAACACTAAAATAACACAACTCTCACTTTTGCACTCTTGTGTTCGAAGCTGAAGGTTTTCCCACCATTGACTGCACTTGCAAACGTAAACCTTCATTGTTTTGACAGCTGTAGAGAAGTTGGGTCTTCATTTAAAAGTGAAATTGTAGAGCAGGATTCCCTTACTTGATGCAATTGGAACCATAAGCTTCTCGCCTCCAACAGGTTTTACTGAGGGTTAGGGGCACTGGGCCATATAACTTGGGAAGATCAGCCAATGCTGGCTTTAGATATCTGTTTCAGAACAATTTCAACAGGACACCTGAACAAATATAATATTCTCATATACCTGTTGCAACGATCTAATCAAAATTCATTGTGTTTTGTTTTCACGGATGATGCTGCTAACTTTGCTTTAAAGTTAATTTATAAATGTTATACCATTAAACATAGTTTTGTTATAGCACTTTAAGATAGCTATTTGATATGGTATTAGTTGTGGTTCAATTAGCAAAGCAGTCACAGCTATTGCCAAATTTTATTTCTTCCCTCCAGTAATTCATAAGCAAGTCGGCATAGAAAAGTTTATTTATTAGTCACAAGTAGGCTTACATTAACAGTGCAATGAAGTTACTGTGAAAATCCCCCAGTCGCCACATTCCAGCACCTGTACACTGAGGGAGAATTTAGCAAAGCCAATGCACCTAACCAGCACGTCTTTCAGACTCTGGGAGGGAATCGGGGCACCTGGAGGAAACCCATGCGCAAACACAGACAGTGACCCAAGCTGGGAATTGAACCCGGGTCCCTGGAACTGTGGGGCAACAGTGGTAACCACTGTGCCATCGTGCCGCCTCAGACAGATTAGGATCTCAACTGACAGGATAACCAAGAACGGGAATAGTCTGTTAGGTGGAAGGTAAGCATTGACAATGCCAGAGTTCACAGCCAGAAACAATCAAAGGCTTATGTGCCAGGGCTCTCTGACATTTTAATTGAGTTATCATGGTAACAGATCATTCTTGGCTACCACATTTCTGGATAACCATATGCTTGCATCCTCTATGGAAGAAGTTGCTTTGAACTTAAAGACCCTTCCATGGAAAACAATCTCTAGAAATAATTACAAGCTGTTGTTTTGAAAGGGGTTTCATTGATCACATTATGTTGTGTAGCATGTTTTCCACATTTATTAGACACTTGCGTTGCAGCAGAAAAGGGACTTGTTTTAATAATCGTACTGATTAACAAAGCCTCTCACCATTATCTGTAGTCCAACGTTCTTCTTATTTACATTCTACACCAAATACAATTGATTAAGTTCTGTTTTTCTTTCCAGATTTATCCATTTCACCTACTAATGGTAACCACCAGAGGTCGGAATAAGTTACCAAAAGATGTTGACAGAACAAGATTAGAGGTGTGTGATGTAAAACAATAGTATCCCTACGATACCTCAATGATCCTGTTATTTTCATGTACTTGCATAATGTCAAAGTCCAGGATCAAGAAACAACAATCAAAAATACATTTGTATGAAAACAATATGCTGGATTTGTGTTTGGTTTACACCAAACCACATGACATTGTGTACATAAAAAGGGCCAATTAAAATAAAAGAAATGATTCCAGCGTCTGTGGCAATATAACCCAGTAAGAAGTCTCACAACACCAGGTTAAAGTCCAACAGGTTTATTTGGTAGCAAAAGCCACTGGCTTCTTTTGTGTTTACCCCAGTCCAACGCCGGCATCTCCGCAATATAACCCTTCAGGAGAGGAGGGAAGGAATTTCCCTATCTAGTATCTATTTGTTCTACATAAAGTAATTTAAACTGAAAGCACAAAATAATGTCAAACCTGGATAAAATAATGAATATTTTAATGCTTTGAATCATTAAGTAGTGGCGCAGATCATTTTTGTCCTTTTTATGACTAATGTAGACTGACTTCCACTCAATTATTCTTTCTTATTCTGCTCCTGCCATGTCTTGCTGTCAATGCTGCCTTTTGAATTGAATCGTGTAACATCTATTGCAGCACTTGTTGTGTTGGAGATGGAGTAATGCAAAGGAATGGTATTGATATTCACTCATCTGCCTTTCTCAATGATTTAACATTCTTCAGGAGCTCTTGGCATATATTTTGAGGCCAATTGGTTTATTAAATGCTTCTGAATAATATCAGGAGCATTTTTAAGATTTCTAAGTGATGCAACACATTGGTATCTGTTGTTTACATCACACTGAATGGAAAAAGGTCCAAAATATCTGGGTAGGTATCTAATTTTGTCTTGGCTTCTTCCATCCAGAGTCAATTCTCTTGATACGATGAGGACTAAGTTATATGAAATGTTATTGGCCACAGTCACTAAGCTATGGAATTAGTGACCTCTCAATTTCTAACATTTCTGTGGCTAATATTGGAGAACAAAAATTTCAGTAAGGCTGGTGCTATATAGTTCAAAGCAGGGATGGACATCTGGCTTATCAAAGATGGAAGAGGTTAAGATCAAATTTAGTATCTGAGGCACTTCCCTATTTTCAAATATACTGATGATATAAGTTATCACAATGCACACACTACAGAGTGTACACTACTTCCCAGTAAGGCACATACTATATTAGGACAGCACTGATAAAGCTACACCCCTTTGGATACTTTAATAGATAAATGCACCATTCAGTGTTAGGAAGGCTGCAAATGCAATGCTCGATGTATGCAGCAGCTAATTTCAGCATGAAAACAATACACTTCTGCTCATGTTTATAAGCTCTCTTTGTTTCTTTGCAGCGTCACTTATCTCCAGAGGATTTCTACCGCGTGTTTGGAATGACACTTGGAGAGTTTGATCGACTTGCATTGTGGAAAAGAAACGAATTGAAAAAACATGCACGGCTCTTTTAGGCACACATTAGAATCCTATTAGAGACAAAAAAACAGTAATAGTAAGATCATGACTACCCAAGTATACAGAGCATTTAATCACACAATCTGTTCATAGTGTTTACATATTATATAATGTTAAGAAACTACACGTATCTATGGATGTTTTGCAAATGTTGGTTATTTGTGGGTTCATATTAACATTATATCATAGAAATGTTATGATATAATCCATTAATCATCATATTTCTTGGAACGAATGTTTCACATGCCCAGTTTCATGTTTAAAATTGGAATTCTGGAATAAATTAGGATTTTTTTGTCGCTTGTCTCTTTTTTCATTTATCTTTTGGGGTTCTTCTTTCTTGCTCAGTCTTGCTTTTTCATATCAGTTCCTTCTGCAAGCTTCAAATTACATTTAAGTTACATAACCGAAGCAGAATGATTTAATGACAAAAGCTCCAGAGAAGACCGTATTGCAGATATAATGTATTACTGAAATAGATTTTGTGCACATTGTCCTAAATGGGAATCATTCTGATCTTGCAGTTTAACACTTCTATAAGTTATACAATTTACTGAAATTATTGACATTATTTTCTCAGCTGGTATAGAGCCCATAATTGTTTTCTCATTGTCAATTGCTGTATTCTGCTGGATAAATAAATAATGTACATTTGACTTAAAACGATTTGTGCTCATTTTAATTCAGCCACAATGTGTGAACTTGCAATTGATTGATGTAGAGATTGTGAAGTCAGAATTCCAGCACGGATCAAAAGTGGAAAGTGGGGAAATCTGGTTGGAACTTGAGGCAGAACCCAGCCCGCCAGGATTTTGCCCACTTCTACCCTATTTTCTGGTGAGGAGACACAGATTTTCCACTGCCCTCTTGCTGATGTGAAAGATGGTTGTCTGGGCTATGTGGGTTCCCTACGGGTACTTTGGTTTCCTCCCACTGTCCAAAGATGTGCAGGTTAGATGGATTAGCCATGGTAAATGTGCAGGAGAGAGGGCCTGGGTAAGATACTCTGTCAAGAGAGTCGGTGCAGGAATGTCACTCCAGGAATGCCACTCTGTAGACCTCCATAAGGCCTCAATGGAACTATTACCAGCCAGGAACTACCATGAATCTTACTGATAATTTTTGAAACACCCCAAAAGCTTAGCAGGGAAAGATAATTGAGCTTGGAGAGGATTCATTATTTTTTTTTAAGATGACAAGATAGTCCACTTCAGAGCTTAAGACTTTTGTGTTCAGCTCTGGGAAGGACCTGGAAAGAAAATAAGCTAAAGAGTGACTTGTATTCTTTTTTGAATCCCTACAGTGCAGAAAGAGGTCATTCGGCCTATCAACGCTGCATCGACTCTCTTGACAGAGTATCTTACCTAGGCCCTCTCTCCTGCACATTTACCATGGCTAATCCATCTAACCTGCACATCTTTGGAGAGTGGGAGGAAACCAAAGTACCCGTAGGGAACCCACATAGACACAGGGAAAATGTGCAAACTCCACACAGACAGTCACCCAAGGCCGGAATTGAACCCAGCTCTGGTGCTGTGAGGCAGCAGTGCTAATCACTGTGCCACTCTATCATGCATCTCATGATCTCAGGACATCCCAAAGCACTTCACAGCCAGTAAAGTATTTTTAAAGTGTCATTGCTGTTGTAATTATTGTACAGAACACAGTAGCCAATATACACACAACAAAGGGCTTAAACAAAGGGCTGATTTTCCCAAATGAATGGAGTTGATACTGCTAAAACTCAAATGCTTTGCAGTGGCCACTTAATCTGCTTTTGCTCAGAGTTTTAAAATATTGCCCGAAAGTTCATAATGTACTGGTGCATGACACAGTCAATTGATAACTTGGCTCATGGCAATGTTTAAACTTCCGTTCTGGACATATTTTTCAAACATGAAAATGACTGATAATTCATTGTGTATTAGCATTACACAACTTTTTCAACACGAGATGTTATAATGCACCCAATTTTGGACGTGAATGATCAAACTTTTAAATTGTTAAATTCAAGACTCATAAATTTCTAATTCCCACTGATATATTATTTACTAAAACCATTTACATGTACATAATATTATACTGGAGATTATTTAATATGATTTTCTTTATAAATATTATACATAATTCTATTAACCGAAGGAACACTTTCAGAAGATAACTTACTTTAACACTTCCTGCTTCTCTGAGTGACAGAATTGTGCAACATTATGCTAAAAATATCTTGTGAGCTTTCTCATGACATGTCAATGGCACATCTGGTTAAACATTTGTAAGTCCTGGGTAATTTTATGAGTGGAATGATAATTTTTTTCTGCACTACATTATAAAGTTTACACAGCACAAACACTGTACGGAAGCAGAGATAACCTGAAGCTGAGGGCTGTTAAGGGGTTATATTTTTGATGATGTATAATCATGTTCATACCATATTTTCTGCTCCTGATATTACGAATGTGATGCACTACTGTATTTTCTGTTTCCTGTTAGCAGAGATACATAATGTGTGGGGCATGCAGATAAGGATTGAATGGGAATTAGTGTGACACTTCAGTTTAAAATAAAACTTGATTTAAAATACTAGCAACCGTTTAATGGAATTTCCTGGCTGTACCAGCCTCCATTCTTGTTGTTCACATTACCTCCTCTAAATGGAGAACAAGTCTTGTAAAATCATAACATTTTTGAATGATGAATTTATAAGCACAACAGCATCCTGGAAATTCCTGGTGAAAGCTGGATTTTGCTAGTAGGAAAAGAGAACCATGCCTATCAAAAGCTTGAAACCTCACAGGATATCATGTGAAAAATGACAACCTATAAAACGCTATATTCTCTCTTATTATCACCTGCCTTTGTTATTTTGAATTCCGGGGATAAACTTTCAACGCCAGGGACCCAGGTTCAATTCCGTCTGTGTGGCGTTTGCACATTCTCCCTGTGTCTATGTGGGTTGTCTCTGGGTGCTCCAGTTTCCCTCCCCCCACATTGTAAAGATGTGCAAGTTAGGTTGATTGGCCATTCTAAATTGCCCCTTAGTGTCAGGGGACTAGCAAGGTAAATAGGTGGTGTTACGGGGATATGGCCTGGGTGGGATTGTTGTCAGTGCAAGCTCCATGGGCTGAATGGCCTCCTTCTGCACAGTAGGGATTCTATGATGATTCTATATTCTTTGTTGGTAGAGCAGCTCACTTGTCCATTGGGTAATGGTAACTGCTCTGACCATTCTGTTTCCTAGTGCTACCTGAAAACTTTGAACCCCTGCCAGATCTGCTTCAGAATGGGCAATGTTCCTGCTATCTCATGTACCAAGTATTCCACATTAGCTGTTTTCAGTATGGTATACAGTCTTTGGGTGAGATCTTCCATGCCCCCACCACCCACCGCAGCATATTTTGCGGTGACGTAGGCAGCCCACCATTGGCTGGCGGTGGGAGTTGTCAATGAGGTTTTGTGTTCTATGTACCCCCCATCACTGGGAAACCTGGGAATGGGTTCGACATCAGCAAGACCAAAAGAGGGAAATCTGATATACAGTCATTATGATTACCAAGCAGGACTGATTATATATTTCTTGCACTGCTGAAGATTACCACTATCTGAGAAGAACACAGATGCACAATTCAATACTTGGCATAATGTATGTTGTGTCATCCTATTAGATTAGCTATCCTCCTCCAGTTACAATACCCTATGAGGGCATTGGTGACCATAGACTTCCATTGGATTGGTCCATGATTATGTTTGGTTGCAGTAGTTTGTTATTTCCTTCTGCAGTAGAGCTGACCAGGAAACTCTTCCATTCTTACAGCTGGCTATCAGGTGTGTTGGAAGAATTTGCATACTGACAAGTAACCTGTTTGGACCCGTTCAAGTTTATTTATTAGTGTCACAAGTAAGTTTACATTAACACTGCAGTGAAGTTACTGTGAAATTCCCCTAGTCGCCACACTCAAGCACCTGTTCGGGTGCACTGAGGAAGAATTTAGCATGGCCAATGCACCTAACCAGCACGTCTTTCGGACTTGTGGGAGGAAAGCGGAGCACCCGGAGAAAACCCACGCAGACACGGGGAGAAGATGCAGACTCTGCACAGACAGTGAGCTGAGTCGGAAATCGAACCTGGGAGTTACGAATGTACCTTCTGTGGCCATCAAGTTCTAAAGTGGTACTTGAGCCCAGAGCTTCTGGCCCAGAGGTAAGGTACTACCACTGCCACAAGACACCCTGATTATGTATTCGATCTTTGTAAACAATTTTACTCAAGTGATATACATCATCCCAAGCTTTTTCATTGCGAATATGTCCCATTTTGTACCTTGTGGGGTTCAGCTGAATAAGCATTGTCGATCTGCTCTAAATCAAATAAATGTATTGAACTGCATTCTGCATGAAAGATTGAGCTTTTGTGTTATTCGACAATCATTTTTGCTCAAAACAAAACCCCACATAATTTTGAATACCTCTTTTAGGTTTCCATTAACCTTTGCCACTCGAAGGAGAATAATTAAAGTTTTTTCAATCTCTCCATGTAACTCCTCGTCACTGGCATCATCTTGGTAAACCTCTCCTGTATCCTCTTGGCATCTTTCCTAAAATGCGGCGCACAGAAATTTTCTCATCGTCTCTTGAATTTAGAAGCTTGTTTACATGAGAAAAGAAATGTGTCAGTCCTCAAGAAGGACTCACCCTAAAAGACAGTGACAGGTGCATTCTGAAATCAAGTGCTCCATTTGCTTGATTTTTTTTTTAATCATCTAAATCTGGAGGAAACAGCGATTTATAATTCCACAAAAAAACTGGAGATAGTTTTTCAGGATTGTATGAAACGCGGATGGACAAGTTAAGGCAGTGGTTCCCAAAGGGTGCGGCGCGCCACACTGGCAAGAGAGGATGGCAAGTGTGGCGGGAAGATTCAAAGACAATCAAAGAAACATTTAAACATGGATTAGATGTTTTTCCAAAGAGATTGTTTTATACTTTCTAGATGTCCCGTGATCATATTATAAAGTAGTTGTGTTCTATGTTATGAATCAAGCACTGCTTGGAGTTGTTTTTTTTTGTTTTTGAATGTATTTCTTATCAATAAAAAATTTGGTGTGGCGCGAGCAAACTTTTATTCCAAAAGTGCGGCCCAGTGAAAAAAGTTTGGGAACCACTGAGTTAAGGCATCATTTACTTCTGTAATTGGTCACTAGTTTAAAAAAAAATCAGGAGCTGATTGAGAATATTTGCTTAAATGCATGGGCATGAATGGGCTAATGATTCAATCAAACTTCATCTCAGCAAGCGTTAACTCACTGCTCTATATATGTGTAAAAGATGTATTCAATTTGGAACATCAGCAGATGCTTTTGTCAAATTTCCAGTTTATGCTAGCATATAAATAGATATAGGGTAATATGAGTCAACTCCCATAGAAGTAATGTACTCATACCACACAAGCAACTGAATGCTATCAATGAACCCAAGTTCATATTGGATTTAATATATCAAGCTGAAAGTGCTGCTGGTAAATAACATGGAGGACCATGTGTCCACATCAGTTTCTGAAAGTTTTAGGAAGTTGCACTTGATTAGTCTACCTTCTCAGGTTCTGAATTTAATGGACAGTAGTGAGCAGTGGATGGTCAGATTTTCATGGTCAGATATCATTACCAATCTCTCAGCATGCTGCATCCACATTTGCAACTGTTCCTCAAAGAACGCATGCATTCACAGAGCAGTGAGGTTTATGCCTGTTCGCAGCGGCCACCTGATATGCCATTTCAAGGCAGCAGTCGAAATGCCAGCAACCCAGGACAGGGCAGTAAGTACTGACCTGTTACTTTGACCATATGACCAACGCATATCTACCAGGCAGATTGGATAAAGGTTGGCCAACTTGGGCGCGATTTTCCCGAAAAAAATCTAAGTGCTATTTCTACATCTATTTATCAAAGAGCATTAGCAAATGATATGAAAATAATCATTATGTAAGTGTCTATTTTGTAGAGCAAATACTGCCACCATACATAATTCTGACCAACGTTTATCTAATACCTGAGCTGATACTGATTATCTAATAACGCTTGCTGAGAAGAAGTTTTCAAACAGTGCAGAAATGAATATATACAAACTTTACAAAACCTGCACATATTTCTACATGGACTGTTTTTCGAGTTGCCTGTTATCAAATTTCACTTTCTCTTGGTTTACAAAGCGGTTTAAGACCCAAAAGAACACAGTGATGTGATATCCCTGTTAATCTTTATTATGAAACCGGTGATGTTTTGTTATTATACAGGAATTAGATAGTTCGGGCACAAAATTAAGATCGGTAACCCCTGTTATGTTGGGTAATACTCTGCCATTTCCGGACCAAAATGGCATCCGATGCATATGCAAACACTTCTATCGCAAATTGCACTCGACATCATCTTGGTAAAGGACAAACAATAGGCATCCTTTATCCAGGTTTGAAGCAGATGTTAGTCTGTTTGCATATCAGGGGGCTTACAGTTTGGGTTATGCTGCAATTTTGGTTTACACTGAGGCAGCCAGTAGCAGTGCTGATTGCCTCTGGGAAAACTAATGCTGATCATCATATAAGTAGACATAATCATCACCCCTCCTGACCTTGAAATCTCCAACCTCATACCTCCCTCTAACCTCCAGGTTCCCCATTCTACAAGGAAAAAACAGTTTGGGCTAATATTCTTATTTCCCCGTTTTACTAGTGTTCTATTTTAAAGTACACAAAACCAGTTCAGCCCAGTATTCTTATTTCCCTTACTTTCCTCTGGGATCCCAATTTTTAACCGGCTCCAGGCCTAACCTCCTCCAACCCCCAAACAACAATCTCAGGGCCCAATTTTACCATCGTATTGCACCCGTTTTCGGGTGTGAAAATTTGGTAAAGTCGGGTGTGAGGCGAGTAGCATAATCTGCACCCGCCTCCGAGGGCCGAAAATGGCCATGATTGGGACTGCGCCCGAAACAGGTGCGACGGCCATTTAAATGCATTTGCATGCATTTAAATTGACTTAATGGGCTGCACGCCCAACTTTTTACCAGCATTTCCCCCTTTACCATGGCGTTCGCCCATCCAGAATTGGCGCGAAACAGACATGCTCCGTATAAATCTGATTCGGGCACTCCAGTTAGTGAGGAGGTGGGGGTGGGGGAGGGAGAGGGAGGGGGAGGGGGGAAGGTGGGTCCGACGGCTCTCTGCTTAAGATCGGTGGAGGGGGCAGTGGATCCTCTGCCACTCTGTCTGAGATCAGTGGAGGGGAAGGGGGATCCACTGCCATTCTGCCTGAGATCAGTGGGGGAGGAAGGGGGGGGGGTCCACTGCCACTCTGCCTGAGATCAGTGGGGCGGAAGGGGGGGTCCACTGCCGCTCTGCCTGAGATCAGTAGGGGGGAAGGGAGAGTCCGTTGCCACTCTGCCTGAGATCAGTGGGGGTGAAAGGGGGTCCGCTGCCACTCTGCCTGAGATCAGTAGGTGGGAAGGGGGCGTCTGCTGCCACTCTGCCTGAGATCAGTGGGGGAGAAGGGCATTTGCTGCCACTCTGCCTTAGATTGGTGGAGGATGGGGTGAGGGGGCCATGATCGGTCTGGGTGGCAGGGGGTGGGGGGATAAGGGAGTCAGTAATGTTGTGGGGGTGGCGCAATATCTGTGGGGGCTAGGGAGAGGCACTATCTGACCCGGGAAGGATGTGGCAGGGAGCAGCATTCTATCAATTATTTTCTGCACATGCGCAGTTGGAGGCGCTGCAAGATTTCGGGCGCGTTAAGCCCCGCCCACAGGCTTGTGCAGTGTGATTCGGACTCGCTGATATTTTTGCAGGCAGAGTGCGTATGGGGGCGCCTGAGAACGGGTCTAAAAGTCGGATCTGAAACACTCCCAGTTTCAAGTCTGCCCAGCACTTAGAATCAAAATGCTAGAATAAGGCCCCCAATGTCTGTAAACTTTCTATACAAATCCTTATCAGCACTCTGGACCAATATTCTCAATTTTTCTTTTGTTCTGCCTGCCCTATTCATTTAGGCACACAGACTCTTTAATTTTTTTTGCATGGCCTCATTTGTGACAACATAAATGGGCCTACTTGTACTTGACCTTTTGAATTTCCAGGTTGTTCATGGCTGCAAAGCTCCTGACTTCCTCACAGTATCCCCAAGGCCTGCCTCCCCAGTCTGCCCACCAAACATCTATCCTGGACTCCGAGGCCCCACCTCTCCTTCCTCCAACCTTCCACAATTCATCCCAATTACTTGCACATTGATGAAAAAAGAGACACATCGAATCTTTTCATCTTGCATTCATCAGGGCACTTTGCAAAAATACCAGTATAAAGGGAAAACAACAATTTATACTGAATGAGGGTTGAAAATTGTCAATTTCCCCTTATAAGTGTCCTGATGAAAAGCTTCAACATGCCTCTTTTCTCAGCAATTCTCAAGTCCTGTAATACCAAATGAAGACCGATTACTTTCCTGGAAATCAGAACACTAGCCATCTACATTATGATGTGATCTGAGATCCAACGTCATGTTGAGCAATAGCTACATCAACTCCAGAGTAACATGCACACAGATGTAAACTTAACTTTGACCTGAGCAAACCTCTGAACCAAACTATTTACAATTCACTTATGTTAACTGGAATTACTAACCTCAGCATGAAATTATCCGGTAAAGAATGCTCTGTGTCTGAGAAGCAATCAATCATTGGATAATACCAGAACATTTTCAAAATCTAATCGGTTGGGCAAAAGAAGTATTGTTGATGTTCTTTTCATTTATTTTCGGTTAACTTGGTGATTGATTGATATGCAAAGCTGTCTTCGTAATAAACTTATGACTTGAGTTGAGCATTTCTTGGCAAAGATAATTATGCATTGAAATAATAATGTGTGAAAGCCAGTGTAACAGATGGAAAGGAGTGGCAAAATATATAGAGTGCAGAGAGCTGACAGTAAAGAAATTTTCCATCAGGCTTGCTGAATGAGTTTTAATAGCGCTTGCAATTCCAAGGAAACTTAAAATATTAAGTAAAGAATCGAGTAGGCAATTGAACGTTGCAGCATAAAGAGGAGTCAGTAAAAGATTTTGAACACAAGGTAGAAAATGCATCAATTCAAAAAGAAAATTCATTACTGAGGAGAATTTCAATGCGAAATACAGAAAAGAAAAATTCTAGAAATGTAATATTTTGAGAAAACCGGTGTAGTGAATGACCAATTATCCTTTGACACCTGGTTTCAAATCCAGTATAAGCAAATGTAATTCAAGTCTCTTTTTCTCCTTTGTGAAGTATGTTTATTGAATCTTTTGCAGTTTTGAAGAGCACAAAAATCAGTCCATTCCGAAAATGAGGGGTCCGATTCTCACATTGCGACCCGCAACTTTTCTGGTGGGTCGGGTCAGGAGATGCACATGTCGGCCATTTCGCGGGTTCCCCGTGAGTGTTTACAACCCGCGCGCATCTCCCAACCAGAAGAAAATGGCACCGCCAGGAACACGCAGAAAACCGGCAGGAAGTGAGGGAAGTCATTTGAATATGTTTTACATATATTTTTAATGTATTTTAAATGTGATTATCGGGTCCGGCACAGACCTTGTCGGGCCCAATAGCCTCTCCCACCCCGCCAGGAGTGCTTTATTCTGCCGGGGTTTAGAGTAGCTCCCCACATTCGGGGAACTAGCGAGAGACCTCACTGGAGTGAAGGGGGGACAAACGGGGCCCCCCAAGGGTTTGGGTGGCAGGGGGGTGGTGCCCCCTGGGCATGGACACACTGGCAGCGCCAGCCTGTGCCCTGGCACTGCCCAAGGGGCAAAGTGCCCATACCCAGGGAGCATCTTGGCACTGCCCATCGGACATCGGGCCATGCCAAGGGGGCGAGGCCTATTGTGGGGAGGGCCTATGGACGATTGGTGGGGCTGGGGGTCCCGCTGCCACTCTTCATTGGGATTGGTCTGGGTTGGAGGGAGGCCAGTGATTGGGGCGGGCTGGGGGGGGAGGTGGTGGTCTGCTGGGGGGAGCCTGCCTCCCGGGGGGGGTCTGACTCTGGGGGGGAGAGAGCAGGGGGCTAATCTGTCAGGGGGGGTGCCAACCTCCCGGGGGGGGGGTTCTGACCCCAGGGGGGTCAGTGGCAGGGGAGTGTCTGCCGCGGTGAGGAGAGTGGGGGGATTGCCACTGCTGTGGGTGTGGGCTGGAACATCAGGGCACTCTGGGGCGGGGGGGGGGTCAGGGCTAGCCTGGGAATTGTTGTGGGGGCCGCAAATGAGCCATGGGGGGGGCTGGAGGGATCCCGAGCTGGTCAGCGATCAAGCAAATGGGGAGACTGACAGATCGGGACCTGTGTGCATGCGCAAAGTTCCAGAACTGTCAGATTTCGGAGCGAATAGGCCCCACCTCCTTGGGCTTTAATGATATTCCCGATTGTGACCTCTGCAGTGCATAGAGTGGGGAGATTCAAGTCTGAAGCTGCACTGAAAAAACAGTCATGATCTAGAACAGTTTTCCACCAATTCAACACTTTTGGGAGAATCGGGCCTGAGATTTCTGATTTCAAACAGCAAATTGAGATACTTATATGCATTATGAAATGACAGACATTATATTCATTGAAAATTTTCAGGAATCATTTTAATATCTGAAAGTGGCTTGGAATATATTCTCTGTAATGGTTTATCTGAGCCAAAAAGAAAAAGTTATCCTCTGTCAGCTTGACTCAATTGCTAACACCTCCTAAATCAAAATGTTGTTGGACTTCAGTTTTAGGCAAGGTCTTAAATATATATCACTCCAGTAGGCAGGTTATCATCAGATTAGTTGTTTACACGATTTGGTAAAAAGCAGTAAGTGCTTACGATAACTTTTCCTTCAATGGTACCTTTATTTTACTAAATGGTTCCAAAGTACATCACGGTTAGGGGCCAGACTTGAGGAGGGTAGAAATGAATAGGTGGGGCCGAAGACACTGGTAATAAGGCATATTTCAAAAAATATTTTTGAGGTGGGAAGATGAGGTAAGTCAGAGGAGTTCAGGAGAGTGTTCCAGAGGCATTATAGGAAGAGAACATCCAATGTCCAGCGTTGGACAATGAAAGTAAGGATGCTGGGCTGTGAGAAGTTGTGGTAATAGAGGAAAAGGAGGATAAACCTTGAAGGAATTGATAGGAAAGATAAATTTGAAATTAATACATTGAGGGATTGGTCAACAATGGAAGTTGATAAAGTGATCAGTGGATTCTAAGATGTGGAGAGGCCGGCATTGGACTGGGGTGGGCACAGTAAGAAGTCTCACAACACCAGGTTAAAGTCCAACAGGTTTGTTTGGAATCACGAGCTTTTGGACCACTGCTCCTTTATCAGGTGATGATGAAGCACCTGATGAAGGAGCAGCGCTCCGAAAGCTCGTGATTCCAAATAAACCTGTTGGACTTCAACCTGTATTCGAAGTGGATTAGTACTTATTTGATCGGCAGTTCAGAAAGCATGTGAGGACAGGATATGAAAAATTGTGTCTGGAGGTGACAAAGGCCTGAATGATAGTTTTGGTGGCAACAAGGTAATGTAGGGGCAGAGACAAGCGAAAGTTTGAAGGTGAAGACAAGCAGATTTGTCTGATGGGTTGAATGTGGGATTTGTGACTCAGCTAAAGTTGAGGATGTGCTCACATTGTATACCCTTGGATTGAACTCGACTGGGCATCTGGGAAGGAGAGGAAATCAGAGGCTAAACTCTGTCAGCTGAGGGAAACAGGGTTTTTTTTTGCAGGAATCAAAGCGAATGGCTTAATTCTTGCCTGAGTTAAACAACAAAAAAAGTACATCGTACCCTGGTCAACATTCCTTCCCTAACCAAAAGCACCAAAAATCCAACAGATGGAATAAAAATTCAACTCAGGCTCTAACCCAGAGTGTAGATGGTTCAGAATGGTTGGTGCACTTACCAGGAAAACAATAGTCACTGCATTTGAAAGATTCAAGTGTGTGAGATAGATTGATATGGAGGACACATTGGCCCCAGATTTTCTGGAAAACGGGGAAACAAAGGTGTTCTCGAAGGAAGCTGCAACCTAGCAATCTCTGTGGTATTATTTTGTCCTTCCAATGCGAGTTTAAATAATGTGCATCATGTCAAGTGTTTGTTGACATGCAGCAATAGGGATGTCAGCAAGGTAAACAGCCAATCGCATTGAAGCATTTTTACAAACAGCGAAACAGGATGTTAAAAGCACTTTAAATTTTCAGAGTGAAATAATTGATCATTTTTTGTAAATTCTTTTGATGGGATGTGAGCATCACTGGCTAGGCCAGCACTTGTTGCCTATCCCTAATTGCCTTGATCATTTTCTTCATGTGGTGTAGAGATACCAACAGTGTAATTAGGAAGAGTGTCACAGGATCTTGACCCCGAGACACTGATGGAATGGTGATATAGTTCCAAGTCAGGATGGTGTGGACTTGGAGGAAAGCTTGCATACTGATGATACCTTGCCTCTGCTGCCCTAGTTACTGAAAGCAGTCGAGGTCACATGTTTGGAAGGTGCTTACAAAGGAGCCTTGGGGAACTGTTGAACTGCATCTTGGAGATGGTATACATGGCTGCCACTGTGCGTCAGTATTGGAGGGAATGAATGTTTAAGGTGTTGATCAATTAGGCTGTTTTGTCATGGATAATTATTATTTCTTATTTGATTTATTATTATCACATGTATTAGTATACAGTGAAAAGTATTGTTTCTTGTGCACAATACAGACAAAGCATGCCGTTCATAGAGAAGAAAAGAAGAGAGTGGAGAATGTCATGTTACAGTCATAGCTAGAATGCAGAGAAACATCAACTTAATGCGAGGTAGGTCCATTCAGGGGTCTGATGGCAGCAGGGAAGAAACTGTTTTTGATTTGGTTGATAAGTGATCTCAGACTTCTGTATCTTTTTCCTGATGGAAGAAGGTGGAATAGAGTATGTTGGGATGCATGGAGTACTTGATTATGCTGGCTGTGGGAAGTGGAAGTGTGGATAGTGTCGATGGATGGGAGGCTGGTTTGAGTGATGGACTGGGCTTCATTCATGACCCTTTGTGGTTTCTTGCAGTTTTGGGCAGAGCAGGAGCCATACCAAACTGATTCAACCAGAAAGAATGCTTTCCATTAATGTTATAGACGAAAGTTCAATCTCCACTGCCCCCCGCCCACAATACAAACTACAAAAGTGACATCTAAAGAATGTTGGTCGGATCTCTCAAGGACCTATAAGTTTCAACATGCAATTTGTGTGGATGACTTTATGGAGTTGATTTTCTACTGCTGTGCAAATGATGTGCACGGTTGTTACCTGCCCAATGGCGCTAACAGGTCACCAGAACTATTTTCAAGGCTGGAATTTATGTGCATAACACCAGCATTTGATGAGTGCTGCTATCACCAATTGAGGATATAGCAAATTTGGCTGTTGCTCCAAAAGTTGATCCAGGGTCATTGTAGCAGGCTCCCACAATAATGTATTGATGTGAATAAACATTAAGGAGTAATTGCCCATCCTATTTTTCTATTTTGTTTTGTTCATTCATGGGGTGAGGTTGTCGCTGGCAAGTTCCACATTTATTATCAATCCCTAATTTCCCTTAAGATGATGGTGGTGAGTGGCCTTCTTGAACCACTACAGTCCAAGTGGTGGAGGTATATCCACAGTGCTGTTAGGGAGGAAATTCCAGGATTTTGACGTAGTTACAGTGAAGGAACAGCATTAAATTTCCAAGTCAGGATAATGTGTGACTTGGAGAGGAACTTGCAGTTGGTAGTGTTCCCATGGATCTATTGCTTTTGTCCTTCCAAGTGGTAATGTTTGGAGTTTGAAAGATACTGTCAAGAGAACCTTGACAAGCTGCAACAGTGCATCTATGGTACACATTGCTACCACTGTGCACTAGTGGTAGAGAGAATAAATGTTTAAGGTGCTGGATAAGGTGCCAATCAAACAGGCTGCTTTGTCATGGATTGTGTCAAGCTTCTTGAGTTGGAGCTGCACTCATCCAGGCAAGTGGGGAATATTCCATTATACTTTTGACTTGTGCCTTGTAGGTAGTAGACAGGCTTTGGGGAGTCAGGAGTTGAATTACTCATCACAGGATTCCTAGCATTTGACCTACCCTGGCAGTTACAGTATTAATATGGCTGGTCCAGTTCAGTTTCTGGTCAATGATAATCACCAGGATGTTGATGCCCTTGAACGTCATGGGGTGATTGTTAGATCCTCTCCTGTTGGAGATGGTCATTGCCTGGTACTTGTGTGGTGTGAATGTTACTTGCCACTTGTCAGCCCAAGCCTGGATATTGTATAGGTCTTGCTGCATTTGGACATGGAATGCTTCAGTATCTGAAGAGTCAAGAATGATATTGAACATTCTGCAGTCATCAGCGAACATCCACACTTCTAACCTTATGATGGAAGGAACGTCATTGATGAAGCAGCTGAAGATGGTTGGACCTAGATCCTGAGGAACTCCTGCAGTGATGTCCTGGAAATGAGACAATTAACCTCCAATCACTACAACTATCTTCCTTTGTGCCAGATATGACTCTAACCTTGATAGAGGCTGTGATTTTCCAGGCCCATTCGCCACAGGCGCAAATCCCATTATGGCTCATTTCCAATTATGTGGAGATGCCGGCGTTGGACTGGGGTGAACACAGTAAGAGTTTTAACAGTGGTTGGCTGTAGGGATTCGCATTGTAATCAGTATTCTGTAACTTGATTTTGTGTCTGTGCCCTGTTTGAGAGCACATTTCCACTCCATCTGACGAAGGAGCAGCGCTCCGAAAGCTAATGGTATTTGCTACCAAATAAACCTGTTGGACTTTAACCTGGTGTTGTTAAAACTCTGACTCATTCCCAATGATGTGGAGATGCCGGCGTTGGACTGGGGTAAGCACAGTAAGAAGTCTCACAACACCAGGTTAAAGTCCAACAGGTTTATTTGCTACCAAATAAACCTGTTGGACTTTAACCTGGTGTTGTGAGACTTCTTACGGTCATTCCCAATGGCCAGTGCTACCTTAATTATCTGCTGCCCATCACACATCACCACTTCAATGGTCACAGTCACAGCCCAGGCCCCTTCATAGTCACCTATAGCCTTGGTACTGGCTGTTCCCTCCCTTCATACGATCATGTGTTGTGGCAGATGGACACCCATGTGAACCTTGGATCCCCCCAGGATAGTTGGTGGTCGCTTCTGTGAGGTGCTACCCTATCCCTCCCAATGGCCTGCACCCAACCTTCAACCACTGAAAATTAAGGATTCAACTCCTAACCTAAACTTGGAGAATGTAGGCAGCTGACATTGGTGAGATTGTCAGCTTCAGGAATCATGAGGACAAGGAATGTTGGGAGGGATTGAGGGTTGCAGCATGGATCACCTAACAAACTGTCTCTCTCTCTCTCTCTCACACTCTCTCCTCTCCCTTTTCTCCCAGATTACTGAACTGACCACATTACAGAACTGGCACCGCGTGGAGGAGGAGGTCAGCCGCTCCCTGTGGCAGTGAAGTTCATGGCAGCCCTGTTGCAACCAGATCATTCCAGGGTTTGACCATTGATCTATGTGGGATCTCTCAATCATCAGCCCACAATTGCCTACATGAGAGGTCACAGGTGTTCTGCATACCCGGGCCTCCGACTACACCCACTTTGACCTTGACTTGGCCCACCAAGATGCCCAGGTTCAGGATTTGCCACCATTTCCAGGGTGCTTCAGGTTTAGGGGAACTTCGATGGGACACACGTGGCCTTGAGAGCATTGTGGCATCAGGGAATGCCCTTCAGCAATTGCAAGGGGCTGCACTCCCTGAAAGTCCACCTTGTCTGAGACCACCGACTGAACATCATGCAATTGTGTGCACAGTTCTCAAGAAGCATGCTTGATAGCTTCATAGTGAGCACCTGCAGATCCCCGGGGTCTTTGAGGACCACCCCAAGCTGTTGGGATGGCTCATGGGGGACAAGTGCTACCCGTTGATGTCACGGGTGATGATGCCAGTGTGGAGGCCCAAGACTGAGGCAGAGAGTCCTGCTATAATGACCTACAGCTGCCTGATACAGAAACAAATGTAGAAACCCTATAGTGCAGAAGGAGCCCATTCGGCCCATCGAGTCTGTACCAACAACAATCCCATCCAGGCCCTACCCCCGTAATCCCACCTATTACTCCAATAATCTGTCTAATACACATCCCAGGACACTAAGGGGCAATTTAGCATGGGCAAAGCAACTAACCCGCACATCTTTGGACTGTGGGAGGAAACCAGAGCACCCGGAGGAAACCCGCGCAGACACGGGGAGAATGTGCAAATTCCGCACAGACAGTGACCCAAGCCAGGAATCGAACCCAGATCCCTGGCTCTGTGAGACAGCAGTGCTAACCACTGTGCCACCGTGCTGCCCATATCCCTGATCCCTGGGATGTTGCAGCCTCCATCAGCAGCTGCGTGGTGCTCACCAGATAGTGACCCAGAAGGCTGCCTGCTAAGATTGCCCACTGAGGTGTGTGTCTCTGCATGGAGAGAGCAGGTGATAACTGTAATTATTGTGCAATGTCTTACTCGGAGATCTCCTCCCGGGTGCTGTCGAGGGTTCTGGGGCGGCTGTGGTACCAGATGGCCCTGCCTCATCAGATGGTGATTTTGGAAGACAAAGGACATAATTTCAGTAAATGGGAAGGACAAGAGTCTGGGCAGTAAACAATTCAACTGAGACTGGTCATCTAGATGAAGATGCAGTGGATCCTCACTTCTCTGTCACAGGCTGTTGGTCACATATCACTCTTGGCCCTCCTGTGTTAGCTCCATAGCCCTTTTTTCATAGAGGGTGAGGAATCTGAACTCAGGCACCACCCCTTCCCATGTGTTTTCTCCCTGTTCCTTTTGTTGTGGGCTATCTTCTCCTGCACGGGCAAAAAGAGGACATTGTGAGCCCGACGCCTGGCGGGTCAGGAGTTAAGAACTTGCATCTGTGGGCACCAAGCCTCTGCCGAAAGGGGTTGTGATGAGGAGTTCCGGGAGTGGAGGGGGTTGAGGAAGATGCTGGGAAATTGCATGTTGAAAGACTTCGAGGTGGAATCAAGTGGATTAAGGTTGAGTTGATGATGGGACTGATGCAGAGTGGGGGGGGGGGGGGGGGGAGACAGGAAGTCACTCACCTTTGCAGCATGTTAGGGGTCATTCATCTTCTTATGGCATTGGACCCCCGTCCTCCTAGTCATGCTGCTGGCACTGACTATTGCCGGGATTGGTCATGTTACTTGGGGGTCTCTTTCCAACATGGGGGTAGATGGTGGCCTCTCCTCCATGGCAGAAAGCAAACTTGTCATAAACATGCCAATTTTCACATCCAAAATGACACTCAGTTATTTGTCAGAAAAAAATGTTTTCGTAAATAGATTTCAGCTGGAATTCTTGGCCATAGTAACACACAGCTGGTAGTGTAATGACATAACTGGTGATATGTTACTATTAATCATTACATTTGACGTTTACAATGTTTTAATTTTTAATAAATGTAAGAACAACTATGAAAGCCATGTGAAAAGGATTTACAATGTTCCAACGCAGGTAGCTGGAGTAACTATCAAAGTGGTTGTGCTAATGTTCCCATTATACACTGACACCATTCCTTCAACTTAGGTCAACTAAACTGCATAGAGAACAAAGTTATTTAACTCCTTAACACATTAGGAAGCAATTGTGGCACAGAGCATTGGACTGAGCTATACACAGCAAATGTTCCCAGCCCTGATGCCCGGTTTGTGCTGAACTACTTAAATTGAAGTCGGGGCAGCAATTGTATCACTATTCCTGGTATAAGCACCCCCCAGGCCAGAATTCCTTCTCCTGATTTCTATCCAACACCTTGTGGTGGGAAATAAAAATGTGGATGGGTTTACTGTGAAGTACTCCATTGTTAAATAGCTTGTGAACATGCACTTCACCACTCACCCTTGAAGAGTAATTGGCCATAGTTACACCCAGGTATACAGAGTTAGCGGCAATGTATCACCCAACTATACTGAAAGTCACTTCCAAAGAGGGAACTGAAAATTACATTATTTGTTTACTAGTGTCACAAATAGGCTTACATTAACACTGCAATGAAGTTACTGTGAAAATCCCCTAGTCACCACACTCCAGCACCTGTTCAGGTACACTGAGGGAGAATTTAGCATGGCCAATACACCTAATCAGCACATCTTTCAGACTGTGAGAGGAAACCGGAGCATCCAGAGGAAACACACACAGGCACGGGGAGAATGTGCAGTCTCCACACGGACCCAAGCTGGGAATCAAACCAGGGTCCCTGGCACTGTGAGGCAGCAATGCTAATCATTGTGCCACACAACTTAAACTTTAGGTACCAGCAATCTGTCACCCAACCGTGCCAAAAGTCAATTCCAATGAGAGAACTGAAAATTGGAGGTGAAATCATCACTCGATCACAAAGGGAATTCCTCTAGACCTACCCAACTCTCTAAGTGAAGTTAAACACCTGGGATGAATAGATGAGGGACTGAGCGGGGTATCTTCTCCAAAAACAAATTTAAAAATCAGTTGAATAATATAGAACCATAAAAGGGAGATGCTGGTTAACTAATTGACATAAGAAAAAAATGCAGTTCATTTTTCAATCAACCCAGATCAAATAATACGAAAAGTATTTATTTTTTTAAAATCTTATTGTTCCAACTTCTAGCTCAGGAATATTCGCTTCTAATGAATGGAGCTGGACATTGACAAAGTGGCAACTTTTCTGGAGTTAAGGAGTACACAGTTTTATGCAGTTTTCAGATTTTAAAGTTTGGGGGTTACACAATCGTCTATTATATTGAAGCATGATTGACTTAACCTTTTAATGTTTGTGCTGAAGAGGAATAAAATGATTGAAACTTTAACATGCCTTCTTTTGCATGTCTTTCCATCGGTCGCCGACTCTAATCAGTGTCTGGATTATGAATATCCGTCCATTTCCTCATCATTTGGTCAAGGGAATTACACCGAATGAGCTTTCTCGATAGCCTCGCAGCTGCTAAAAGCAATTTACTCATCACTTGGGGCGCTAGGACCCAGCGTGGGCTATCCCTGATTGTGACTAAGGGAAGAGCAGAGTTGAGAGAAACTTCAGGAGGATGCTCAGACTGTCTCAGAGACTGGGGAACTAGGGTGTCGCTGATCAGTGTCAGCGGTGTTCTTTACCATGCTCCTGTAACTCCGCCGTCTTCAGTTACTCGCAACCTTGATCAGCCATGGAGAAAACCAATGGTAAGTTTGAGTTTGTAAAGTTTTCAGTACTTTGAAGCTGTGTCACAATTAGCTTTACAAAGTTATTTAATTTCAGGCAAACATGTAGCAAATGTGCAAGGAGCTCATTAATAACCATTGTGTAGCAATTTAATGGATCTTTAAACACAATATGTTAGAAGTTACAGTAATTGAGTGATATGGAAATTTGACCTGAGGGTTTCCCCCCACTCCCTCCCAAATACCTCAGCTATGATGTACCTGGGCTTGTATATGTTGGAAAATAGTTTACCTTTGGTCTGGCAGGATTCTTTTTTTAAAATGTCACTCATCAGCAGACTTTACTTCTTTTTTCTCTCTTGTCTCCAGCTGGTTTTTTTTAGAATAATTCTCTTCCCGCCCCAGAGCGGGGGTGTGGTGTAGTGATCTTTTTTGTTTCTGACTCCGACACAATCAAACCAAACCCACCCACCCCAGAAAATACATTCCTGACCCTTGCAGTGAGTTACAGTAAACGATTCGTATTTTTAACTTTGACAGTGGAGTGAGTTGGTGAAATCACTTAGTCCATTCGTTTGTGATCATTCTACACATTACTGTTGTGATTCATAAACCCAATTTCCTCTTTCCCGTCTGTGACTCGAAATGTTGTGATGTGGAGATTTAGCCTGGTGTTGTGAGACTTCTTACTCGAAATGTTGGCCATGGGGTAACCTTTGGCGTAATTTCTTGAAATGACACGCTTGAGGTTTCACTACAGTAGCAAATACTTAGAAACTCAAGCAAACACATAAGTACAAGTGGGATATCATTGCGATTACATTGCAGCGGATGACCGGATACTGTTACCCACTGACTGTGGCTTGTAAATAACTCGCTGACCAACACCCAGGTGCAGCAACAAGGGAGCTCAGTGTGTTTGCACTTCGACCCATTCTCAGTGTGTTGATGTCACCCACTCAGCAGTTCATTCTTAATGTTATTGTGGCAGCAGCGAGCTTGCACGCTTTCTCGCAGCGTTAGAATATCCCATACAAACGTTTTGGGGCATTTCAGTGTGTATGGGGTTCCATGGAGCCAAGTGTGAGACCTTTGAGAAGTGAAGGGTATCCATGATTGGCTGTTCATGGGCCGGGGGTCCCCAATAACAAGATTACATTGAGCTGTACATGTAACTCAGGTGAGTTTCTATTGAGGGTTCGAGTCTTGCAGTAAGGAGACTTCAGCACTCTGGAGTAGATTTTTTCCTTAGCCCCTCCCACTAGAAATTCAGCAATTGATTGCAGACAGGAATTCTGGAGAAATAGCGTAAGCAGCTGTTTATTTTCCTCGTTCGTGTTTCACAGCAGGCGCTTAAGGGAACCACTGCAGAGTTTCTGGATGAAAAGATTGGCCCATATTTTGGTACCAACCATTTCACTCCCAGTGTATGGTGAACTGGGGTGCCATTTTGGAGTGGCCAGTTGTATGGGTGTGCTGGAAGTATGCAATATTGTGCTACCATTCTCAGACTGGTGCCTCAGTCCTCACCCTCTGTTAAACATACAGTCTGAACATGCATTCAGCAGCAAGAAGGACCCCTCACCAGTGCCATTTAAATGGATCATCATGGCATGGTGGTACAGTGGTTAGCACTGCAGCAGGGACCCGGGTTCAATTCCGGTCTTGGGTCACTGTCTGTGTGGAGTTCGCACATTCTCCCTGCGTCTGCGTGGGTTTCCTCCGGGTGTTCCGGTTTCCTCCCACAGTCCAAAGATGTGCAAGTTAAGTGGATTGGCCATGATAAATTGCCCCTTATTTTCCCAAGATGTGTAGGTTAGATAGGGCGGGGTGGCAGGCCTGGGTAAGACACTCTGTCAGAGAATTGGTATAGATTTGATGGGCTGAATGGCCTCCTTCTGCACTGTACAGATTCTATGATTCTATTCTACTTTCAGATCAGTTGTTGATTAATTTTTACTGGCTCCATCTGAGTTTGTAGGACCGCTTGATAGTATGTAGACTTGTTTAATCTTAGTGAAGTCGACAGGAAGTGGTGTTGTATATGGTAAAGGTCTTGGTTTTGACTTCAGGGGTCTGCTCAGATCACTCACTGGGTGCTGTAGTTATCATCCTCCTTGGCCTGCAGCATGAAAGGGTAAAAGAGCGGAGGCAGCTATGAAGAATGCAGGCTGCTAAGGGGCGGGGGGGGGGGGGGTGTGTGAGGTGGGGAGGGGGTGCAGTTATGCTTCTGTCAGGAGGCCTTTTCCAACCAGATCTTCTGGAAACATTGTTCCTGGCTCAGGCTGAGGTGAGAGAATGTGTGAATTGATTCTGTTTTCCAAAGGAGGTACACACAACATAAGAATTAGGAGCAGGAGTAGGTCACTGGGTCTCTGGAGCCTGATCCATTATTCAATAAGATCATGGCTGATCTGACTGTAACCTTAACTCCATATTCCTATCTACTGCAGTAAGCTTTCATCCCCTCGCTTATCTAGAATCGATCTGATCTCACCAATGCCCAGTATAACTGAAGCATAACCTCCCTACTTTTGTATCCTCCCTTCCCTTACAGTAAATGATTGCATTATGTTAGCTTTCCTAATTACTTGCTGTACCAGCCTACTAACCTTTTGCCATTCATGCACTAGGATACCCAGACCCTTCTGCATCTCAGAGCTCTGCGCAATCTCCCATCATTTAGATAATATGCTTATCCTTACATTTCCTGTCAAAATATTCAATTTCACATTTTCCAACATTATACTGCATTTGCCAAATCTTTGCCCATTCATTAACCGATCTATTTCACTTTGTAGCCTCTTTATGTCCTCTTCACATCTTATTTTTCCACTTAAAATTGTGTCATTAGCAAACTTAGCAACCATACCTTTGCTTTCTTCATCCAATGATATAAATTGTAAAGGGTTGAAGTACCAGCATGGATCCTTGTGGCAGAACACTTGTTACAGCTTGTCAACCAGAAAATTACCCATTTATGCTGACTCTCTGTTTCCTGTTACCTAGCCAATCTTCTATTCATGCGGATATGTTACCATCTATACCATGAGCTTTCATTTTCTGCGATGACCTGTAATATGGCACCTTATCAAATGCCTTCTGGAAAGCTAAGTATAGTACATCTACTGGTTCCCCTTCATTCACAGCACAAGTTACTTCTTCAAAGAACTCCAATAAATTGGTTAAACATGATTTCCTTCTCTCAGAACTGTGGGTGAAATCTTCTGCCTGTTCATGACGGCGAGATCTGCCATGGATTTTCAGCGGCAGGGGGTGGATTCAATAGAAAATCCCATTGATAATGGCAGGATCAGAAGATCCTGGCACAGACCAATGGCAGGTCACCTCCCGCTGCCAGGAAACATGCCACTGGGGAGCCAGAAAATACCGGCCAATGTTGACTTTGCCTGATTGCCTTGAATATATCTGCCCCACTATAATATCGTTAATAATAGCTTCTCACATTTTCCCTGTGACAAACATTCAGCTAACTGGCCTGTAGTTTCTTACTTTCTATCCCCTCCCTTTTTGAATAAAGGAGTTATATTTGCTATTTTCCAATCTAATGGAACCTTCCATGAATCTAAGGAATTTTGGAAAATTAAAAACTATGCATCAAATATCTCCCTAGCCACGCCTTTTAAGACCCTAAGATGAAATCAATCAGGACCCGGGACTTGTCAGTCCAGTTTCAACAATTTGCTCAGTATCACTTCTTTGGTGATTGTAATATTCCTGAGTTCCTCCCTCCCTTCCATTTCCTGATTTACAGCTATGTCTGGGATGTTACTTGTATCTGACTGATGCAAAGTACCTGTTCAATTCATCTGCTATCTTCCTATTTTCCATTTTTAATTCCCCTGACTCACTATCTATAAGACCAACGCTCACTTTGTGAACTCTTTTTAAAATATCAGCAGAAACTCTGTCTTTATATTTCTAGTTAGCTTTCACTTGTACTCTAATTGTTCCCTCCTTATTAATTGTTTTGTCATTATTCACTTTTATTTTGTATTCTGACCTGTCACCCATCTTTTTGCAATTGTGTGCTCTTTCTTTAAGATTGGTGCTATTTTAAACTTTCTTAGTTAAACATGGATCGTGGGTCCTCCCCATGGAATTGTTTTTTCTCATGGAAGCCTGCCACATCCTGCAGGCAGACCTGCAGCCTTACAGCAGGGCAAGGATGGTGCTGCCGATGGCTGTGAAGGTGATTTTCTTTGGGCTGATCTGGGAACCTTCTAGAATGATATCTGAGGGCACATCAATGGTCATCTCCCAGTTTGCCATCCACTGCTGCATAAAGGGTAGAAAGTTATTTTCTTCTCTTTGGCCAGAGAGAAGTGAAATGTGCATGTGGCTTTGCCAGGATATCAGGCTTTTCTTCGACTGCACATACCTGGCTTACTGGGAACTACACCTAAATGCTGAGATCTGATGCCATCGCAAAGAGGTCCACCTCAACAATGTGCTGTTGGTGTACAACCATACTCAGCACATTCTGCAGGTGAATGTTGAATATACTGACAGAATTCATGATGCATTTATTCTGTGCCAGACTGCTTTTCTTTCAGTATCTGAGCCTCCATGCCAAACCACAGGTGGTTGACACTGGCTATCCATGTCTCTGCTGCACAATCTAATCACATGGTTGGTATAATGAGAACTATGCTATCACATAACACATCACAGAGCAGAAGAGTAGTGTGCACAAACAATGCATCTGTAGCCTGGACTGCCCAGGTGCTCTGTTATGGAGTTTATGGCCGCGCTCGTCCCAAAGCCATAAAATCCTGCCTGAGGTCAATCGATCTTTCCATGGTCCGCCCCTCGCCTGCTCCGATTCCCATGTGTCCCTGTTGCTATCTGCTCTTTCCTGCAGAACCATCATGGGAGCAAGGCTTTTGCCACTAGGAATATTCCAGAAGGAAAAAAAGACAGCAAAACTACCCGGGGGGGGGAAAAAATATTGGACTGGACTGTTTAGTCCTTCTTCTGGGCTCCCTTACTGCTGGGCTACTGTGACCATCTCATTCTGTTTTGCTTCCACTGAACCCAAACCAAAATCCCCAATCTACATCAGTCACATACCGTCCCTGCCATGCCTCTGTCACTGCCCATTTCAGCAACTACAAAGATGTGCAGGTTTGGTGGATTGGCCATGCTAAATTGCCCCCTTAGTGCTCAAAGATGTGTTTAGGTGGATTAGCCATGGTAAATTTGTGGGGTTACAGGGATAGGGCAGGGGGATAGGCCCAGGTAAGATGCTTTTTCAGAGAGTCAGTGCAGACTCGATGGGTCGAATGGCCTTTTTCTGCACTGTAGGGATTCTATGGTATAAAACAAACATTCCAAATCAATTTTAATCCAACAAACAATCCAGTGATCAATATAAAAGACAACTAATCACCCCGTACGCCCCCTCCAAGGTCTCCAATTCTGCATCAGTGAATCTCAGATCTTGCTCTCTGTCATTTCTTCCTACTCGGGGGTGCATCTTGTCAGTGGAATATAAATAAGTTGCTGTTGCCAGGGTTACTGCCCATCCCACAACATCACCAGGAGCGGTGGCCAGAGCGGCAGCTGCAGGATGAGGGCACATCAATGGTCATGTGCCCTCAAAGGTGGGTAAGGCAGGGCCACTGGGGCCAGTCAGGCAAGCTCTGATGAGGTGGGAAGGTGCTGAGGGTTTGCAGCACAATTGTCGAGGTGGTGGGCACTATCATCAACATTGTTCATGTACCTCTTAGAATTGTTTCACATTAGAATGCCCAGATTGCTTTCTTTCTCCACCTTCTTTAATGCTTTTCTTTGTAGAATATATATTTATTGTGCATTCTTCTTGCCCACATGCATGAAATTGCAATTTTCCAGATTAAACATAATTTACCAGTCATGAGACCAATCTACCAACAGATTAATATCTACTAAATATGTTAGACTCTACACTTTGGTGAATTATAGACTTTGGGCTGTTCTGAGGCTTTTAAGAGGATGAAGGAATAGATTGTGCACCAGTTTGATAATTTTCACCAGTTAATTTAATTGACAAAAATACAAGAGTCATGAATTTAAATTGTACAGGATGGAATCTAGGTTAGATATCAGGAGGTGCATCTTTTTCCAGAGACTAGTGGATCTCTGGAACCAGTTGCTGGCTCGTGTAGTGGATGCTGATTTCCTTCACTGGGCCTCTTTCTGGTTGGGGCACATATCGATATCACCTCTTATTAAAGGTAGATTCTGTTGGAAATTCAGGGCCAACCTGATCTCCTCAATTGAGGTTGAATCGCTGGATGAGGCAAAGAGGAATTTCCCAGAGATTTTCTCCAAATTTACTTGGAATTTTTACCTTTGACTGTTTCTCCCAGAGAACCCCAGGGTTTCAAGTGGGCAGAGCATATATTGTTACACAAGTTACCACAATTGTGTGGATAGGTTGGATGGATTTGAGTATTTCTACTTGGTTGTGATCGTTTGTATACTCAGATTAAGGGAGAAGAAGTCTTATATAAGTAAAATCATTTGTCAGTTGAGATCCTGAGTTCTGTTCTGGAGTTTGCACGTTCTCCCCGTGTCTGCGTGGGTTTCCTCCGGATGCTCCGGTTTCCTCCCACAGTCCAAAGATGTGCAGGTTAGGTGGATTGGCCATGCTCAATTGTCCCTTCGTGTAAGGGGGATTAGTAGGGTAAATATGTGGAGTTTAGGGGATAGGGCCCTGGGTGGAATTGTTGTCGGTGCAGGCTCGATGGGCCGAATGGCCTCCTTCTGCACTGTAGGGATTCTATGATTTGGTCCACTTTTCAAAAATAGGAGAATCATGGGATAGTTTGTGACACATTTCATCACCAGGGTTCAGAGTCCATTTCAGTTCCTGCATCTTGTGTAGGACAGAGAAAGGAGAAGTCTGAATCATAACAGGTCTGAGGTTAGTTCATTTAATTCAAGAAAATATCCAACATAAAACCCAGAAATGTGACAGCAATGGAGACAAAACCCCGACAGTAGTTGGATGCTATGATGGAAGGATTGTAACCTGCAATTGGCCTAGAGCTATAGAATTTTACAACACAAAAGGAGCCATCTTGATCTAATACCTTTGTGCCTGCTCTTTACCAGTGATCCTAAATCTAATTGTACTGCCCTACATATATATCTTTATAATAGGGGCAGTACAGTTAGAGACTAGCAGTATTTTTAACTATTTATTTGTTCATGTGATGTGGGTGTCGTTGGCTAGGCCAGCATTTAGGCCCATCTTTAATTGAGAAGGTGGTGGTGAGCCACCTTCCTAAACTGCTGCACTCCGTTTGGTGCATCCACAGAACTGTTGGGAAGGGAGGTCCACAGTTTTGATTCAGCAACAATGAAGAAACAGTGATATGTTTCCAAGTCAGGATGGTGTGTGGCTTGGAGGGTGAAATAACTCCTCCGAGACTGGTGTCCCTTCACCAAAATTTAGATTTATTTACATTGTAAGCAACACCCATGTATAAACCCGGAGTGCCAGTAACCCTGACACTCCACATTATGGACACACGCAGGGCTCCCTGATTAGACAAGCCATTACTGCCTTAATCTGGGAGCTCGTATTCTCAGAGGTCCACATCGTGGGCTTCGTTAAAGTCATTACAGAGGGGAACTTGCAGGTTTTGTTGTCCCCATGCATCTGTTGCCCTTGTCCTTTGAGTTGGTAGAAGTCACAGGTTTGAAAGATGCTATCAGAGAAGTCTTGGTGAGTTGCTGCAGTGCATCTTGTAAATGGTACACACTGCTGCCTCTGTGCAGCAGTGGTAGAGGAAATAAATATTTAAGATGCTGGTTGGGGTGTCATTCAAGTAGCCTGCTTTGTCCTGGATGGTGTTCGTCATCTTGCATGTTGTTGGAGCTGCGCTCATTCGGGTAAGTGGAGAGCATTCCATCACACTCCTGATTTATGCCTTGTAGACTGTGGACTGGCTTTGGGAAGTTGGGATGTGAGTTATCTGCCACAAAATTCCCAGCCTTTGACCTGCTCTTTTAGCTACTTCAGTTCAGTTTCTGGTCAATGGTAACCCCCAGGATGTTGATAGTGGGGGAGTCAGTTATATCAGTGCCATTCTATCTTAATGGAGATGGTCATTGCCTGGCATCTGTATGGCACAAACGTTACTTTCCACTTACCAGTCCAAGCCATGCTGTAAATGCACACAGACCACTTTAGTATCTGAGGAATCAAAAATAGTGTTGAACATTATGCAAACATCAATGAACATCCTCACTTATGACCTTATGATGAAGGGAAGGACCTTGATGAAGCAGCTGAAGACATTTGGGCCTAGGACACTACACTCTGGAACTTGGGGACTGTGTCAGTCTTGGGAGTGATAATAAAGGTATACCAAGAAGGAAACTAGCTAAGAATTATGCTTCCAGTAGAACACAGAGACTGCACAAGCTCTTCAATAATGTCTCTGGAGGGGCCTGCTTAAACAGCCAATAGCCCATTATAGAGATTTGAACAAGACTGTCTCCCATTGTAAAATGGCATCAAAACATCTTCTCAAACACAAAAAGAAGTACAGATGTGACTTGAAATACTGGACATCATATCAAAGTGGTCCTGATATCTGCAGACTTACAACATTTGCATATTTCTAGGTGCAATATTCACTTGGTTTCCTCCTTTTTAGTGCAGTACTCTTGAGATCTCAGTCTACCTATACAGAGTCTCTTACCAGCCCCCCACCACCCACTGCCTGATCCCACTTTCAATTCTGACTGTGACACCCCCATTTGCAGTTCCTCATTGGGTGTATTTCCCCGAAATGTTGAATGAATGAATGATGTCAAGGGTTAGCCAATGGCTGGTTAGGTGCTTGTTTAAATTTCCTCTATCTTGTTCTTTGGGAAAAGAAGAAAAGATGAAGCAAGGCTTTAAGAGTAATGATGGTTCGTCCCTGGATTTTGATGATTCTCAGTTTATGCTCCTAACCTATTATACAGGCAAATGCCAATCTACAGTTACCATTTACCCTCCCACAGCAGGCTGGCCACATGACTCCCATGGATATCCTGGACTTCTTTCTCATGCAATGTTGAATGACTATTGTTGGGGGCGCCAGTGCCCTGAGATTCCCACCTCAGATCAGAGATTCAGAGTACAACCCTCCAGAACCATTGATGTCATGTGTACAAGGGGACTATAAGGAATGTTCTGGGAAGTGGCTGACTTCCCTAAGCCATGCTGATAATGTGCTGGGGGTCAAAGAGGTGCAGATCATTTCCTCGTTTACTCCCTCCACGAAGTGTACATGATGTCCTCCTGGTTTCCTGTCTTCGACTCCAAACAACCTCTCCCTCCTGCTGTATAGCAAATCTAGGAGGGAATCCAGGTTAGTTTCCATGAAGTTGGCTGCACTTTGCTTAGTTTTGGCTGCCATGACTATTGTCCAGATTTCTAGCTGTTTTTACTGCTGCCACTTGACTGTTAAATAGCAGCAAGTTTTACATCCTGCTACTGCTCAGTTCTCGGCGTCTTCCGGCATTTTTTTTCTGCTCCTATGGCAGCTGTCCATGGCTCTGTTGAAGATCAGTTCCTGACCCTTTGCTATTTCCTGATCACTTATCCCCCACCTTGCACGTTTCCCGATCTCTTCCCACCATCAGTCCTGAGGAAAATGAGCCATTACTGTCTGGATTTGCAGAACTTGCTTGCCTCTCCATGTTTTAATTAGCTGCAAATTCACTTTAGTGCAGGACCAGGAATTGGACAATCATAACAACATGTAGAAATCTCATTACATTATCAATGGCTCAGTCAGAATTTGAGCGCCTACATTTTGGGGACGTGTGGGGGTTATTTTCACATTAAATACAAATAGAATAATTATTTAATCTACTTGGGCAGGCTGCCTGTTTGCTTTGCAGATGTTCATTTACTCTGTATCACTCCCTCGCCTGACCTGAGTCATCAGGAAATGCAACATATCCTCCTCTGTGAGTAATAATAAATTTACAGAAACACAATAATATATTAAAATACTCGGGTCACACAAGGAGAAAAATTGTACCCGGACATTTGTGTAATTTTATATGCAAAATGTGTTACAGCGGCAACATCAGAAATGTTGACACTTCTAACATCTAACAACAACTTGCATTTATATACCACCTATAATGTAGCAAAATATCTCGAGGCTTAATGCTCATTAAAAAAATATTTTAGTGATGTAGATTTCTACAAACCTGATGCTACTTACCCTACTTTTTACAGACATTCTCCATTCCTGCTTAGAGCTTTTACTGATAGGAAGTGGAAGATATGTTTGGCCTGGCTTAGTGGAGTGGTGTGAAAGGAGAATAAATCATGTTCTTGCTTTCCAATAGTTCCCAAAATGATGAAGATTCAATCAGGTGATGTAAGACTGTCTGAATTGAATCAGGTATACAAGGCATGGAAGACTCAAAAAAATGGCTATCCGATTATGTATAATATATGAAGTATTGTACAGACTGTGATAACATACAGTACTTAATGAGTGACATAAAGTGTTAATCTTTGAATTAGTATTCAAGAAGAACTTAAAAAGTTTTAAAGTTGAACTAATTGGAGTAGATATAAATCACAATCTTTGTTTCCTTGTCAGGAATAGGTACTGATTCTGTTTTCATGGATATAATTGAACATTGAAACGAGCCTATAGAGAACTTATCACTTCCTTACAGTGTTGAACTCTTGTTGTTTATCCTATTAGAAATGGCTACAGCCAGAAAGACACATGGTGCAGATTAGTGGACTGCTTGTTGGGTGTGCTAACACAAGAAGTCATTAAAAGATTCACAATGAATGGTCTTTGTGCTGACTCACTGCCCTCTAATAAAAGCCGCCAATAGTCCATTTTTTTTGCAGTTGTCCTGTTGTACAGGACGTGTGAGGGTTATTTTCACATTAAATGATGCGTAATACAGACATTGACAGCTTCACACTAACATCCACTTGCAATCTTTTATAGAAACATAGAAGATCGGAGCAAGAGGAGGCCATTTGGCCCTTCAAGCCTGCTCCGCCATTCATCACGATCATAGCTAATCATCCAACTCAATAGCCTAATCCTGTTTTCTCCCCGTAACCTTTGATCCCATTCACCCCAAGTGCTATATCCAGCAGCCTGTTGAATACACTCAATGTTTTGGCATCAGCTAGTTCCTGTGGTAATGAATTCCACAGACTCACCACTCTTTGGGTGAAGAAATGTCTCCTCATCTCCGTCCTAAATGGCCTACCCCGAATCCTCAGATTGTGACCCCTAGTTCTGGACTCGCCCACCATCAGGAATATCCTCCCTGCATCTACCCTGTCTTGTCCTGTTAGAATTTTATAAGTCTCTATGAGATCCACCCTCATTTATCTGAACTCCAGCAAAAAATATCCTAACCTAGTCAACCTCTCCTTATACATCAGTCCCCCCATCCCTGGAATTAGCCTGGTAAACCTTCGCTGCACTACCTCGAGAGCAAGAACATCCTTCCTCAGAAAAGGAGACCAAAACTACACACAATATTCTAGGTATGGCCTCATGAAGTTCCTGTACAATTGCAACAACACATCCCTGCTCCTGTACTCAACCTCTCGCAATGAAGGCCAACATGCCATTTGCCTTCTTTACCACCTGCTGCACCTGCATGCTTACCTTCAGCGACTGGTGCACACAATCCCAGGTCCCGCTGCACACTCCCCTCTCCCAATTTACAGCCATTCAGGTAATAGTCTGCTTTCTTGTTTTTGCTTCCAAAGTAAATAGCCTCACATTTATCCAAATTATACTGCATCTGCCATTGATTTGCCCACTCACCCAACCCGTCCCGATCATGCTGAAGGATCTCTGCATCCTCATCACAGTTCACCCTCCCACCCAACTTGGTATCATCTGCAAAATTTGAGATGTTACATTTTGTTCCCTCATCCAAATCATTGATATATATTGTGAATAGCTGGGGTTCCAGCACCGATCCCTGTGGCACTCCACTAGTTACTGCCTGCCAATTTGAAAAGGACCCATTAATTCCTACTCTTTGTTTTCCCTCTGCCAACCAGTTTTCTATCCATCCCAATCCCATGTGCTTTAATCTTGCACGATAATCTTTAATGCGGGACTTTGTCAAAAGTTTTCTGAAAGTCCACAGCAGGTAGATGCATTCCTGGGGCCATTCTGTAATCTGTCAGGGGATGCTTCACTTCTATAGGAAGAATGCATAGTTGCTTTATTCTCCCCTTTGCTACAGATTTTAACGTAGCATTTTAGCATCCCACATTACTGATTTACAACAGACTGTGAATATTATTCCATTGCAGCAGATGGTTGTTACTATTCCATCTGTTGCATCGTCAGCCACAGTTACAGTAAAATGGCTGGCTGATAAAACCTTGCTTGGACTGCTGTGAAAGTCATATTTTGCAGATTTTCTGGTCATAAAAGTCTACATTAAGGTGTAACATGTGGAATGGATTTTAACAACATATGTCAAATATTGCATAGAATTCCACAGGTTGTAAGGAATAGTTATCCTCACTCAGTTCTGAAGTGTGCAATGGTAATCCCTTGACAAGTACTCTTGATTGCAGAGATACCACAATACAGTATTCTTTCCAAATATCCTGTTTTTGTTCTGAAGCAGGTAGCTCATGTTTATGTATGCTTTCATGGGTGCAGACAGTCTGCAACCTCTCTTTCAAGAATCCATTCCTTAGCCTATGAGCCTAAATGGTGAATATCAAAAGACTCTTCTTTACAAATGCTGCAAAATTATTCTAATAACTGAAGAGTTTATTTTCATGTTGAGGTGGGGGTGGGGGCTTCTCTGATGACTCTGTGAACAAATGTAGTGCATGGGGAGTTATCTTGACCAATAAAGTCTTCTGGTTTGATTCCCAGTCCATGCTAAGTTTGCTGGTGATTGCAGGCAGCCATTGATCTCCATGTCCCTATCCTGAGGCGAGGGAAACATAATCAAAACTCTTGATCTGTGCCTAGTGCCTTCAAATGAAAATGGATACGTATACATCACTGAGTAAGGACAGGATTTGGGTTAGTCAGAATAGTTCCCTATTTAAAATTAATGAACCAAGAGTTTAAGATACAACTAACATGGAGGAGTGAAATATTTCCAATCACTGTATAATTCCTGGAAAGGATTTTCCTCGGCTATACTGCTAAAACCTGCTAGATTGTCAAAAGAAAATCGCTGATGGGAGCCATGGCAACATTCATGGGTTAAACCACTTAAAACCTCCCTGTTGGATGGGATATATTAGACATGAGTAATCATATATTCTGTTGTTATAGGCAAAATGTATTGTAGTAGGCTTGTTATGCTGAGTATTGAGTATTCCCTCCTGCTGAAACTCATCTTGTGTTCTTCATCATTTCTATGCATTTTTGAAGGAGGAGAAATAGTAGGAACAGTCTGAGTTGCTGACTTAATATTTACCAACTAGTGTGAACAATGTCATCCACCACAGCATCAGTGTTAGAGTACATCTTCACATTGTGTGGGAAGTGATCTGGACTGCAACAGACTGGAATTGGTGCTTCCATTCTGGGACCCTAATTTGCAATATAAGTAATCTTGTTGAGTGCTAGTCAAAAAATCTTAGCATAACAAAAATATTGGTAGTGGCAAATGTAACATGCATGATCACACTAAAGTTTAAAGTTTATTTATTAGTGTCACAAGTAGGCTTATATTAACACTGCAGTGAAGTTACTGTGAAAATTCCCTAGTCGCCACACTCCGGTGACTGTTCGGGTACACTGAGGGAGAATTTAGCATGACCAATGCACCTAACTAGCATGTCTTTCGAATGATGGGAGGAAACCGGAGCACCCGGAGGAAACCCATGCCGACGGAGAGAACGTGCAGACTTCGCACAGATAGGGACCCAAGCCGTGAATCGAACCCGGGTCCCTGGTGCTGTGAAGCAGCAGTGCTAACCACTGTGCCACAAGAATTCCAAAAGCACTTTTTGGAGAAATGTTACTGTTCTCTCAAGCTAAGTATTTTAACCCAATTTTCGGTTATGTATTGTGGCCGATTAACATGTTGATGATAAATCAAGGTATCTGTACCTCACAAGGGAGCAATGCAGTTGGGATAGCAACGTAATGGTACTGTTACTGAACAACTTGTAATCTCGGCACCTGGATTGATGTTCCAGAGAAATGAGTTCAAATCCCACTATCATAGCTCCTTAGTTTTGATTTGGAAACTGCCAGATTGTTGTAAAAACCCATCTTGTTCACTCCTGTCCTTCAGGAGAAGAAATCTGCCATCCCTACCCATTCTGGCCTACATGTGACTGCAGATCCACAGTAATGTGATTGACTCACAGCTGGGAAAAAAATATTGTAGGTGTATCAAGGACTGCAGCAGTTCAAGAAGGCAGCTCATCACCTTTCAAAGACAATTAGAGACGGGCAAAGCTCATCCTAAGAGTGAATATAAAGAAAAAGCGTACTGCTGGCAGAAAGTCAAAATGGAAAATATAGAAGTAATCAAGCTGGGGCGGCACGGTGGCACAGTGGTTAGCACTGCTGCCTCACAGTGCCAGGGACCAGGGTTCGATTCCTTGGGCTTGGGTCACTGACTGTGCGGAGTTTGCACGTTCTTCCCGTGTCTGCATGAGTTCCCTCTGGTGCTCCAGTTTCCTCCCTCCCACAGTCCAAAGATGTGCGGGTTTGGTTGATTGTCCATGCTAAATTGACCCTAGCGTCAGAGGATTAGCAGGGTAAATGTGTGGGGTTACTGGAATAAGGCCTGTGTGGGATTGTGGTCAGTGCAGACTTGACACTGAATGGCCTCCTTCTGTACTGTAGGGATTCTATGGATTCTAAGTACTAACGAGGACATAGCCACGGCTATTCCAATCACCCAAAATCATCATGGATTCAGACTCAGAGCTCAAGTTTGCTGAGAGAAAATATGTGCACTTCCTCTTACACTAATGGCTTTCCTTCCTATATTAAAGAGAGAAATGATGAATGACCAAATAAACTTATTTTGCTCTTGTTCCATTATCATTTAGCAAAGTCTTCTCAAATTGGCAAGGCCTAAAGATAAAACTTTTTTTTGAACAAAGCGAACTAACTGTCCTCAAATGAGTCTGTCAGATTTGTCAAAGATTTGAATTCAGAGGTTTTTAGTGAACTAAGCCTAATGGCTGATCGAATTCTCTGATCATTTCTATAGACAGCCTGACTGCCACAGGAAGGAGCTTGGAACGTTGCCAGCATGTATATGGCAATGAGTTAAGGACTTTTGCTTGATTTTGAGCATTGTCATGAGTGCACAAAGTTTCCTTGATGTGGCCCTTTAAAGCAAACTGTCTTAAAATGTCGAATTACAACATCTGATTTTACGGTTCATTTGAATTTGAACTATTCTGTTTGGAGATTACATTTAAGCTAGTTGAAATAAGTAGTGTAGTTTGGAGCTGGAAGTTGTAAAGAGACATTGGGCGGGATTTTCTGGCCATGCTCACCCCAAGGCTGGAAAATCCTGTGCAATGTCAATGGACCTTTGCATGGTCCATGTCCCACCTGCAACGATTCCCTTGGTGGGTGGGATGGGAAAATTCCACCTATTGGTCGGAATTTTCTGTTCTTAATGATGGCGCACTCTTGCCCCAGATTTCCCAGCAGCCGGGAGGGGAGGGTTGCAGTCAACTGGAAACCCCGTCGACTATGGCAGGACCGGGGGTTCTCACTGCCGGCAAATGGCAGGCTGCCTCCCCGAAACACGGGGTAGGAGCGTGCTGAAACTCCTGCCCAAAATTTATTAAATGAGAGGGCAAAACAGGAGAAGATGGAGTTCAATGTGGGCAGGTGTGAGGTTATCCACTGTGCACCTAAGAAAGGTAAATCAGAGTATTCTCTAATGGTGAGAAACTAGGGAGAGAAATGAAGATATTTCAGAGTCCAAGTATGCAAGTCATTAAGAGCCGGAAGACAGACATTAAAAAGCTATGAAAAAGGCTAATGGAATGTTGGTCTTTATCTCAAGGGGGTTGGGTGACAAATGGGAGGAAGTGATGCCTCAGTTGTTTGGAACCATGGTCAGACCCTACCTGGTGTACTGTTTAGTTTTGGGCTTGGCACCTCTGGCAAGCTATATTGGTCTTGGAGGAGATGGTGCAGCATCAGCTCGAATTCACCAGAATGATATTGGGGTTTAGGGTGTTAAATTATGAAGACGGGTTGAATTGCTTTGAGTACAGGAGATTAAGGGGATGTGAGTCATATGTTATTTTGGAGAAAGTATTTCCTCTAATGGGGAAATCAAGAAGAAGGGGACATAACTTAGAATTGGAGCTTGACCATTCAGAAGAGAATTCAGGATATTGCTGAAAAGAGAGACATGTTGGCAAAGCTTTTCATCTTGCACTCAGCAGGACAAACGCAAGAATGCCAAATTTCGAATGATCAGAACAATTTATACCACAGGAGAAAATAGATGATGATTGGTTGGTAGGTCAATTCTGATTGGCTGAGGTTTGCCATGGAGAAAGCCACCAGGAACTATAGGCTCCTCATGCTTCTGGGTATTTCAAAAAAGGTACAAGGCTTGAACATTTTGTTTGGTCCATGAATGTATGTTGCAACTAGGAACCCATAAATGAGCCAGGGTGCTTGTTTTCGGATAAAGGGTAGTAGCAATTTAGAACCCTCATCCAAAAGTTGTGGAAGCTAGGAGACCTAAAGCTTTCAAGACTGAGATTATTACAATTTTATTAGGGAAGGTAATTAAGAAGTGCAGATTAGTCTTGATCAAATTAAATGGCAGAGCAGGCCTGAGGGGTTGAATGCTGGCCTCTTCTTGTTTATAATCTGTGAAATCACTGGTCTATACTGAACATATTGCCCGAGCTAACTTCTGGTCATGCTAAAGCAATTATCATGCTCAAGGGTCATAAGAAATAGGAGGGGGAGTAGGCCATTCAGCCCATCGAGCCTGCTCTGCCATTCAGTAAGATCATGGCTGATCTGATTGTGGCCTAAAGACCACTTCTTGCTGCTATGCAACTTCAGAGAGAGACTTTCAAAATTGTATAAGTTGACCTACTTTTATTTATCCTATCTGTTTTATGGCAAGCGTCTTCCTCCATGTATCCCATGCTTTCCCAGATAAAGTTCATTTAGTCATTTGTCAGCAGTCTCTTACCTACATTTTCTGGATTAAGCAATATATTCACAAATAATTGCAATACCTCGATTCATGAATTTTCCTCCTATTTCCTTATCTGTGACCCTCCCTAAGACAATACTCCTTTGAGTATTGTCTGCACGGTGACATGGAAAGTTCCCTGTATTGCCTGAAGTTTCATCGGATATAGGTGGGTCAGCAGTATTGAATTGGTTCCTCTGCTGTGATCCGTAGCACTGCAGCTTCCCCAGGATTCTTTAATGAAACATCCGCTCTCTTTGACTGACATCCACTCAGTTCCTTCCTCACAACACATACTTGCGCAAATTTCCCTTCTCAAAATCTGGGTGAAGGACAGGCCTTGAGATTGTTTGCTTGCTAAATAAGTGCTTCCTGTCCTGCAGGCCTAGAAACAACTGGTCACGTTTACCTAAGCAATGAGAAAGAATGCATCATTAAGCAAAGTAATAATGACTTCATTGCACCATCTCATCCAGCAAGGACAAAATATGTGAGAGTCAGAAGCGAGACATGAGTATTGGCTCAAGAGTGAGCTATCTGGATGTAATTAGATGTCATTCTGCATTTTAGCAAGCCAAGGCAGTATAAGTCAACTTCCTTTGTTTGTTAAGGAAATCTAAATGGCACACATTGATTCTCCTGGTAATGCCCATGATAACAAAATTAGTTTCCACAAAATAGGTTTGATTGGGAATGGAATTGGCAGATAAAACTAATATCTTGCTGTATTGATGTGACTAAAAAAAAACAAAATGTAGAAACTTAATTCGAATTTCAGCCACTGGATATGTATCGCAATGGGTATTTAATGCTATTGAATATGAATAGGATTATGGAATTTAATTAAGCAATTCACCCTTAAGGTTATGCCTACAAGGTGTGAGTTTGCATAATGGGGTAGATTTGCCAGATATGCTTCTGTTATATGTCTGCTTTCGTGAAATTGAATCACAAGGCTGACAGGCAACCAATTCGAGCAACTTTATTCTTAATCATGTCTGGTGGGACAAGTCATCGGAAAAGAACACCTCAATTTTGAAACTTTGAAAATATTAATAAAATAAATCAGACAATTTGAACAAGGATAACATGAAAGTCATGGTGTGATTTGTAGCTGACCTACTGAAATGAAAGACTTATCGACGGGCGCAATTTGGAAGGAAAAATAGTGAACTGCAAATAAATGTTGTAGGAAAAATAGAAAACAGGCTGGAAATAAGCACCACAATGGTAATGAACATGAAAATATAAAATAAATGCTTAACTGTTGCCCCATTTTACGATGACTGTAGAGTCCAATTCATGAGATGGTACTCCATGGATAATTCATGCTGAATTACAGAAAATTGTGCACTGAATAATTGGTCCACAAGCAGCACACTAGCAAGTGATCAATTAAATTAGCTCCTGCACTCATGGCTAAGACTACAACATTGCTAATTATTTAATTTCTCTCAGAATGCTCCTTACAAGATCTTGACATCACCACGTGATACATCACCTTTATATGTCAAAACCCAGCTCAATCATATTCCCTGAGTTTTGACCTTTTCCACAGAATATCAAAATACTTTGGAAACATGGTGCAGGCTTAGCGAGCCAAATGGCCTGTTCCTGTGCTGTAACATTCACTGGCTCTACACATTGTTATTAATAATTTCTGTTTAATCCCTTGGTAGAAACTGGAAATATGAGAATTTGTTGAATATAATGTCAGCTTAATAGCATTGACCAACAATGTAATTAGTGAGAATCATTTTGCGCTGTTTTGTTGAATGTGTCTTATGGATGCATATTGTACTCGGTGAATATTTGCATTTGATCCTTTGTGTGATTTCCAAATTTCTCTCTTATCATGAAGGTGCTGGCTTATACTGAGGTGTGGTTCTAGGAAAACCTTCAGTCTGTTGCAGTTCAGTC